>NC_092744.1:72354839-72667608 GCF_047496795.1 Chiloscyllium punctatum | reverse complement strand
CACAGAACTGATGCATTATTTATGTGGAAAATATCTTCACTCTTTCCCCAGACAGAAGCAACTACAGAATAACAATGCAGCATATCTCTTCACTATTACAACACTCCTTGGAGTATAGGGTGCTATTACGGCCACTATGCAACTCATTAGGCCAATAAAGACTACGCTATGGTGTTTAGAAACTTCCACAACATTGATATCCGGTTATTCAGCAGCATAATCCTAGCATAACAGTAACGTAGGATTATACAAAACACTTCATATTGCTTAGACACTAATCAGAATTTTTAATACATTTCCACAGCAATCCTCTCTGGATTGCATGAAGGAGAAGACAGACATTAAGCATGGCCCTTAGGAGACAAAGTTAGCATTCTGCAGCTCCACCTAATGCTACCCTTAGGAGATCCAGTCAGAAAGTGGTTACAGATACAATAATGCATATGCCACTATCAGAAAAATCAGAAAACAACCCACTGGCAGCTCTCAAAAAAACATTTTGGATGTTTGGATAAGGCAACATGGCCTTATCACAATCTCCAAATCAGCATAGTGTGCTAAATATATCACAATCTTTCCATTCCTCACGGCCTGCTTGAAATTAGCACAAGAAAATAATTCTTAAAAATGAACTCAGGATGTCATGACTGAATTAGCTTTGCGACCAAATGAAGTTGCCTATAAAGCTTTCTTACACAAGACATTTGCCTACAGGTTTCCCTGGTGTGGCCTACCTGTGACACCAGACCCATGCCAATGTTGTTGACTTTTAACTGCCCTCTGGGCAATTAGGGATGGGCGATGAATACAGGCCCAGCCAGTGACACTCTCAAGCTGTGAGTGAGAATCAGCCTTTTCGCACTTTGCCAATTTTATCAATATTTCTTTCTGCTTTCCTTTGCTTTTCTCAAAAGTTCTCCATTAAAGAAATTTCCCAAAAAATGCCTTGGTTGTAAAATTGCTAATTTCCATCAGTAATCACTGACATGACAGGGGAAAGGCTGAAGTGCTGCTGATAGTCGGCTTATTTGGAAGAGACACATCTGTTAGAAAATTAAATGTATGGCACCACTTCAACTATGATAGCAATATGGTATGTGCCATTGTGGTCATGTGAGTGATGAAGAAGAGAAGCAACAATAGGAAGAGGGTGGCATTAGCTCTCAGTTTGAGGAAAGCTTTTATTGTCGCTCCTCTTTCTCCTGCTAAGTTCTCAATCACAATGAAAAGCCACTCAAAGGTTTCTATTTGCAGAGTTGTTCTTCCAGTTCAAAGCAGCACTTTTCTCTTGCTTGGCATTTTGACCTTTGTCGAGATGCTTGAAGTGTCAACAATAATTGAGCCAATCCATCTTGCCCAAAACAGAAATAGCTGGAGAAACTCAGCAGGTTTGGCAGCATCTGTCGAGCAAAAGCAGAGTCAATATTCCAAGTTCAGTGACCCTTCTTCAGAACACCTATCTATGTGCGTACTTCTTAAAAATTCATTTCTGGGATGTGGGTTTTGCTGGCTGGCCCAGCACTTATTGTCCATCCCTAGTTGCCCTTGCGATGTTAGTGGTGAATTGCCTTTTTGAACTGTTGCAGTCTATTTGGTAGCAGTTGAGTGGCTCATTGGACCATTTCAGAGGGCAGTTAAAAATCTATCACATGACTGTGGGTCTGGAGTAGCAAGCAGGCCTTACCAGATAAGAATTGCAGTTTCCTTCCTTTATGGACATTAGTGTACCAGAGAGGTTTTTTTTTACAACAGTAGTCAATCATTTCACGTATATTTTGGTCTTTAGATTTTTTTGGGTAAGCTTTTTTTTGCAGTCAATGTGCCATTTGCATGTTTTAGCCAGAGTTAATGCCTGCTGCATTTCGGGTAAGCATGGTCAGTCATGAAAAGGCTGTAAGAACCAACAAATCTGAAAATTCCATTTTAACTCGGTCTCACTGCAAGTAGAATGTTCATGTGCTGATTTCTCTAGTGATTAACTTACATGTTGGGTGTCAGGTATCTGTACAAAATCAGTGCAAACACACGAATGCACAAGAGTGGCAACAGGAGAGGGGTCAGTGCCTGAGGGGACACCAGGTGGCATAGGGTAAAGGCAGTATCCCTTTGCCTAGAGGAGCAGGAGTAACATTTCTATCTCCCGTGGTCCTGTAATAAAAGTCATAACAAAATTCAAATTACTAATTGTCCCAGGTTTCTTCTGATCACACTTGCTGACAGTTTTCCTTGGTAGATCTAGCACAATCGGGCTGTGTGCAACTGCTGTATTCACCAGTTAAAGTCCTGTTGGTCCCTGAATCACATCTTAGTGCCCCATCTGTTATGGATTACTTTAACATTACCTGACTGTTGTTTGGTAGAGAGCATTAACTTGCCTGAGAATTAAATTAACATGATTCAAATGGCAACCTAAGTATGTATTAAACAGGGAGTGCAGTGTCCAGCCCTCATTTTAACCATTCACCTGTTGACAGGACTAGATGAATATCAGGCTGTCATTGGGAAAGCAGTCAAGATGTGAGAAAATGTTTGTGTGAGATTTCATTTATTGCACAGATAATTTGTATAAGCTAACAGTGATTACTTAACTTGACTATATGAGGTCTAAAAACATCCTTTAAATTTAATGCTGATATCAGGCAGATTTAGTGACTTGAACCAATTCCTGGGCAGGCACTGTTGACTGTCATTCGGTGGGTTGAGTGTGATGTTATGGTCAATGGGTCTTCCTTGGCTGCAGCATCAGAAAACTTATAAACTATTCCGTTGTCCATCACATCGAAGGTCAATGCAAAAATCTTCCTCCGTTGCCTCCTAGTGGCTAAAGAACTCCTAGTGGAGTCACAGTGTGTAATTTGTCCATCAAGTAGCACATTGGTCATGATCTTCACTGCAAGATAAATGCTATAAATGGTTTCCTTTGAGGTTACAAAGCCCTTTGACTCTGTCAAACGGGACAGTCAACCTTGGACCTTCGGGTGACCATCCTCCAAGGCGGACTTTGGGACAGACAGCTGCAAAAAGTGGCCAAGCAGAGGCTGATAGCTAAGTTCGGTACCCATAGGGAGGGCCTCAACCGGGACCTTGGGTTCATGTCACATTACAGGTGACCACCATTGCACTACACACACACACACACATGCACACACACAGAGGCACTCCTACACACGCACACAGGCACTCCTACATACAGACACGCATATATGCTCCTACAGACACACACACTCACACATGCACTCTTTCACAGACCTAGACCCCTTTGCATTCCTACACATAGACACGCACACAGACACTCACAGATGTTCCTACAGACATACACGTACACTCTCTCTCACAGACACTCACAACCCCACCCAGACACACACACACACACACACACACACACATATACATTTGTGGGATGAATTTGTATTTGCAGAGTTACATTGTACTTTGCTCAAATACTGCATGAATCCATGTAAGACTTACCTCATTTTTTATATTAGAATCAGGCTAAATATTATGGTACAGACAATAGCACATAGGGGGCTAACACCTTCAACACATTATCTGGGCTGACACCAATTGTTAAAGTTAACCTGAGAATGTAACTTTTAAAAAAGGTTTTGTGATTTACGTATGAAAGAAGTGAAACTAACATGGTCATTCTAACAGATGACAGACTTAACAAACAATCAAGGTATTTTTCAATTCATAATTTCAGTTACATCACACTATAAATTTTTGCTATAAATTCTGTGTCTTCCAACTGTGTACTCCACAACCACCTGATGAATGAACAGGGCTCCGAAAGCTAGTGCTTCCAATTACACCTATTGGACTATAACCTGGTGTTATGTGATTTTTAACTTTGTACATCCCAGTCCAACACTGGCATCTCCAGATTAGGAATTTATGGAGCTTTCTCCTTTGTTTTGGTAGCCTGCAGAAACTCTTCACCATTCTCCACCCACTACATAAGTACTGACCAATGGTCCACCACAGATGGAGTGCAAGGTCAAGTCAAGCAAGGCTATGTCATCACTCCAACATTCTTCTTCAGCTTCCTCACTGCAACAATCCACTTTGTATTCATGAGGTTTCCCACTGGGGTGGAGTTTCTCTGCAGAATGAGTTAAATCTGTATCACCTCCCATCTAGAACCAAGCTAACCCCAACCTCTGTCATCACACATAGTATTTAGATGGTATTTGTGTGAAATGAAATCTTTTATATAATCCACAATCAGGCTCCTCCTTACTGAGCCACAGAACTTGAAATGACATTCATTTCATTTGTAAGTGGATGTGCTGAATACAAAGCAAGTCAAAACAATGGGTTAAGAGTTAGAATTGGGGGGGGAGCAGGGGGTGCTGCATAACTGTTATGCTATTAGCTACACTCCATAATCAAAGGTATCAGATGATGACATATTAAGAATACCTGGGATTTGAAGTGGAAAATTCTGTTGTCTCTGCGAATAGTATAAATTGTTAAGAAATGTTCATGAGTTTGGACTTGTATAATATCCAGCCCTCATCTGTCAAAGATATCCAGATCCTGATGGTGATATTTATGCATCACTCATTGAGTATTTTCAACACATTCGGCTTTTATATCAGCTGTCCAGAATGCACAATATTTTGTCTGTCATATCATGTTTCTATAACTGAGTTGCTTTGTGCAGTAGTTTCCTTTCTTCAGGTAACAAATATCTGAGTAAAAAAGCAAAGAAGTTCCTGCTTTCTAAAACATGGCATGTATGCTGGTGAAGGTTTGCTTTTCCCTTTCAATTTCCACTCCTGGAAATAAAGTCATAGTCATTAGCAAAGGTTACGTAGACATCTTTGGGTTCTTAAGCTGTTGTAATTGCATCATTACATCCTGCATTCTGTTTGAATGAATCAAATTGTTCTTATTAATAAATGAGGAAGCAAAAAGGAGAAGAATTTGCATTTGTATATTATCTTATCAAATTCTGAGTACATTCTAAGATTTTGTAGGACCAATGAATTATTTTTGAATTGCAATAATTTTTCTTTCTCCAGTCCTTAGAATGTAACTGATTGGGAAACAACTGGCAATTATTACAGAGTACATCCCCAGTACTGAGATGCTTTGCAGTGTATAGAAGGAAGAGATTGAAGAAGTAGCTCATTAACTCTTCCCCAATACTAGAAACTGATGTTAGAACCACATTGGGATTGGCACATATTGGAAAAATTAACTTCTGTCAAGCTGTGCAAGAACACTTAGTTGACATAGTTGATGAAAGGAAGAACAAGCTTGCATTTGAATAATGATTTTCAGGATCTGTTTGTTCCAAAGTGACTTACAACTAATGAATTGCTTGGATGTGTTGTTGTGGCTGACCATTTATGCACAAAATGCCTGTGGAATTTCATCAGTTTCACTCTTCTATGTGGCTGACTATACTGTCCAGTTTGCACAATAGTATGGGGACGTGGTGATGAAAGCTAGTGGACAGTCGGACTTTTGTTGAGTTATGGAAGTCTTTGTTGTTAGACAGTCACTGCCATAGATGGTACAGCTGACCAGTGTTGGACCTTTTCATCAAAGATGGCCTTTAGAAATGAATTGACTGCCAATGTTTGGAAAGTGCTAAACAGTGTTTACTCTTCAGCAATTATGGAAGATGGAATATTTACCTGAGTTGATTGGAGTCTTATTTGTGCTGAATAATGTTCTTCACTTACGTATTCTATTTTATCTTAAAGCAAAAGTGAAAGATCACAGCTTCCCAAATCAAGTGTGTGAGAAGGGGTGGATCAAGTCCCCTCTTTCTAGCCCCCTTGTTAAGCCACTAAAAAGATGTGTAATTCTCTTAAGGACACCATTATATTGCACTTTAATTAAAACACTGTTCATTCAATCAAAACTGAAGGAGCCAATTACAAGGTTTCTTTGACTGCATGTCGGAGAACTTTTATTGCTCACTGACCCGCATGCTAAATACACAGCACAACTTTGGACATAGGCAGAAAGCTTAAAAAAGGGAGAGCATCAAGTACTGAAAGAAAATTTTTAAAAGTCTTTTGAGGGCTGAACATTAACCTGAGACCAAATTGTTTCCTGCGCAGTGGCAAAATTTGTGGAGATCTTTGAATTCTTAATGAAGGCATGTTTCTCTGCTTGATGTTGCATTGAATATTGTCTCTTGAGACACTGAGAAAAAGATAGGGAGACGATATCTTTCAGTTCTGCTGTTACAAATTCATTTTTCTACCCGAAAGCTATTGCCGGAAATACATTTTATTTGTATATTCACATGCCTGGCTTCAATTATGTTTTAAGCTGGTTAGTTTCTCATCTCAAAATAGAACCGTAGAGTCACAGAGATGTACAGCACAGAAACAGACTCTTCAGTGCAACTCATCCATGCTGACCAGATATCCTAAATTAATCTAGTACCATTTGCCAGCATTTGGCCCATATCCTTCTAAACTTTCCTATACATATACTCATCCAGATGCCTTTCAAATGTTGTAATTGTACCGGTCTCCACCTCTTGCTCTGGCAGTTAATTCCATACACACACCACCTTCTGTGGGAAAAAGTTGACTCTTAAGTTTCTTTTAAATCTTTCCCCTCTCACTTTAAACTTATGCCCTCTAGTTTTGGACTCCCCCCACCCAGAGATAAGAACTTGTCTATTTACCCTATCCATGCCCCTCATGATTTTATAAACCTCTATAAGGTCACTTATCAGCCTCCGACACTCTAGCCCCAGCCTACTCAGCCTGTCCCTATTGCTCAATTCCTCAAACCCTGGCAATGTCCTTGTAAATCATTTCTGAACCTTTTCAAGTTTCACAACATCCTTCTGATAGGAAGGAAACCAGAATTGCATACACTATTCCAAAAATGGCCAAATCAATGTAATGTATAACCACAACATGACCTCTCAACTCCTATACTCAATGCTCTGACCAATAAAGGCAAGCATAACAAACACTTCCTTCACTGTCCTGTCTATCTCAGACTCCACTTTCAAGAAACTATGAACCTGCACTCTGTGGTCTCTTCGTTCAGCGACATTCCCCAGGACCTTACCATTAAGTGTACAAGTTCTGTTCTGATTTGCCTTTCCAAAATGCAGCATCTCACATTTATCAAAATTAAACTCCATCTGCCACTGCTTGGCCCATCTGATCAAGAATCCATTGTAATTAAGGTAATCTTCTTCGCTGTCCACAACACCTCCAATCTGCAAACTTACTAGTCACACATCCTATGTTCACAGACAAATTATTTATATAAATGATGAAAGGTAGTGGACCCAGCACCGATCCTTGTGGCACACGGCTGGTTGCAGGCTTCCAGTATGAAAAACAGCTCTCCACCACCGTCCTCTATCTTCTTCCTTCAAGCTAGTTCTATATCCAAATGGTTAGTTCTCCATGTGATCTAATCTTGCTAACCAGTTTACCATGAGGACCCTTGTCAAGCGCCTTACTGAAGTCCATGTAGATCACATTCATCACTCTGCCCTCATCAATCCTCTTTGTTACTTCTTCAAAAAACTCAGTCAAGTTGGTGAGACATGATTTCCCATGCACAAAGCCATGTTGTCTTTCCCTAATCAGACCGTGCCTTTCCAAATGCATGTAAATGTGAAAGAAACTTCGAGAAAGGTATAAACTAAACCAGAGATACAGATCTGGGTGACAGATTAGTCATTTTGATGACAGGTTGATTTCATTTCAGACTGGGTCTTCTTAAATCATGGTTTCATGAAGCTTGCTTCAGCCTTGTTAGGTGAGGCCATTTTAATTCATTGTTTATCTATTTATGTTCATGAAAGAAGTCAGGTATGAAAATCAGATAATGAAAATTGAACGTCTATTTTGCCCCATCATTAACAGTCAGTGCGTTTTAATTCATCTAAAAGTACTTGCTGGGAGGAAATATTTAATTGAGTCCCGTCATCATCAGGTGAAACATTTTTCAAAGGAAAGGAGTGTTCTAATGCTTATCCTTGATTGTTGGTAAGAAATGGTGCTATTAAAACTGGTTACGAGGAACTAACAACTCCTGTTCTCACCATGATTGAGAAAAAGACATAACCTGAGGTAAATTTCTCTAGTTTTGACAAAGGTGGTATAATTACAATCTGCTCCTGCTAAACAGAGTCATTGCTTCACTCTAAAATCCTGAAATGTCAAATCATTTGAATTCAATAACATAAACGGCGCAACTGTCATAAGAATTTTGTGCTGGAATATTAAGAAAAGTTCGCAAATCGTAAAATATAAACAACGAATTGATGTTTTTCTTTTAACTTAATCCTTTTGAAGCCATATGGCTTTTTTTTTTGCTGTGATGCTGACACATTCTGTCATTGAAGGTGCAATTGCTCCAGCTTTGTGAAATCTTCCTAATTAAAGTTCCAGTGAGCTAGCGAGGGGGAAAATGATTCCGATGAATTGACCAAAACACAGGTGCACACACATCAGGAACTGATGCAGACATGTCTGAAAACTAGCAAATTATAGGATAACAAGAGGTACAATTAAATTAAAAGAACTGAGGTGTCATTTGAACAAAGATTTTGAAATGCACTCAAAATTGCTGAAGGAAAGATCTGAAATTGCACCACTCACAGAACTGCAATACAAATTGAGGCTGCAATTTAAAGCTATGAGTTATTGACCATAATTTTTCAACAAGCTTATTCTATCTGCCAGCCTCAGTTTCTTAAGAAGATAATAAAAGAACTAGTTATAAAGTATTATCTTATACTGAGGTTTTAAAATAATGGACAACTCAACCTTGAAGTATGTAAATTATTACAATGATGTGTTTCGAATCTGCAGTCCTCTGTTGCTGTTGTAACTGATTGTAGCCAATGTTTTCAGCTGACGTCAGTGATGAAGAGCAGAAAATTGTCTGAAAGAACACATCACTGTGACCCAAGCTTCAAACTCTTTAACTTGAAGATGCTCTTGTACTTTTAGTGCCGGCCCTTTTAGTTTAGCGTGATGTTATTTAAGATGAATTTTCACTACTGGATTTAAAGAGAGGTTTATATTTGGTCTTTTCATTCAGCAAAACATCTAACAATCAGTAATAACTGTCCATCGGAACTTATTGTTGCCTAGTGGGAATCCCATCACACCGCTTTTGTAAAGCCGAAAAAACAGCATGACTTGTTCCTAATGTCAAGATGAGTTTTACTGCACTTGTCACCGAATCCTGCTACTTATCTCACCATAGCCCACGTCACTCAAACCCCAATAAGATTCCACCCTTGGGGCTTGTAGAATGCATTCTTTGTACAGTAAAATTCATAACAGTTAAGCGTAAACAGGTTAGCCATGATTTTCCGATAGCTATGTAAAATTTGTCTGCTACTCCTCAAGGCAATGGCTTGCTCTCACCAGCAGCACTCATGTCTGGAAGACAGTTCTTCCCCTGCACATTCAAGCTTTCTAACCACACGTGCAAGACACATTGTTGGAAAGAACAGAGAAATTTTATTTTAGAATGATCAATTTGAACCAAGACAAAGCATGAGAGTTTGAGATTTCATGTGAGCACAATGGTTCATAGAAACATTTAATATCATTAGTCTCAGTTATGTAGCATTGTGTTAGCATGGTAAAGCCCTGGCAAGAAAAAGGCGACATATTCAAACAGAGTTTAAATGAATCCCCCATTACACTGAAAGATGACTCGAATACTGAAGATATCAAGCTAGCCAACAGCTATATACCTACCACAAAATATATGCATTCTTCCACAAAATATAGGTAACACACTTCAAAGTAAATCTACAAAACTAAGTCAAGATAATTATACATGGAATGTTTCTGGTCATGTGGTATGAATATCAGAGTTAGTCAATGCAATGTCTATACACATGGTACATGGTATGGAAAAGGGTTCCAGTTCTTTAAAGGGAAGGGACAGGATGTTGCTTAGATTCCAGATCATACAGGCCTGTACCTTTTAAAGAGAGTTGCCATGCTATCCTGAAATGTGACCTTCCCGCATTAAGATATCCAGCTTTCCTTCAGTCACTATCTCATTGCAGATAAATTAGTGTTGTGTGTTCATTATGTAAATTAATGTATAATAACATTAGTAAACCCCAAACCCAGGCTATGTATAATCCTGTGAAATTATAGTCATGTATCACTGTTGTTAATAAGCTTCAAAACATTTATCTCAGAAAATAACACTATCTTTGTGGTATGTGCTAGATGAGTGAACATATAGGGTAGCACTCAGAACATACAATGCTGGGAGTGGCTTTTGACCCAAAAAAAACCATGTCATGGTGGCACATCAATATGGTCAAACTTTTTTACAGGTAAAATAATACATGAAAACCAGAAATCTCACAAAATCACAAAAAGCAATATGTCAAGGGTGTGAGATTTTGTGCGGTTTGCATGAGCAGAATATTATTGTTGATGTTCTTAAAATGTGGAGTTTCAGCTGCATGACTCTGCTGAAGAGTCTTTGTCACGTTGACAATATGCCTCGTCAAACATTTCAATCACTTCATCTGAACAGATTACAATAGGTGATATAGTGCAACATCTAGTTACATTTTCTGCTATGTGTGACATTAACGTACAGTATACCAAGAACAAAGATTTTAGGTATGCAGACTTATAACAGATACTTATACTACTGTGACACGACCCTCTTCTGTTGACCTTCTAGGCAGTACATAAATTGTATTTACTGAGCTGGTGTTCCCAGATTATTTCCTGGCTCAGAACCTTGGCCCTTTCCCCAAATGATCCTCTGCTGCATTAAGGTATCTACCATTTGTAGTTGCAGACTGTCTTTGTTGTATTTGCTGCCGCATACTCCCTGAAATAATGGAAGAGGGAAATGCTTCAGAGTTTGTCTTTTGTACAAGATGCTACTGGACCACAGAGCCTTTGAGAAGCAAGAGCCATGTAAATCAAATAGAGATTGACAACCTTGAGAAATGTATTTGTGTGAGTATAAGAAGTAAATTACTCAATATTGGGATAAATTTTATCTTGGACTTCTCTATTGAAGTAAGGTTCTGTTTATATTATTCCCATATTGTATATAATCAGCAGAGAGCACTTAGTAAGTAGCATTTCAGTCTAAGACAATAACCGTTTGTTGCAAATGCTAAGTTGAGAATTTTGATTTAAGATTTGCCTATTTACTTTCCCCACTCTCACCTCGCTTGAAAGTAACTTCAGCATTGTTTGATTTTAGTTTGTGCTATGTTCCCAATATGTATGTCTTTTCCAGATTTCCTTTCTGCCACGTTTCATATTTGCAGCAATTTGGATTGCTTGGGCAATGTTCATATCTGTTTTCTTACATATTTGAGGTAAAACATGAACAATATTGAAAATTTGCAGTATAGAAGTAGATCATTTGGCCCAGCATATTTATGCCAGAAACCCAGTTGTAATATAACTGTTCCATTGTGTGCTGTCTCACAAAAAGAATTGATTGGCACACCAGGGCCATGAGACACTGCCCCCTTTCTGGGCCTACTGTACGGTGTACCAAATATGTTTTTAATTTCAAAAATCTACTTTCAAAAATATTCACAAAATATATATGCATATATAATTATCAAAACAATTAGCTTCTATACAATAGCCTATGAAGAAAACAGAACAAACTTTGGAGTTGGACTTTATCCAGTAAACAAACTAAAGGCATTTCTTTCTTGTACAAGATTATGTTTACATAGATTGGAGACACTGTAAGGGTCTGATAATGGAACAGACCCCCATTTAACTTCAGGAGAAAGGCCTCAGTCAGTGGTCTTTCCTCACTGCGCCTTGGTGGCAACTATCCCAAGCTTTAGCACGTCCCTCAGCACATAGTCCTGGACCTTGGAATGTGCCCGTCTATAACACTCAGTCAGGGTCAACTCCTTATTCTGGAAGACCACTAAGATTCGGGCAGACCAACGAGCATTTTTCACCGAGTTGATGTTCCTCCAGGCACAGCCGATGGTTGTCTCAGGGAACAGACTGTAGAGCACAAGAGTCCCATGTCACAGAGCTGCTCTGGATTGATCTCGACACAAACCACTGCATCTTTCTTCAGACTTAAACTTTGGGTCCTGTTTATGAAGCAACACTGGGTAGACCTTGCATTGCAAAGTGGACCTAAAGTTAGAATATGCGGCTGTAGTAATTCTCCTTTCTCTAGGTCTAATTGAAAAACAAACTTGCTTAGCCCCATATTGATAAATGATTGCCATACTTATTTTGCCATATTATGTTCATGCTCAGTTGTATCTAAACTGTAGTTCTCATCAGAGAGATAATATAAAAGACATCTTTCTAACGCTCTAGTTGCATGATGTATTGCAGCAAATAACAAAGGTTTCTTCAACACTACCCGGTGAATGTGCAACTTCTACCACCCAGGGGAACAAAAGGTGCAGGCACATGGGAACATAACAACCATCCTCACCAAGTTCCCCTCCTAATGACATATCGTATTGACTTCAAAATATAAACCCTTTCCTGGGTCAAAATCCTGGGACTACTTATCTAACACCACTGTGGAAGTACTCTTACCACACAGGCAGAAATGGTTCACCAGCTCACCAGGAACTTCACAAAAGCAAACAGTAATAATAATCAATAAATGTTAACCTTACCAGACATGCTTACATCCTATCAATGAATAAACCTATGATCTGCCAGGGACATTGAATAGAAACTTGGACAGACCACAGTATATACCTGTAAATGAAACTGCTTGAATTTCTCCCATTCAAATTAGCTGAAGAATATTGTAAGGGATCCTTTCCAAATATGCATTTTCTGTGTACCTGTTTGATTCAATGCACTTAAACTAAGAATCAGGAAGAAGTGCAAGTCAGGCCTGTCTCCAAGTTTCAAAACCCAAGCCTGACACTGAATCCTAAGGTCTTGCCATATATTTGTCTGTGGGAAGGTGTCATTCTTTTGCGAAGGATTATGCAGTGGAGGATATAAGCATGGGTGCTGTGGTGGACTGGTTAGATGGCTCTTCATATTTCTACCATACGCCCTCATACCTGCCATGAGCGCTCAATTCCCTTATATTCCCATATACCCTGTTCCCACTTCCCCACATCCTTATGTTCTATTCTTCCTTCACACATCCCATGATTTCTTGGTCTCCCTCACATGCTTCTTTTCCTATGGCTTCAATAACTGTTCACCTAGTACCCACTGTGGGCTAACGCTATAACAGTTTAATAGACCTGCCATTCAAACACACCTCATGCTGAAAAGATTCAGTCATAAAAGCCATTCAAAAAATAGGAATTCCCTCAGGTGGTCAATCTATTGTATAAACAAGCACATTCACTCACCACATCAAACACAGATAATTGTTTAATAATCTCGTAAAATTGTCAAGGAAAATGTAAACAACCCCTTGTTGAACATAGAACATAAAACAATACAGCGGCCCTCGATGTTGCACCGACCTGTGAACTATTCTTAGCTCGTCCCACTACACTATCCCATCCTCATCCATGTGCTTATCTAAGGACTGTTTAAATCTCTCTAATGTGGCTGAGTTGACTACATTGGCAGGTAGGGCATTCATGTCCTTACTACTCACTGCATAAAGAACCTGTCTCTGACATCTGTCTTAAATCTATCACCCCTCAATTTGTAGTTATGCCCCCTTTTACAAGCTGACATCATCATCCTCGGAAAAAAGACTTTCACTGTCTACCCTATCTAGTCCTCTGATAATCTTGTATGTCTCTATCAAATTCACTCTGAGCCTTCTTCTTTCCAATGAGAACAGACCCAAGTCTCTCAGCCTTTCCTCATAAGACCTTCCCTCCAGACCAGGCAACATCCTGGTAAATCTCCTCTGCACCTTTTCCAATGCTTCCACATCCTTCCCGAAATATGGCGACCGGAACTGTACACAATATTTCAAGTGTGGCCGCATTCGCGTTTTTGATAGTTGCAGCATGATATTGCAGCTCCAGAACTCAATCCCTCTACCAATGAAACCTTTCACACCTTATGCCTTCGTAACAGCACTATTAACCTGGGTGGCAACTTTCAGGGATCTATGTACATGGACTCCAAGATCCCTCTACACATCCACACTACCAAGAATCTTTCCATTGACCCGTACTCTGCCTTCCTGTTATTCTTCCCAAAGTGCATCACTTCACATTTAGCTGTATTGAACTCCACTTGCCACCTCTCATCCCAATTCTGCAGTTTATCCAAGTCCCTCTGCAACCTGTAACATTCTTCCAAACTGTCCACTACTCCACTGACTTTAGCGTCATCTGCAAATTTACTAATCCATCCACCGATGCCTGCATCTAAGTCATTTATAAAAATGACAAACAGCAGTGGTCCCAAAACAGATCCTTGTGGCACACCACTAATAACTGGACTCCAGGCTGAATATTTTCCATCAACCACCACTCGCTGCCTTCTGTCAGAAAGCCAGTTTCTAATCTCAACTGCTAAATCACCCTCAATCCCATGCCTCTGCATTTTCTCCAACAGCCTACCATGTGGAACCTTATCAAAGGCTTTACTGAAGTCCATGTACTGAAGTCCACCTCAACTGCCTTACACTCATCTACATGCTTGGTCACCTTCTCAAAAAATTCAATGAGATTTGTGAGACTCGACCTGCCCTTGACAAAACCATGTTGACTATCTGAAATCAAATAGTTGCTTGCTAGATGATTATAAATCATATATCTTATAATTCTTTCCTACAACAGAAGTAAGGCTCACTGGTCTATAATTACCTGGGTCATCTCTACTGGCCTTCTTCAACAAGGGTACAACATTTGCAATCTTCCAGTCCTCTGGTACTAAATCTGTAGACAATGACGACTCAAATATCAAAGCCAAAGGCTCTGCTATCTCCTCCCTGGCTTTCCAGAGAATCCTTGGATAAATCCCATCCGGCCCAGGGACTTGTCTACTTTCACTCCTTCTAGAATTGATAACACCTGTTCGTAACTAACCTCGATCCTTTCTAGTCTAATATCTCGTACCTCATTCTTCTCCTCTACAATATTCTCCTTTTCCTGAGTGAAACCCGATGAGAAATGTTCATTTAGCGTCTTTCCGATATCCACAGGGTCCACGCTCGACTTCCCACTTCTGTTTTTGACTGGCCCTATTCCTACCCTAGTCATCCTTTTTATTCCTCACATAACTATAGAAAGCTTTTGGGTTGTCTTTTATTCTATTTGCTAAAGACTGCTCGTGTCGTCTTAACTCTCTCTTTAAATCCTTCCTCGCTGATCTGTAATTCTCCATCGCCTCATCTGAACCATCTTGCCTCCTTAACACATAAGCCTCCTTCTTCTGCTTCACAAGAGATGCAATTTCTGCAATAAACCACAGTTCCCTTACCTTATCACTTACTCCCTGCCTGACAGGGACATACCTGTCAAGGACACGCAATATCTGTTCCTTAAAACAGCTCCACATTTCCATTGTCTGCATCCCCTGCATTTTGCTACCTCATTCTATGCATCCTAATTCTTGCCTAATCGCAATATAATTGCCCTTGCCCCATCGATAAATCTTGACCTGTGGCATGTATCTATCCATTTCCATCGCTAAACTAAACGTAACTGAATTATAGTCACTCTCTCCAAAGTGCTCACCTACAACTAAATCAAATTAGTGGGCGGCACGGTGGCACAGTGGTTAGCACTGCTGCCTCACAGCGCCAGAGACCCGGGTTCAATTCCCGCCTCAGGCGACTGACTGTGTGGAGTTTGCACGTTCTCCCCGTGTCTGCGTGGGTTTCCTCCGGGTGCTCCGGTTTCCTCCCACACTCCAAATATGTGCAGGTTAGGTGAATTGGCCATGCTAAATTGCCCGTAGTGTTAGGTAAGGGGTAGATATAGATGTAGGGGTATGAGTGGGTTACGCTTCGGCGGGGCGGTGTGGACTTGTTGGGCCGAAGGGCCTGTTTCCACACTGTAAGTAATCTAAATCTAAATCTAAATCTAATCTCAAACACCTGGCCTGGTTAATTACCAAGCACCAGATCTAGTGTGGCCTCCCCTCTTGTCAGCCCTTCGATATACTGTGTCAGGAAACCCTCCTGTACACACTGGACATTGAGACAATTGATTCTGAATCTCGCAAAACACAGCCAAGCATCCCGATTCCAAACATGAACCCTTGAAACAATGCAATATATTGAAACTGAGGTTAAAGTGATGGCTTTTTTCTCCCCCAAACTATTGTTGATGACCTGTCAGTCAAAACAGTCCAGGAGCAAGTGGTTATTTTACTTTGTTAAAAATATTATTGTAAGAACCTTTCTTTTTCCAACTTAGTAAATTCTTTAATCATTTCAGGTCATTACATTAGAGATGTGTAGTGCTGTTTCCTTTTGTTTTTAGTGTTTAAGAGAGATTTTCCAAATGTGCCAGATGCTCTAATGTATCTCAACACAAACATTGTTTGTCAAAATTTAATAAATTTAAATTCAAATATAATTTTCAGGTCAGAGCCCTATTATGAATCACTGTAGCCAAAAAGCATCCAGAATCTAATAGTGACATAAACACTCAATTGTCAGAATGTTCCCAACCCCTTAGCGGATTTTCCACAATGATCTAGAATTCTCCATCATAAAAGAATTTTTGAACCTCCAAACTCGGTGTGGGCATGAGGTGAGAGTGGTGTGCAGATTACAATCCAAGGAATATCACTCCTGGAAAAGCAATACAATAATCTTGTGGTTTTAGGAAGAAATTTGAAACAACTACAAATGTTTCAAAGTATTTGTATTGTAAATCACATTTTGCTCTTATTGAATGCTGAAAATCCAATCTAAGATGTTTATGCCTGTAATTTTATCTGGGACCAGCGAAAATTGATTCAGGACCATTCTTGATATTTGTCACCTGAGCCTGCCTTCAAATCCCATCCCCCACTTCCATACTTTAATTGTGAGGCTTCCAGTTTTTGGTCAGTATGCTCAGCTGAGCAAGAGAACTTTGAGTGTGGAGGCAGCAAAGTTAAGATATGCACTTCAGTACTTGAAGACAGCAGTTCAGGTGCCAACATCATTCTTATTCCCCACACTTCAGACTCCAATGTCATGCTACTTCCATACTGCATGTATACAATTTGGACAATATATAACAAGTAGGTACAAAGAGAAATGAAAGGGCATTTGAAGGAGTGAGGTGCCCCAGTGCAATTGAAGGAAAGTGAATAGAAAGCAGCTTCTAATAATCTAACAGATTTGTCATTCGATTACACTTCATCCTAAAAACAAAATTCTTTTGTTCATCAAAGTCAGTTGGAAAAATCTGTCCATCTCTATCGTAGGTTAATCTGTGGGAAGAAAAAACGAGCAGTGATACTTGTAATATTAAAGATAGATAAACCAATTTTTTAAATATCTGACAGTTAAAATATGAATTTGGCCCACTGCTGAGATAAGTGTTTCCTTAGCTTTTAAAACTCAGACAAGTATTCATCATAGTCATAGCTGTTAAATTAAACTGCTTCAACTCTGACAATATGTCTGAAAGGCCAGATAGTGTTTTATGACCATTTCAATGACAAAATGGAGAGAACCAGATGGATCCTTTTTGTTTCAAACTTTAATCAGCAGGGCAATTTCTTTCAAAGGTCACTTAATAATAATCATCAACCAAAACATACAATTCCTGTTTCCAGCCTCCGCAGGGATTAAATTCTTTGTCTATGCACTGGATATTGAACCTCTGACAGGCTTGTGAATTGTAAATACACATCACTAAAGGTTTGTCGAATCTACCAAAGTACACCCATCTAGTGTGACCAAGAAATTTCCAGGTTTGGAACCAAAAGCTTGGAGTTGTCATAATTCCTGAGACAGTCGAGAGTGTCATTCTGGAAAAGCACAGGAGGCCAGGCAGCATCTGAGGAGCAGGAGTATCGACTTTTCGGGCAAAAGCCCTTCATCAGGAATAATTCCTGAGACAGGCTGACTTCAGGTTTCTGTTACTTTAAAAAAAACACCCATGCTCTCAATGTCTTGTCCCTAGCATGAGGGATTTCAAGAGTAGGGGCTATATTTTTAAAGTGCAAGGAGAGCGTTTTTAAAAGTACATTTAGGGGCAATTTTTCTTTCCCTGGAGAGTAGATCATGTGTGGAATGAGCTTCCAGAGGGAGTAGTGGATGCAGGCACAGTTAAAATGTTTAAAAGACACTTCGATGAGTAAATGAATAGAAGAGGTTTAATATGGATCAAGAGCAGGCAGGTGGGACGAGTTTAGTTTGGGATAATGGTTGGTATGGATTAGTTGGACCAAAGAGTCTATTTCAGTATGTATGACTCTATGACTCATTCAAATTGACACCTGGTGATTTTACATACCTAAACACATAAATAAAAAGCAGGCCATACCACCAGCGCTACACCGGACGCTCACTGATGATGTTAGATGAAAGTGAGATTGCAGATGCTGAAGATTAGAGTCAAGATTAGAGTGGTGCTGGAAAGGCACAGCAGGTCAGGCAGCATCCGAGGAGCATTTCCAGCAACACTCTAATCTTGTCACTAATGATGTTACCTAGTATGGTGATGAAGCATCTGAAAATGAACCTTCCAGCTCAGCAAGCAAGCTTACATCCAGATTTTACATGCATTTAATCTACTTCAGTGGCTACATAACACATCACAAGGATTAAGAGAAAAACTGAGCAATAACCACCATTTCAGATATATTTGTGACTGAAATAGGCACGGAAATAAAGAACGTACGTGTTGATAGAAATGAATGATGGCTCATACAATTTGATTAGATGTGGGAAAGTCATAAGGTTTAATCTATCCAGTTTTGATTATCCTTATCAATAGGAAGACCACCATTAATTGATCAATTCATTTTTAAACAAAAGTATATCGTCTCACAAATGAAGTTTTATTTTATCTCAAGTTAAATGAACATTGAATGGATTTGTGCCACTTTTCTCATGCTATAAATGATGCATTGTGACAATTTTATTTACTGCTTGTGATTAATTCATGTAGTATAAACATATGGCACACAAAAATAGTCATTTCATTGGTATATTATATAATCACCAGTGATTGTGTGCAGAAGGTAGCAATAACAGCAGCCTTGCTGCTACCTTCCACCTGAGGAGCATTAATTAGCTGGGAACAAGGCTTTTGTCTCTCACCTGGGCAAAAGCTCCGATTAGCTGGCAGCTCTGTTGTTCCAATAGCAGCAGTGACCAGGGCCTGGTAATTGGACCTGCCCCCACATAATGTTGCAGGTCATGTGGTGGGCAGGACTGCGGTTCAGAAACTTTTACCAACATGCACCCTCTCCCAACCACCTGCCAGCCAATCCACCAGTGGGGGTTCTCTCTAAATTTTAGCCTGTGCATTTACACGTAACAACAGTCAAAACCTATTGATTAAATTTTATCTGAGCAAAATCAGATGCTTAAAAATGAGAAGGAATCTGTATGATAAGTTTCCATTTGCTTCATCAGAGTGCTAGCAATTAGGAACATAGGAGTGAAAGTACACTCTTTCAATGTGACCGACCTTTCAAAGAGATCATTGTTGATCAATGACCAAACTCCATATATTTGTCTTTGCTCTAAATCCATTCAGATGGAAATGTATTAATCTCAAATTTTAATTTGATTTGGTTTTAATTGCACCTTTGAAGAGACTTCTAAGGGACAGAAGTGCTTCCTACTACCCTAAAGGACTGGTTCTAAATTTTTGACAGTGTCTCCTGGTTCCAAACCCAACAGAAGTAGTACAAGTAGTGGCACTGTGCTATTGTCATTGAACTAGTAATCCAGAGACCTAATTCACTACTCTGGGAATATACGCTCAAATCCCATCACAGCAGATGCCGAAATTTGAAAATATTTCATGAATCTGTACTTCGAAATAATCTAATCCAGTGGCTACCATGTTAATTGTCACTGTCAGTTGCAAAAACTCATCAGCCTCACTAATGTCCTTTAGGGAAGGAAAATTTGCTTTCTCTCACCTAATCTGCTCAATATGATTCCAGATGCACAATAATATGGTTGATCCTTACCTAACTCTGAAAACCACTCAATTCAAAGGCAACCAATGCTGGCCTTGCTGGTGATACCAGTTCCTATGAAAAAATAAAGAAAAATTGTTTTGATAAACCCAACCTAGCTGTCTCCTTTGGTGTTATGAAAACATTGGTGGCAAGGATAATGTGGCTCACTGTGCAATAAGTTTGCATTATTCTATTAATGCAGTTTTACACAGGTCTATTTAAGCTTGTCTTACTGTGACAAGCAAATTATTTTATTTTCAGATTTAATTGCACTTTTCCAGGAACTATTAGAATGTTCTAAACGTAGTACAAACTGTAGGTGCAGAATCTTTCTTGTCCTTCTCCTGCATTTATTGTGCTTTCAGCCTGACCAGTGTTGATTAACACTGGAGCGTAATTGTCCCAAGAGTTAGACACCACCTAAGTGACCATCCTTCAGCAGTAAACCCTGATGAGCATTGACAGATTATTGAGCTGCGTCATTGAACACTCCATTGGGAGAAGAAATAAATTTGCCGAGACCATATCTGTGCACCTTAGACATGTTCTGTAGCAAAGATTGTTCTCAGAATTTCAAATAATATTTTTTTGTTCCAGGTAATTTTGTGCTTATAAAAGGAAGTAATAATTCATTCATGTACAAACAATAATAAGTACTAGCCACAATGCAGATTATTTTTCCTGACATTAACTTTCCAAAAACAAGATTGCTAAAATGATTTCATTTTAGGGGCTCGGGTAAATAGAGTGAAGAAAATTGATTTTCTTTGCACATTTGCGGCTGGCAGTGATGTTAGCACTAAAATACAACCAGGTTCAATTAATGGTCTGCCATTCTAATTTACTAAGTACTTTTAATAGGTTAGGAAATGTAGCAAAGTGCAGTACAGTTAATTTCTTAAGAATATAAGTGAACCAGTGAGTTAAAATGTTCTTAATTGAAATTGTTCTGCTTGGGAATTGGCTACTCCATTGTCATTCACTAATCCAAAGCATGGGTTATTTCGATAAGCTTTTTTCCTCTTAAGTGAATTTAAGACTGCAGCTGTCACCACTTTCATTGTTTTAAATATTTTATTCCTGTTACTTGGTTAAGATGTTCTGGTATGTCCAATGCAGTTAATTTTCAGAAATATTAGCCTGTATGTTACATCAAACCTGATTCTTCCTTCGAGGTTCACTGTTGGTCAAAAGTTTGGAAATTGATGTCAAGTATGTTTTTTACAAAGACAACAGAATTAACTTGTTGCAACAAATCTGATTTAACAGGCCAAACTAAGACAATGATGATTGGCTCTTTAGTGTGAAAGTGGGAGATTTTAATGCCTAACTTGGTGCAAAGTTGAGTAGACATAAGAAAGACACCTGTACATCTATTTACCCCACTATTATATGTTAGGTTTGGCAATGGAGAACTTCTATGTGTCAACGACTGAATCTTGAACTGCAAGGCTTGCCTTTGTGCTGCTGGTAGGTGGAGTACAGTGTGCACATTTGTGAAAGTACAATCATGCCTTTGAACATCTAACCAGCATCAAATAAATCACTTCATCTGAGCTTTGATGTAATGACAATGGATCAGAAGCCCTGATATTTATAGATTTTAACTGTGAATTTAAATTCAGTGACGAATGAAGTCCAGTGTGAAGCCAATAGAGTGTGAAACAAGTTTGAAGTTTCCCTGTCAATGCATAAGGAGAAACCTAACAAGAAGAGATAATGAAAGGGGCTGACCTCTCACTCAGCAGAAAGTCACCTTTTGCAGACATCTCTGTTTTACCCTCCAGGAATACACAAAAACAGGGTTAAGATACCAGTTTTAATTTGACTAGTGAGCCTGTATTTTTGCATTAATGTGCTATGGAGGTCACATTGAAAGGACTTTAGCTTGTATTCTAGGTAAAGACTCCTCCAATTGCTGCAATCCAGTTTATAAAAACACTAAACAAATAACTCTCTCTCACCCTGAATTCTGGAATTCAGTCATGGTCAAAAGGCATCAGAATTTCAGAATCTCAACCAATCTACAAAACTAAGGATTGTGAAATGAACTGTTCACCTACCAATGTCAGCATTACCGGGTAACTCCATTGCAATGGCTGTAATTTTTCAATTATCCAATCTTCCTGAACAATTCAGAGACTGGTCTGTGTACCTTTGAAAAACTCATCTTGTTGGATTTGCCTCTAATTTGTAATCTGTATGTATGTGTGCTGTGTTACCAATTCTTATCACATTTGTAATTAATAAGCTCACTCTTTTTGTTAACTCAAAAGACCCTGGTTAAGTTGTTCCTTTGATAACATACTTGGAAAGTTAGTCACGAGGGAAGGAATTTTTTTTAATGAAACTTGCTGTAATCAACCAAGGGGCGTGGGTTAATAAAGAAGGGAAGCTCATGCATCTCTTTCACCAGGAGGTGTAACAGTTTGGAATGCCTACCTGTTTCCACAACGCACTGGGGACCCTCACCTGGGATCTGGTCATGACAACAAGTAGCTGCAACGCCTTCCAGTATAATAGGGACTGCAGTCAACAGGAACAATTGTTCAATGCTGATAGCATCCATAAAAAGGTCCTGACAATAGCTTAAACTCACTCTGGCTGACAGAAGAGCAGAGTATTATGGAATATCAGTCATCGCTGAGCCTTAATATTTATGATCTAATGTGTTGTTTAACTACAGTGAGTTTATGTTATGATTTGCATCACTCATGGTAGCTATTTGCTGAACCTAAGTATTAAAAATCCTGATTGCAATGGCATATGTGCAAATAGAAATAAATCTTCTGTAATGCAATGTGTTTTTGTGCAAACCTGCATTATAGAAAAATCGCACTTTAGAAGCAGTGCTTAAAGTGTTGGCAATGTAATTGTGTGACAGCAAACACACATTTTAAAAGTTCACGCTTGAGAAAAAGTGTTCCCAATTTGTTCATTGTGTTACAGTGAACTCATGTTAACAAAGCGCATGTTAAAGCAGAACAACCTGTAGATCATTTCTAATAGTGGTTCCCTATCTGCTACATTGAGAGAACATGCTCAGAGCTGTATTACCTCGTTAGCCCACCTTTAGCATAAGATACCATCTTGGTAAATGAGATAAAGCCTGTCTAATAACGACCATCCACAGGCTGACTCAGCCTCTAAATATTGGAAACCTTACGGGAATTATCAAGAGTAAAGGTTGGATTGGTCACAGGGCACTTGCTAGTGCCCCCCCTTAATTAGAGGGAGAAATGAGAGGAGGAGATAAGTACAGGCAGAAGATATCTAGCTGCTGGAGTAGACACAAAATGGAGAAACTGTAGCGTAACGAGAGCTCTCGGCAGGCAACTTAAGAGATCAATATTGTTCTCCCCCAATATTCTCACCACCTGAAGTGGTGCATGAGATATCAATACTTTATCTATCAGATCATCACCATGTTATGGACGAGGTCAGACCTACTCAAAATATTTTAAGAAGGTAGCCTAGACCTTAACATTTTCTTATTTTAAAGGCAGATGTGAAGTAGATGGTCCAGGTGTGATGCAACTGGTCAAACTACTTGGCTCTAAGCAAAACAGAATTTGTTTAAACACCATCATTGAAGCACAAACAAGAGAAGGTGGAATTTAGAATAATTTAACGACAGAAAACTTATTCGACCCAATACAGCAACTTAACTAATTAAACTTTCCATTATAGTAACATCCCATAAACACATCCCTTGGGCAAAAGGTAAATTCAAACACTGATTCTTACAGGCAGGAGAGAACAACATTCAGGGAGAATTCAATGAAAGTCCATTTGGAATCCTTTACTGAAGTTTACAACCCTTCTGCACTCTAAAGCCTTGAGGCTGTTATAGCTAAAATAAAAACTAGGAAAACCTGAACTGGAAGAACTAGCCACACCCCTTCCATTGTTAAACCGTTTTAAAAAAGCCCAGTGCCCTAGACGTTTCGGCACCTCTGCTATGCATCCTCTCCTTTAAAAAACCCAGGACAAAATAACTCTTTTAAAGTGACAGCATTGTCACAACCAACATCTGTGGCTTAAAGAAAATGAAGATCAAGATGTTGCAACCCAGCTAAGACTGCATTGCCAGTGCCAGTAAAAGTCACAGAAGCTCCTAATTTCTATACTTTCAGGTTACCAAAGGTAATAGAGCTTAATGTTTCATGAACGTCTGCATGAAGGAGGTCTCCACACCTGCATAATATTTCTGAGGGATGCACAAAAAGGGTTCGGCATAAGGTTAGAATCTAATGGAACATTAGAGAAGTCCAATGCAGAGGATTCCAGAAATCAACCAAGAATCTGCAGGATCAAGGACACCTTTAAACTTGGAGATTTCCTAGAACAGGAAGGGATTCCACTTCTTCAATTGCTGCTTGAATCAGAAGCACATCATGCAGATGAATGCCTGGTCTTTCATTGCCTGGCTAAATGTTAAACCATGAGCTCCTGTGTTCTTTGTAGACAGATTGCAAGAAAGGTAAAGACACAACTGTCTTCAGGTTTGGGACTTCAAAGTATCGCAGTTTATTGTACAATAGATGTGGAAACCATACCTATACCAGGATCTGACTTCTACACACTTCTAATCAATCTGTTCAGATATATTGTGATAAATCTGGAGCATATGGGACTTTCTCTGGCTTAGAGATATGGACACTACCACTGCATCATATGGAGTCCATAACTTATTTTCTTAATCAAACTATTTGGAAATGTTGTGATGCATCTGAATTAGGTGGGGCTTGAACCATCACTTTCTAGTCCATAGGCAAGGACACTATATCCATGCCATAAGATCCTAACTAAGCTCTGACATATTGATATATTAGGTAATTAATAAAATAACTTTTTTTTTGTATATTGTCATTCTGCTCTTAATACTTTTATTCACTTTAGAGAGTTGCTGCCTTCTTCTAGATTCTTGTAACTTATTCTACCCTGTCCATTTATACCAGTGATGTGTATAGCTCTGTGATATCGTTGCAATGTTGCTCCAAGGTCCTAATGCCCATACGCACCAATGGAAGCTGACACAATCTGTTCGTAATGAGACCATCACTTGCCCTACACATCTTTCAGGCTCAACACTGCATGCCATTTGCATTACCTGCCAGAACTAAGGATTCATCTGCTCTCATCTATCTCAACCTCTTTCCCATTAAGCAAAAATGAAGAAAACCACCAATTTGCCCACTGTTCTATATTTTATAATTGTGCCTAATTCATACCAAAACAAAAACAAATTACAAATATTAAGCTATAAATGAAAGTAAAAATTATCCTTATGCATATTCTTGGTGGATATGTTATCCCATTTGTACTTTTAACTGTTCTGGTCTTCTGCAAAAATACATCTTGAGAGTCAGAAGCAAGTAAAGTGGATGGATGTTGTGGATCTGAAGAGGCCAAATTAGCTGTCCTCATAGTAAACTATCGTTAACTGTAGGCCATGATGATATCACTTAAGAATGCATCATCTCAACGTGAGTTTGAATGGTCTGGGCTGCTTGCCAATACAATGTTTGCAATATTGCAGTAATTGATAGGAAGTAGGAATGCTGTGGAAGAGAGAGAGCAAAGTACTTGATTCCTTCATGATTCTCATGCCGCACACTTTGTGTAGTCTTTTCAGCCAGTGCAGTGATCTGTATGAGGGAATTTCATGTTGTGACCTCCTCAGCAAGCCTCTTTCACATTTGCCTCTATAGTTTCATTCCACTCTTTTTCCACTACCCCATCCACTGTACCTCCTCGAACAGAAAATAGAGTGCCAAATTTGGGAGAACTAGCAATTGCTGTGCCTTGTTTTCTACTCCAAAGATGTGCAGGTTAGGTGGATTGGCCATGCTAAATTGCCCCATGGTGTCCAGAGTTGTATAGGTTGGGTGGATTAGCAATGGGAAATGCAGGTTTAGAGGGATAGGGTAGGGGCGTGTGTCTGGGTGGGATGCACTTTGGAGGTATGCGGTAGGCTCGATGGGCTGAATGGCTGCTTTGACACTGTAGGGATTCTTTGATAAGGTTGACATGTGATGGCCTAAGGACTATAAACATCATTACATAAAAACTCCTGCTAAAGTAGTACTTCAGCACTAATTCAGGAAATATACTTTTAATGACTTCTGACACCTGTAAATGGTGGTTATGAGGAAGTAGACCCCTAAAGTCGAGGCTACATTTGGGCTTTTAAACAGGCGTATCTTGTCAAAACAACACCTACTTTGTAATTGTTTTCACTCTTTCCACCCTGTCAGACCCCTTTTAAATGGTGTATTGTTTCTGGTTACTAACTTAGAATAATTTAGATGCTGATCAACGGAATGTGGTACACCTTTATTAACTGCAAGGCAATGATACATTTCACAATGACACTGATTGCTTAAACGTCCCAAGAACTAAGGACTCTCTCACATGGTTAATTATCAACTGATTTTCGAGCATGTATTCAAAGCAGCTGGCCCATTGCAACAACAAGCTGCTTTTCGAAAATTTATTTCGACCTCTTTCTTGCCATGTCTGCCAATCACATAAGGTAATACCCGTTTTTGCCCATTTGATTTTTAAAAAATTATATAACTGGCTTGTTCAAAGCTGTACCCTTTCTGGGTCTGATTTCAAGCTCTGCTTGCAATGTTATCTCTAACACACATATCAATCTCCAATGCTGCAATAAAGGAAGCATGTGATCACACAAAACATGGCCACTTTTCTGCCTTAGATCCTGTTAAAACTTAATTTGTAGACTCTTGCTGAATGTCTCAAGTCTGTGTCTTGACCAAATTTCCCATTTTGCCTTGTTCTCAAACCCACACCACAATTATTAAGCCAGGATGACATTTCACATTCAATATTCCATTCAGTAACTGAGTGACAAACTCAATATACAGAATTATCCCAAACCTGTTTTCCCATTCATGAATATTTGAAAAGTTTTATTTTTTTAAAGTGATAAATATAAAAGTATATAATGTATTGGTTTACTTATAATCTGCACTCAGCTATCCAAAGCAATAAATGAAATTACTATTCGTCATGATGGAGTAAATAAATCAGTCAGTAATGAAAAGTCACAGATTTAAAAGTAATTGTTTTAAATTGTTGCTGGTTTGAGAAACATTATTACCCAGTGACTTATTATCTTCTGGAATAGCTTCCAAAAGTAATTTAGATATATATTTGAAAAGGAACAATTTGAACATCTCTGGTAAAAGATCCGAGGATTAAGATTAATTGGACACCTCTTTCAAAGTGCTGTCGCAGAACACTTCCTATTGTGTTGACAATTTCCATGAATTGTTATTGACATTAGAGACTAGGGAAGAGAAAATAAACCAGGACAGTGCAGCCGTTCACTAATGCAATAACCCCTTCATTGAATATACACAAGTCTGGACATTGATTGTGTTGATGATCAGATTGTGTTCAGCAGTACTGCCCTCACTGCGAGATGGTAGATTTTCATGAGTGGTTTTGTTACAAAGAGTTTGAGAAGTCCTTTGATGAAATTGTTTGTAGCTCCTGAACATGTGCTTTGTGCATTAAATGCAGCTTGTAACATTTATCAACAGGCTACAAATAGTCACCGGAGGGAATATCACTTACATCTGAGATACTAGTTTGTAATTTGGAAAGAGTGTTAGGATAATTCAGATGAGCTCCATTCAGTTACACAGGTCTAATGAAAAGCCTTGAATTAGAACTTCTTCGAACACTTCTGATGTTTCAAATTTGGCTGAGACAAACCGAAGAGGCAAGATGAAAACACAGAGTTAATGAATAGTATCAAATTTTATTAAGTATATTTAAAATAAACAATACACCCATCTAACAACAAAGAATTATTTAACTGACTTAAAATATACAAATAGCTACACTAATCAGAAACACAACCCTGCATTTACATTGGATATCCAGAATCTGGCTTGCATACAGGAGACCAAACATCTCCAGCTTTTGCACTAACAGGCATCTGACTCACTGAGGCAGGTTATTTGCCTCAAGAACTGCCCCATAAAAATAGGTTAGTTTAGACTGGGCCTCCTTCACCGCCGCTCCCTCACCACCCGACGCCTGGAGGAAGAACGCCTCATCTTCCGCCTCGGAACACTTCAACCCCAGGGCATCAATGTGGACTTCAACAGCTTCCTCATTTCCCCTTCCCCCACCTCATCCTAGTTTCAAACTTCCAGCTCAGTTACTGTCTCCTTGACTTGTCCTACCTGCCTATCTTCTTTTCCACCTATCCACTCCACCCTCTCCTCCTTGACCTATCACCTTCATCTCCTCCCCCACTCACCCATTGTACTCTATGCTACTCTCTCCCCACCCCCACCCTCCTCTAACTTATCTCTCCATGCTTCAGGCTCACTGCCTTTATTCCTGATGAAGGGCTTTTGCCCGAAACGTTGATTTCGCTGCTCGTTGGATGCTGCCTGAACTGCTGTGCTCTTCCAGCACCACTAATCCAGTATTTGATTTTCAGCATCTGCAGTCATTGTTTTTACCTCGTTGATCTAAGTCCAGTCTAAGGCAGGAGTACAATCCAACTGCCTCCAAGGAGAAATAAAAGACTTTTGGAACTTTCTTTTTAGACGCACTTTGGGACTAATCTGCCATCATTAGTTAAAGTTGTTGTTGTAGGCTAATTTATTAATCATGTGGTGATAGTCAATTTGATTGGAGTTCTCCAGGTGCACACGTGGCCTTAATCTTAATCTCGAGACATATTCATTTTCAAGATAAGGTAGAAACTCTAATCTTCATCTTGAAAATGACTATGTCTCGATTTATCCATCTCAATGCTCAAGGGCAGTTCTCTTTTCATTTATTCTTTCAAGGTATGTGGGCATCAATTGCAAGACCAGCATATGTTGCCCATCCTTCAGTGCCCTTGAAATGAGTGAACTTAGGAAATGACTGATTATTAATTATGCCTCCAGTACAGAATACATTATTTGTTCATACAATGAGGGTGTGCTAGCTATGCCAGCATTTATTGACCATTCCAATGTCCAAGAAAAGATGCCAGTGAACTATCTTCTTGAATCGTTGCAGTCTTTGAGTAGTAAGGACACCCACACTGCTCTTAGTAAGGACTCACAGGAGTTTGACTCAGGACACTGGACGAACAGTGATGTAATTTCAAGTCAAGATGGGATGTGGTTTGGAGGAGGACTTGCAGATAGTGGAGCATCAGTTGCTCTTTTCCTTTTAGAATGTGGAGCTTCAGGATCTGAAAGGTGTGACTGGAAGAAGTTTGGTGAATTACTACATTGCAACTTGGTGATGGTACACATTGCTGCCACTGTGCATCGATGATAAAGTGGTGAATGGAGTGCCATTCAAGTAGGCTGTTTTGATTGGGATGGTATCAAACTTCTTGACTGTTCTTGGAGCTGCACATAACCAGGCACATGGAAGGGTATGCCATTACATTCTTGACCAACATCCTCTCTGAGCTGTATGGCTATGTTTTCCAAAGCCGCTGATGTGCAGAGATCTCTGCAGCCAGCACAGCAACAAACAAGAAAATGACAGGTGATATTGCTCCTAACATGTGCCATGTAGTTGATGGGCAGATTATACAGGATCAGCAAGTAAGTTAATCGCTGCAGGTTTTGTAGCCTGTAACCTGTTCTTGTAGCTATAGTATTTATGGTCAATGGTTATGATATCGTGTAATTCAGAAATGGTAAAGCTATTGAATATCAAGAATGATGATTAAATAGTTCCTTATTGGAGATTGTCATTGACCAGCCACATAACTACCAGAAAACATTACTTAATATTTATCAGTCCAAGTTTGGATGACTCCAACCAACAAAGAGATTTCCCCTGACTCCCATTGACTCCAGTTTTGCTGAGGTTTGTGGATTTAATACTCATTCAAATACAGTTATGATATTAAGAGCAGTCACTTTCATCTCAGCAATGGAAATCAGCACTTTTATCCATGTTTAGGCTGTAATGAGGTCAGGAGCTAAGTGGCACTGTCGGAAGCCAAACTGTGCATCACTGAATAGATTATTCCTTTGCCAGGGCAGCTTGATGACACCTTCCATCGCCTTGACGATCAAGAATAGACAACTACAGCTGTAATTAGTTAGGTCCGATTTGTCCTGATTTTTGTGCATAGGCTATAACTGAACAATTTTCCACATTGTTGATTAGATGCCAGTGTTATAGCTGTACTGAAACAATGTGACTGAGAGGCACAGCTAGTTCTGGAGTAAAAGTCTTCAGTACTATTGTCAGAATGTTAGCAGGGCCTATAGTCTTGTTCAGTATCTAGTGTTATTAACTGTTTATAGATATCATGTGGAGTGAATCAAATTATCTGAAGACTGGCATCAATGATATAGGAGGCCTCAGGGGGTGGCAAAATGGATCATCTATTTCAAATATGTCAGCTTTGTTTTTTATGTTAATATGCCAAACTTTCCCATTATTGAGGATAGAAATATTTGTGGAACCTCAACCTTCTGTTAATTATTTAATTGTGCACCAGCATTCTTGAGTGAATGTGGCAAGACTGCAGAGCATAGCTCTGATTTGTTGATTATGGAAATCATTGTCCATTGCAAGCTGCTTCCATTTTCAGCAAGAGAGTATTTTTGTGTTGTAGCTTCATGAGATTGGCACCACATTCTTAGGTGTGCCTGGTTCTTGCATGCTGTCCTGCATTCCTCAGGTTTGATCTCCTGGCTTGATGGTATTGGTAGGGTGAGGAATATACCAGGTCATGAGGTTACAAATTGTGAGGTTGACTGCAGTTCTGCTGCTACCAATGACCCACAGTGCCTCCTTGATGCCCCAGTCTTGAGTTACTAGATCTGTCCAAAGTTTTGCCCATTCAGCATAATTGTAGTGTGACACAACTGAAAGCAAGATGTAGTCAATGGGATTCTGTCTCCCTAAGAACTGTTTGGTGGTCACTCCTGCCCATACTTTCATAGTAAATGGCATCTAGGATAAGTAGATTGGTAAGGATGAGATCATATGGGTATTTCCATTTTGTTGGTTCCCTCACTAGCTATCACAGAGCTAGTCCTGCAGCTATGTCATTTAGGGCTCAGCCAGTAGTGATGGTACAGAGCCACTTTTGTGATAGGTGTTGACTTTACCCACTCTCCCTCAGTGCATTCTCCAAATTGTGTTCAACATGGACAAGTGTGCGGTCATCAGCTAGAAGCTTATTTGTTCATTTTGACCTGATGCTTTAAAACATCATTGGGTTCAGAGTCAATGTTGGGGACTCTCAGGGCAGCTCATTCCTGACTGTATACCACTGTGTCACCACCACTGACACAACCTTTCTGTTGATGAAAGACGACACACCTAAGGATGGTGATTGCAGTAAGGCATTGACCAGTCTCATTTCACAGCTCTCGGTCAAAAGGTGTGGTGCTGGTAAAGCACAACTGGTCAGGCTGCATCCAATGAGCAGGAGAATCGATGTTTTGGACATAACCCAATTCCTGATCTTCAGCATCTGCAATCCTCACTTTCTCTTCACCTTATAGCTCTCCCAACTGAGGGAGGTGATGGTCTAGTGGCCTACTAGACTATTAGTCCATTAATTAATTTCTTAACCTTAGCTGCCCTCTGGCATCCATCTCATTTAGTTCCTTCGACTTTGCACTAGTTTGGATACAAAGGCCACTTCACAGGGTGGTTAAGTGACAATCTCATGTACCTCACACCAGGTTAGCACAGTTTTTTGCCTCCAGGGCATTAGTAAACCAGATGGGTTTTCATGACAATGGATAATTGTTACTTTGGTTGTTTTGCTTTAAAAAATAATTTAAATGTTATTGTCTATACCAGTGGGATGCATGTCTCCAGAATATTAGCTGAGGTTCTGGAGTACTAATCCAGTGACATTATCTCAACACCAACGCCTTCCCAGGTACTCAGAAATGTCCAATTGCCCATCTGCTGCTTCTCCTGTATCATGTTAGTGGTTTGTGTTCTGAATTGATTTAGTGTGGCATAGTGTGACAGCACATAATGGCTTTGTTGCTTTGTTACAGAATGTGTGTGTTGTGAAAAGCCTATAGAAATGATCGAGTTCAGCAACATAAACAGAAAAAAAATTAAACTGCTTCGAGCATTCATTTGCAAGTCAGTATTCGTGCCTTCTTATCCCTTTGCAGGTGATTCGTAGTTTGTGGACAAAGATAACTATTTGTATCACTCGTTAATTTTAAATGGATTCTTACATTCAAATTTTGAACCAGCAATATTACGGCAATCTTAAGTCTCACCGCCACTTCTGATTTTATGGCACTTCTGATTTTGACATGGATGGGAATGAGACCAGGGCAAATTTCACATTCCATGACTAATGGAGGCAGCTGCCCAATTAAATCATAACTTCCTCTACTGACGTGGGATTTTGGTCACCTTCAAGTGTGAAATTTGAATTATGTAGATTAGATGTGGTGAGAGCAGGTCTCAACATGTGGATTCAATCTGATCGCTACGGTTACCTTGAGAGGCAAAGTAGCCCTTTGGATCTGATCCTGGCTTGCCTTTGCAAGTGTACAAATACATATAAATGTGTAGAATATGCTGTGTATGGGGCATGGGCTGACAGGAAGTTAACGTAGAAACCATAAAAAGTGGAATGAGATCGGCACAAGGGGTCAGGCTGTCATGAATATTATGTGGGGCAATGAGGTTGGGCAGAGGAGCATATGTTGGCAGGGAGGGAAATTGAGGGACTTATTTGGGGTGCCTACATGGATCATAAGAAGGTAGATAACATGAAAGAACATGAATCGGGCTTGGGAAGTATTTGGGTGGTGGAGGGATAAATGCTGGAGACCTATTTCATGTTTCATTTCTTTGAAACTTCAACACAACAGAGCAGCACTGAGGCAGGCCTTCCTCACTGCCCAACTCTATACCCAGCAGCCTTTGCTTTCATTCTTGGTCATACAACCTGAGACACAGGGAGCCCTGCCATCTTGGGATGAAAGTCTGTCATTCCCTGGTAGGGTTTGCAAAACCTGAAGATAACCAACTCTGCACCCCTGACCTGGAAGCAAAAAAATCCAGAACTTAATCTGTACGTCAGTTCAGTTAAATTGCGTTTCCATTTGGAAATTCTCTTCAACTTCACAATTGGTCTAGAACTGTATGAAATTGTTTTTGCAACTGGAGTGTTGAACAGTGAGCAGTCGTGTGGGCTGCATACACAAATCTGTGAACTGTTAATAATGAAGCAGCTGCTATTCCTGATCACGACTTTTCCTCCATTGTCAACTCCAACTCTTGCACACTGTTTTTCATCCTTACTTACCTTGGCTGTTTGGGGAGAGCCTGAAAAGTCATACATAAAAATAGGTTTAAAAATAATCATGAAATGCACACCAGGAAAATAATGCATGAAACTTGCTGTGTTCAGCAACACTTTAAAGTGTATTTTCCTTTCCATTTGTAGATTTCTTCGACTTGTCACTGTGCAGTTAAAATCAACGAGGTCAAAACAATAACTGCAGATGCTGGAAACCAAATACTGGATTAGTGGTGCTGGAAGAGCACAGCAGTTCAGGCAGCATCCAAGGAGCAGCGAAATCGACGTTTCGGGCAAAAGCCCTTCATCAGGAATAAAGGCAGTGAGCCTGAAGCGTGGAGAGATAAGCTAGAGGAAGGTGGGGGTGGGGAGAGAGTAGCATAGAGTACAATGGGTGAGTGGGGGAGGAGATGAAGGTGATAGGTCAAGGAGGAGAGGGTGGAGTGGATAGGTGGAAAAGGAGATAGGCAGGTCGGACAAGTCCGGACAAGTCAAGGAGACAGTGCTGAGCTGGAAGTTTGAAACTAGGATGAGGTGGGGGAAGGGGAAATGAGGAAGCTGTTGAAGTCCACATTGATGCACTGGGGTTGAAGTGTTCCGAGGCGGAAGATGAGGCATTCTTCCTCCAGGTGTCTGGTGGTGAGGGAGCGACGGACGTGAGCGTTGGACGAGACCGCAATTTCCCTTCCCACGTGGTTAAAGATGCCCTCCAACGCATCTCGTACACATCCCACACCTCCGCCCTCAGACCCCACCCCTCCAACCGTAACAAGGACAGAACGCCCCTGGTGCTCACCTTCCACCCCACAAACCTTCGCATAAACCAAATCATCTGCCGACATTTCCGCCACCTCCAAAAAGACCCCACCACCAGGGATATATTTCCCTCCCCACCCCTTTCCGCCTTCCGCAAAGACCGTTCCCTCCATGACTACCTGGTCAGGTCCACACCCCCCTACGACCCACCCTCCCAACCTGGCACTTTCCCCTGCCACCGCAGGAACTGTAAAACCTGTGCCCACACCTCCTCCCTCACCTCTATCCAAGGCCCTAAAGGAGCCTTCCACATCCATCAAAGTTTTACTTGCACATCCACTAATATCATTTATTGTATCCGTTGCTCCCGATGCAGTCTCCTCTACATTGGGGAGACTGGGCACCTCCTAGCAGAGCGCTTTAGGGAACATCTCCGAGACACCCGCACCAATCAACCAAACCACCCCGTGGCCCAACATTTCAACTCCCCCTCCCACTCTGCCGAGGACATGGAGGTCCTAGGCCTCCTTCACCGCCGCTCCCTCAACACCAGACCCCTGGAGGAAGAACGCCTCATCTTCCGCCTCGGAACACTTCAACCCCAGTGCATCAATGTGGACTTCAACAGCTTCCTCATTTCCCCTTCCCCCACCTCATCCTAGTTTCAAACTTCCAGCTCAGCACTGTCTCCTTGACTTGTCCGGACTTGTCCGACCTGCCTATCTCCTTTTCCACCTATCCACTCCACCCTCTTCTCCTTGACCTATCACCTTCATCTCCTCCCCCACTCACCCATTGTACTCTATGCTACTCTCTCCCCACCCCCACCCTCCTCTAGCATATCTCTCCACGCTTCAGGCTCACTGCCTTTATTCCTGATGAAGGGTTTTTGCCCGAAACGTCGATTTCGCTGCTCCTTGGATGCTGCCTGAACTGCTGTGCTCTTCCAGCACCACTAATCCAGTACTGTGCAGTTAAAGCATAGAGCATAGAACATAGAACATTATAGCGCAGTAGCCTTTGGCCCTCAATGTTGCGCTGACCAGTCATACCAATCTGAAGCCCATCTAACCTACACTATTCCATATTTGTCCAATGACGACTTAAATGCACTTAAAGCAGTCAAGGCAAAGTTCATCACACATGATGGCTTGAGTGGTATAGGGTGAATAGAATAGTTTTCCTCAGCTGGAAATTGTAGCAACAGTCTTGGTAAATAATTGCCAAGATTTAATATATCGTGACAATTGGATTCTACACATTCATCCTGTATCCAAACAAGGAAGTTACAGTATAAGCCCTTGACAATAGGTGAATGAATGAAGACTCAGTATTAACGTTAATGAATTCCTGACAATGTATTGTCAATGAGAATCTTTAAAGTTGTCCAGGCTGCTCATTGACAGGCAGCAGGAAAACAGACTGTCCTCTAATTGGCTGAAGGTGGTGTCCCATACAGATCTGGGGTGGTGACCAATTCATTGATTAATTTGCAATTTAGACAGTGGGATAGACAGCCACATATCCAACTTTGCCATTGTCACAACGGTAGGCAACACTGTAGACAATGTAAATGGAAGCCCCAAATAACAAAGCTATGGATACATGAAAGAAATGGGCAATGCAGTAGCAAACAGATCAACACAGAACAATTTGAAATCATACACTTTGGATCAAAACTGGAAAGATTAACATGCTTTCTAAATGGTGAAAAACTAGAAACAGAGAAGGCACAGAGTTGGTGGGCAGGGGAGAGGGGTGCAGGTGCATAGATTACAAAATTCTTCTAAGTCAAAACCTGGGCCTGGTTTTGGTTTTATGGAGGGGCTTAAAGGAAGCAAGAGAGTCAGAGAGCACTAAGGTTGGATTTGTAAAGCATAGAGTCAAGATAAGTTCAGGAGGAGCTCACATTCAAAAGACCCCAGTTGAAAGAATGCAGAGTTCACAGAGAATTACAAGGCTGCAGATGGTCACAGGTCTAGGGAGACCTAAAGCTATAGAGAGATATGATGAATGTTTTAAAATTGTGGTTTTGGTGGATCTGAAGCCAATGGAAATCCGTGAGCACAGGGTCAATTTGTAAATGGATTTTGGTGCAGTATGAGATAAGCATGCTGCAGAATTTTGGATGACCTCAAGTTTGTGAAGGGTGGAAGATGGGACACCAGCCAGGAATGCATTATAATGGTTGAATCTGGCAGGAACAAAAGCGTGGATGAAGTTTTCAGCTGGAAATGGGTTGGGCCAGGAATGGAGGTACTATTTCCAATAACTACAATCCATTTAAGCAGATATGCATACAAATTTGTAATCCTGCTCAAAAATGTGCACTGTTTTTAAGAACTTTGATTTTACAAAGCTTTTTATGTACTCTTCACTGAGTTAGTGAAATGTACTTCAGTTAGAGTACACTATATTACAATGGAAGGGCATGTAGCAAATAGAAACAGAAATTACTGGGGAAAGGTCTGTCACTGGATCTGAAATGTTAACTTTGCTTTCTCTGCATAGACATTGCTAGAGTCTGCTGTGTTTTCCGAACAGATTCTGTTTTTGTTTCTGATTTCTAGCATCCACAGTTCTTTGTATTTTTTTTCATGAAACAAATAATCTTGATTATAAACCAAATACATTAGAAACAAATCGGTGAGAACATTTTTTTGCATGCATTCCACTTGTTCAAAAGACCTGTCTTTTAAAAGCAAAGACTTTTGTTTAAGCATCCTTGCTGTGACAGTGGCAGATGGCTGTTCATCTTTAGAAGCCTATTACTCTTTGATTGACACTTGTATGATACACCACAGGACATCAAAAGCATTCTGTTTTAATGGACTGAGAATTAATGTCCCAGTAGTCCATCCAACCAATTATACAGATGATGACTTGAAGATTAGAACTGGTCTTTCGGTGGTACAATCACAAGGAATCTTAAGAGTAACCTAATAAGAATGCACAAGGTCCCAGTGGTGTCTTTAAATAAGGGCACCAGCTGTAAAAAGTGCATTGTATTAATTTCAGCTCAGAGCTTAGGTTGTCATGATGTTGCTTGATTTGAAGACTTGTTTCTCTGTGATCCACCAGGTATTTTCAGAGCATCACAGGACCACTGTGATTAACCTGACTGTGTTCCACTATATTTCTTATCCCCATAGGATTAACCTACTGTTTAATGGTTTTCAGAATGTCGTCTGACCCTCAGTGTCCTCACAATGCTGACTATTGCACTGAAACCATTTTTTAAAAATCATTCTCTCTTGAATGCAGTCACTTCTACAGCTCACGGTGCTGTGGGCAGCACTGGTTCTGCAATATCTCTCACAAACGGTTACACTTGGTGTGTCATCATGACTGAACGCAATCCTGCCCTGGCTGACATTATGAACACAGTTCCAGCAGGGGTCAGTAGAAACTGCTTTTAAAAAAAATCACAAGTAACTGGCTGACTTCTGTTTTCTCTCAACCTTTGAGACAACCTTGGACGTCAAGGCCTACCTAATACATCTGATCTCAGACTGGCTAATTTAGCAGAGATGATTGATCAGGGGTGTGGGTGTATATATGTAGGTGGCTGTGTGTGGTATGTGTGATTGCATGTATGTGTGGGTGCTTGTGAGTGTGTGTAGGGGTGCATGTGTGGGTATGCGTGGGTGTGTGGGACCACGTACGTGTGTGCATGAGTGTGTGTAGGGGTGTGTGTGACTGCATGTATGTGTGGGTGTTTGTGAGTGTGTGTAGGGGATGCATGTGTGAGTGTGTGTGACTGCATATGTGTGTGGTTATGTGTGTGTGTGTGTGTGTGTGTGTGTAGGGGTTGTGTGTGTGGGTATTTATGGGTGTGTGTAGGGATATGTGTGACTGCATGTATGTGTTGTTGTGTGTGAATGTGTATGGGGCTGTGTATGTGAGTATGTGTGGGTGTGAGTAGGGAAGTGTTTGACTGCATGTGTGTGTGGGTTTGTCTGAGTGTGTACAAGTATGTGTGAATGTGCATAGGGATGTGTGTAGGGTGTGTGTGTGAATGTAGGGGAGTATGTATGAGTGCATGTGGGGATGTAAGTGAGTGCATGTATATGTGGGTATGTGGGGGTATGAGTGACTGCATGTATGTGTGGATACACACCTGTTGGAGGGGTGTGTATGTAAGTGTATGTCCGAATGTGTGTGTGAGTGTATGTGGGGCTGTGTGCGTGACTGCATGTGTGTGTGGGTGTGTGTGAGTGTGTTTTATGCGTGCCACCATCACGATGAAAACCAATAGGATTACATTTGCCAACATTTTCCATCATTTACAGTGGATTTTAGAGTCTACCATCACTTAATCGTCTTCAAATTTATCTTCATTTTCTCAAGTTAACTTATTAAGTTAAGCATTTTTCAGAACCAAAGCTATTTTTGATGTGACAGGTTCAAATGGTGCACAATATAGGTTTCTTAAACTGAATGACAGAATAGGAGAAACAGTTGAATTCCTAGTCAGTTGACCTGAAGCCACCGACCTGAAGATCTTTTTATTGTTACAAATATCTTGTTTACTTGAGGAAAACTTTCCAAAGGGAAATTTGTTGCTAAATTGTGACTTCTGCTGTATGTGTGTGAAAGATGGCAGTTGGAGATGATCTGTAGTTGTGAAGAATTGAGAAATGTTTTCAAACGTTGCATTAATGTCAAGAAAGTGACCAGTTTTTTTTATATTTTATCTCATAGTCAATATGCCAGACTACCTTCAGGAGGCATAATCATGGCCAACACTACATCATAGCCTGTACCTTGAGAGTACAAAGATCTTATACTCTATCTTACCTTAGATCACTTGAAGCATCATACACAATTGGAAGCATGCTTCCCTGTTGTTACATCATAGTTTTATATTGGCCCAGAAATTTAAGCATCTGAGGAATATAATATTTGTACATGATAATCAGATGGTAATGGATGTCTATTAGATTCTTCAATAACACAATATGCTGTATTATGTAAAACACCCTGTTGGAGGCAAAGATAACCTGTCAGTGAATGGTCCATATCCTTTGAAATTGGAAATGCAAATAGTGACCCAAAATTTGAAATTTAGGATCTTGGAAAGAAAATGGAGTCAATAGTTAAATGGTTTGAGTGTATGAGTAGTTCAAGGAGAGAGAAAGCGAGAGCAATTCATCCTCATCTGCAGCTGTGGAACTTTTCTGGAACATAAGAACGAGCTGATAAAACAAACATTGGACGAAGTTTGAATTATTGTTTACCACAGAAGAATTCATGCACTCCGAGCTGAGTAAAACAATTTCATCTTTGGGATTTTTGTTTAATACAGTAACTTAGATCTAAAGATGGGATTCCTAAACTGTAGAATAGATCAATATTGAAGAATCCTGCCCCAAATAATCTAATGGAAAATCAGGTTTTAAAAAAAAGCACTGATCTAACCTTTTTTTAATTCATTCATGGGTTGAGAGCATCACTGGCTGGGCCAGCATTTCTTAGCTAGAGGTAGTTAATATTGCTTTGGGTCTGGAGTCACATATAGGCCACACCAGACAAAGATGGGACATTTTCCTTCCCTAAAGGACATTATTGAATCAGATGTGTCTTTCATGGTCATTAGACTCTTAATTCCAGATTTTTACTGAATTCAAATTCCATCATCTGCTTTGGTGAAATTCAAACCTAGGTGCCTACAATATTATTTGGTCACTGGATTAATAGTCCGGCGCTAATACCACTGGGGCATCACCTTCCTTATGATTAAATAATTGCTGCTGTTCCAGGTATCTCCTACCACCCCTCTCTCCCACCCTCCTCTTTCAGGCATCCCCCTCAGTCATTGGCACGTCACCTCCACACTGCTCCACCAGGAGTCTCAGCAGCTTTTTGAGCAGCAAAATGAGGTCACGATGAGAAAATGGTTGAGAAGCTCTGATCTAACCATTAACATTTTCACAAGCTTTGATCAAAACTTGTTTTGCAATCAGTCTTTCACAAAGAATTTGAGTATAGGAGCGCAGTGGTTATACTGTTCCATTTAGACTTCACCTCAGCTCAGTCTGAGAATTTGCATTCAGTTTCTTGGAAAATTTGAAAATAGAATAGCATCAGAGAATGGCCAAGAAACCCCAATTGTTGTTCAAGGAGTTTCACCACATCGCTAGAGATGGGTAATAAATAGTGGTCTTGTTTTTGATTCTTTGTCTGCTTAAGCTAACTGCTCAGTTTTATGAACTTCGTTCCATGCAGCTCATTCATATTTCTAAATTTTATTTTCGATCAACCAGCGTAATGACTTGCTGTGTTATACATGTCATATATCTGTTACCAAACTCCACGAGTAGGATATTCCCATATTGCTTTTATCACTGGTCAATGCTTGCCAATTTATAATTGCAGAATGAAAACAGATATCAAGGCAAACATTTGAGACATTAATGCATCGATGATATAAGAGTATTAATAAATCATATGTTAAAAATAACCTTCAATATTCCTATCATTCCAAATAGTTGTGAGGCTGCCCATATTGGCTATTTACATTTGTTATGAAAGTCCCCTCGATTACTCAGAGGAGTTTTTATTAATATTTTAAAATGTGTTCTTTTTCTCATTTCAAAGTTATTGAGAAATCCACAGACAGGCTGTGAAAATATATTTTGAGAGATAACTATTTTTAGACATTCACTTTTTGCAAGAGGCTTGAATGAGTTCCATTGTTTGAAGTACTTTTCACTGCTTATAACATTGACTTACTGTGTGAACTCTGAATAGCCTACAGACTCAGCCCAATACTTTTAATCACTGGAGTGAATGATGCGTTTGATTAAGGAATAGTTCAGAACCGAGCGGTTTAGAATAATGTATTATACAATAATGAAAATACATTTTGGTGTGGATAAAGTGGGAACATTTGTTTAGAAAATCTAAGTTATCTATCATTTTTAGTACATAAATTTCCTCCTGTTGTTTATATTATAATCCATGTGAAATGTATTTTTGGAGAATTTTGCAGAATTTTTATATTTATATAGCATTGGTATGAAGCAACTCCCGATACCTACTGATGATTATTGCAATACAATCTTGAACCAAGATCCATTTTTCTGATCATTCTCCAAATTCATTTTCCGCTCCACATTCCGCACATGTCACCAGAAAAACAAATGAATTTATTCTGCATTCAGGAGTGTTTGATTATACTCATTTGCACTGATCTGCATTCATAAGTGTTCGTTTAGCCAGTGTTTGACATCTAGTAGTGATCTAGTGAAATCAATTATCCTGAAATGAAATCACACAGTGCTGCAAGTATACCAATTGCAAGCTTTCATTTTCTATTAACACGCTCAACAATGTTCAACTGAAACCGTTGGAATACAATTAAAGAGAAAGTAAAAGAAAACAAAGAACTGCAGATGCTGGAGATCTGGAACACATAAAAGCAGAAATTGCTGGAAAAACTCAGCAGTTCTGGCAGCATCTATGCAGCAAACAGAGTTTGCGTTTTGAGTCCAGTGATCCTTCTTCAGAACTGAAGGAAGGCCGTTGGCCTTAAACGTTAATTCTGCTTTGTCCCCACAGATGCAGTCAGACCTGCTGAGTTTCTCCAGCAATTTGCATTTTTGTATGTAACATGGAAGGAAGCTGAAACCACATCGGTCAGTTGAGAAGCATGGTGGTTCAGTGTTTAGCACTGCTATCTCACAGCGCCAGAGACCTGCGTTCAATTCCCACCTCAGGCAACTGTCTGTGTGGAGTTTGCACATTCTCCCCGTGCCAGCGTGGGTTTCCTCCGGGTGCTCCGGTTTCCTTCCAATGTGCAGGTTAGGTGAATTGGCCATACGAAATTGCCAGTTGTGTTGGGTGTAGGGGAATGGGTCTGGGTGGGTTGCTCTGTGGAGGGTCAGTGTGGACTTGTTGGGCTGAAGGGCCTGTTTCCACACTATAAGTAAGTAAGTAAAGTAATCAAGAGAAAGAACAGAGGTTAGATTTTCTCTAACTTCCAGTTGCTGTTTATGACTGGTTATCATTGACAAATCACAGCTGTAATTATTATAGTGTTATTGCCATTAGTTTTATATTGATTATTATAATTACTATAACTGTTATAATGTGATACAACAGATTAATTGTGACATGTTATTATAGTCTTCCCCCTCTGTTTTCATTCGCTCTACTCACCAGCTTTCCTTCTCCTCGTCACTCTTTCCTCCCTCCCTGTCTACTCGCTCCTGCTACTCTCTCTTTCCTCCCTCCCTGTCTACTCGCTCCTGCTACTCTCTCTTTCCTCCCTCCCTGTCTACTCGCTCCTGCTACTCTCTCTTTCCTCCCTCCCTGTCTACTCGCTCCTGCTACTCTCCCTTTCACTACCCTCCTCCTCCTCCTCTGCCTCTCCTCTGACCAAACCTGACTTTCCCCACTTCCTGCTTCTTTCTCCACCTCTGCTTCCCACACCCTGAACTTTCCCGGGACCTTATTCTCCCTCTTATTCACCCACTTCTCCCTTCTCCATCCCCTCACCTGCCAGTTCCTTGTTCTATACCTATCTCCTTCCAGTCTCCCTCTCCTCAACCCTTCTGTCCTCCACCCATCCCTTCCATCTTGCCTTTCCTCCACCATGCCTCTCCTCATGTACCCCAGCATGTTCGCCCACATCCTCCCTCAATTTGCACCTCCAAGTCCTTCCCTATCCCTGTCCACCTCTCCAACCTTCACCCCTACTGTCTGTCCCTTCACCTGACTTCTAACTCACATGCACTCCCTCCTTCTACCTTCTTCAAATCCATCCCAATCCCTTCCCCAAATCACCTGCTCTACCACATCACCATGCCTGTCCCACTCTGCATTTCATCTTTCACACCTCCCATGCCATTAAACCCCATTGCCCTCACTTTGCCCCTTCCACCCACTCTCTTCACTATGCATCTCTGCCCAGTTCCTCCACTCTGCACCCCGTGCCTCCTCTTGCCACCTCTGCTGCTCTGCATATCTCTCACACCTCTATGTTCTCCACTACCTACAGCTGCTCCCCCCTCCCAAGACCCTGGTCCTCTTACACCAGACCCCACTTGTACTCTTCTCCACCAATCCGTCCTTGCTCAGTTGAAGTGTCACGCCAAAGTGAAAGTGGACTTAGGAAGGCTGTGGAGCTCAGGTGGATCAGTTGAGAGATTGCGGGGGAGGATGGAGTATGTGGAAAATGAGTCTCGCTATCCCGAACCAACCTATCATTCTGCCATTGATCCATTATGACCTGATCAGGTACTGTGGGGTGTTGTATCGTCCTGAATCACAGGTAGGAGATGGGGTGTCAGGCACAGCCCTGAAATTTGGAGATTTTGGGGATGGGGCAGGCTGGAGTGTGGGTCAGACATCCAGACCCCCACAGGCATTTTTCTGACAGAGCAAGCCTGACTTTGAGTGGCTGCAACTCCATGGCAGAAGGAGAGTGGAGAGTTGGAAGGATGGGTGATACATATGGTTGTGGTTCTGAGACGTGCAGTGTTGGAGTTTCTATAAAAATTCTATTTACAAATTATTTTTTCTCATCTCACTGTCTACAGACAAAATCATGCCACATGTTTAGTTTTCTTGGGTGTAAGTACAGTTTGACTGTTGATCTGGATGATGGCCTAGGCTGCTATGACTTAGACCAACTTATTGAGTTTCTCAATGTTACAGGTAGTGAGCTGTAGATGGCGGGGGTGATGCAGGTCTTCTTTGTCATCCTGAGTCAAATTGTCCCCTCTCTCCAACTGCTCCATCCCTCACCCAGCTCCAGGATGTAGGCAAACAGGTACTTGAGAACAATGGCTGATAGGAATGTAGTTCAGAGTTTTTCACTGATCAACAGGAATGGAACAGTGATATATGTGCAAGTGGTATACCTCTACACGGTAGAGATTGTAGGTTTTGAAGATGCAGTGACAAGCTGGTAACTACCATACTTCATCATGCCCTTTTAAGTTTAATTCCACTGCATATTCTGTTTTTTTTCCCAATATTTCACATGTACTTTGTCACTTATGTTGCTGACTATATGTTTATCACCAGCCCCATTCTGGATCACTCTGGTGGAGTAGCCCTTGTTTTTATCCCAAGCAGCAGCACTGTAGCTCAGTGGTTAGCACTACGGCCTCATAGCACCAGTAACCCAGGTGTGGTACCAGCCTCGGGCCACTGTCGATGTGGAGTTTGCACATTCTCCCTGTGTCTGCGTGGGTTTCATCCGGGTGCTCCGGTTTCCTCCCACAGTCCAAAGATGTGCAGGTTTGATGAATTGGCCATCCTAAATTGCCCATAGTGTTCAGGGATGTGTCGATTAGGTGCATTTCTCAGGGATAAATATAAGATAATAGTGTAGGGGAATGGTCTGAGAGTGTTGGTGTGGACTTATTGGGCTGAAGGGCCTGTTTCCACACTGTACAGATTCCATGAATTGGTTACTCTCCACACTGAGGCCGAGACAATGATTGGAAGCAAGAGTAAGAAATATAATTGCCGTTTCTAGGATGTTCAAATGATTTCACCCAATTGACATAAAAAAACAAGCAATTACTGCGGATGCAAGAGGCAGGATCTAAGGCTCTAATCCCTAAAGTTAATCGAGGTCATTCAGAAGAAATGTCAGGGAGCAATTCTTCACACAGGAAGCTGTGGAAATTTGGAACTTAGTCCCACAAGATGATGTTGGGACTCATTCAACTGAAAAACTCAAAAGTGAGATTAATAAATTTTCTTAGACAAGCGTATTAAAGGATTTGAAATGAAGGTAAATGAACTTAAGATACTTATCAGTCAAAATCTAATTGAATGTCAGGATGGACTCAAGGGAATGAATGATCTACTTCATGTACTCCTTGATCAAAAAGGTAGATTTTAAGCATTAATTTAAGAAAGATTGTGTGGTAGAAAGGTTTATGAATGATATTAAAGTGCTTTGGGGTCTAAGCATCTGAAGGCACAGTTATCAACTATGGTCTAATGGAAATCAGGGATATGTACAAAAGGTCACAAATGCAGGAGTACACCAGTGTTGAAGGACTCTAAGGCTCTGGGAGCTTAAAGAAATACAAAGAGAAAATGTCATGGAGAGATATGAATCAAAGGTGTGAAGTTTAAAAGCAAGACATTACCTGATTGGAAGTCAATGTAGATCAGTGAGTGAAGTTAATGACCCAGCTAGAGCTTTCAGTCAGTGTAGTATGGCTGCTCAATGTTAACCTTGAAGAAGGCAGATAGGATTATGGTCTTTATAAATAAAGGTATTGAGTACAAGAGAAAGTAGGCTTTGCAAAACACTGGTTCTGCCTAAAATGGAGTACTGTGTCCAGTTCCAGCATTGCATGTTAGAAAGGGTGTGAAGGATTTAGAAAAAGAAATCACAAGAGTATTTGCAGGTACATGGGACCTCAGTTACTTGGATACATTACTAAAGCTGGAATCGTTCTCCTTAGATATTATAATTCTACTTATAATCTGTAATAGTCTATAATATAGCAGAAGTGTAAATTTCTGTTTTCACTCCAACTCCTATTTTAAAGAGGGGCATTATCTTAGCTACCTTCCAATTGATTGAAACTGTTCCACGATCCGTAGAATCTTGAAATATTACTATCAAATCATGCACTATTTCTGGAGGAACTTCTTTATGTACTCTGGGTAATAAATTATCAGACCCTGGGGATTTATCATTTTTAATCCCAATAGTTCCCCTAACACCATTTCCCTACTAATATTGATTACCTTCAGTTCCTCCATCTTTGGAGACTCTGTGTTCGCCAACATTTTTGAAATGCAATTTGTGTCCTCCTTTGTGAAGATGGACCCAAAGTAAAAATTGACTTTGCCTGATATCTCTGTTCCCCATTATCACATCCGTGTTTCTGACAGTAAGAACCCTACATTTGTCTTAACTATTTTTTTTCTCTCTACATGTACCTGTAGAACCTTTTACAATCAGTTTGATGCCTGTAAACTTATTCTCATACTCTATATTCTACCTCTTAATCAATATATTTGTCCTCATTTGCTGAAAAGCTATACTGCTCTGAATCATCATATCTGCTCCCAAAGGACTAATTTGTATGTCCCTCCCTTGGATCTACTATTATCTATTATTTCTTGTGTTTGGGCCATCTTTCCCATTTTGTTTTTGTGCCAGATGGAAATGAACAATTTGTGTAGTTCCTCCATGCACTTGTTAAATGTTTGCTGTTGCCTACCATTTTTTCAGTTTCTATAGCTGAACACTGTTTATGCCTGTGAGGTTTTTTTTCCTCTACAGCATTAACAAGGTGTTTTGGTATATGGTGTCTGTCCTAACTGCTGCTTTGACTTATCATGTTTGCCTTCTGTAATTTAAGAATCAAATGGATTCTTAAGTTCTGTTGTGTCATGTTTTAGCTTTGCCCCTTAGCATTGATTTGTGATTTCTTTCTGACCTCTGTTTTATTGACAATCTTAATGGCTTTTTCTAGAGTCAGGTCTTCTTTGGACTGTAATAAATCTGACAGAGACTCATCTGTAATGTTTGAATGAATGATTGATTTTACTGTCATGTGTACTTTACAGTGAGAAAAACTGAAAAAAAATTGAAACACTTTTCCACAGTTGTCACAATCCAGTGCCATTTTGAATAGTTTTAAGAATAACATAATCTGTTCTGCTCCCATTCTGCACAGAAGTGTGCTTCTTGTTCAGCTTCTAACTTAGTATCCAGAGTAGATTTCTTTTTTACTCCTTGTCACTGTAATTGTGAGTTACTGAAAGAAATTATGTATTCAAACAGAATTGTTCACTTTCTTACACTGCCCTACATGCATCTGTTTTCAATGACTTGGTTCATGACTCCCTGAATCTTGGTTTCCAGACTGTGCAAGTTTTCCACTTGGTCCTGTGAGTTCTGATTTATTGTCCCATGTGTCATAGTTTCTGCCATATGGTAGCAATGCCCAATCTGATCTGCAACTTATTTCTTGAATTCATACCATTTCAGCCTGAATTAATAAATTATTTGAAGTTTCCCCTTACTATCAGTGATACTTTCTTTAAACTCACACAAGTATAGTCTGTTCACTTAGCAGCTCAACCCCAGCTCAGAATAACATCCACAGAGCATGATGCAGTCTGTACCTATGTCTTGGAGCTGCATATTCCTTCTGTTCCACTGCATCTCTCATCAGGTTTGAATTGCTTGCTCTCTTTCATTGAAGTATTCTTCAGTACTGAGTGTTACCACAAGTTTTTTTCTTATCTGCTTGACATCCCCATCAATCAGCAGTGTGTGTTTTCCTTGAAGTCTCATAGGTTACCAGCATGTTTGCTTCATTGCGACTGATGTTGCTAAATTATAGCCTCAGTTCAGGGGAGGTGAAGGCCTGGTGGCATTATTACTGGATTATTAAGCCAGTGACCCAGGTATTGTTCTGGGGACCTGGGTTCAAATCCCACCATGGCAGATGATTCCAGTTAATCTCTGGAATTGAAAGTTTAGTGATGATCATGAATCCACTGGAGGGGTAGAAAAACCATCTGAATCACTGATGTCCTTTAGGGGAGGAAACTGACATCCTTACCTGGTCTGATCTACATGTGACTCCAGATGCACAGCAATGTGGTTAACTGTTCTCTGGGCAATAAAGTGTTGATAAAGTGTGGTGCTGGAAAAGGCACAGCATGTCAGGCAGCATCTGAGGAGCAAGAGAGTTGACATTCTGGGCATAGCCCTTCTCCAGGACTCCTCATTTTCTCCTCTGGGCCATAAATGCTGGCCTCTTCCCATGAATGAATGATAAAAAAAATCTCCTGCCTTATATCCCAAACCAGCCTGGGATAAATCTCATCTGGTTGTGATCTAACGCAATTTTAAAACTGGTAAACCTCCTTCCTCTCTGCTGTAACCACTTCAAATACTGCCATCCATGTCTTCTGAATCTGTCTGTTCTTTAGAGGCTTGCTTATTTAATATTGCATGAGGGTAATTAGCTCTGGTCGAAAGAGAAGAGTTTCATGGAGTGAACCAGATGTAGTTCATTGAACATCAACAACTATTTATGTACAAACACATGAATTGAAAACAGGACTATGGCTCCCAGCCCCTCCAGTCTGCTGTGCTATTCAGTAAGGTCATGGCTGATCTCATTATTCCACATTTCCACCTCCCCCTGAGATTTTTTCACTCTTGCCAAGAATATATTTATCTTTGCCTTAAACTGCTTCCATTATCTTTTCAGGAAAAGAGTTTCAAAGATTCTCAGCTCTCTGAGAAAGATCATTCTCCTCATCTCCTTACACACTGTAAAGGTAAGCTTTAAGTACTACAAAGACAAGTGCTTGGACCTACCCTGGTGTCCATCTCATGTGAGATCCTACGTTTCCCTCTCCCCTGGTCCTCATGTTACCATCACAGTGAATGGAGCTCATTGCACTAAATGAATTACTAACCTTCTCAGGCCCTACCAGATCCCATGCTGAGATAAGCAAATCTGGATCGGGAAAAAATCGATTTATGTTGCCTGGTTTCTGCTTGACAGGAAATTTTATCGTCTGCTTGTACATGTCTGGAGCCTGCATGAACATTGCTCACTTTGAATAGTTCAAAAGGCTGAGGGCCATGCTGTCTGTCTAAATAGTCGAACTTGTGTAAAAAGTTTAGAAAGTTCAACAATCTCCTTGAGCACATTCACTGTGTAATGTCAAACTGGTATGAAACCATATCCTTCCATTACTGTTCCACTATCCTTCAGTGAGTTTGAGAGAGACCCACTTCACCTTCCCTGTTTCATGCTGGTGCAAGGGCATTTAAAATTCACACAGATACTGAGCTTATGATAAGTCATCGCACCAGAGGAAAACGTGATCCATGCAAAGATATGATCGTTAAACTATGTATATGGCATTACTGTGAACTACCTGCCTAGTTTCAGAATGAAAAATGAGTCACCATATTATTTGCTGAGCTGTATCATTTACATTTATATTAAGTGAACTTTAATGAGTCCCCAATATTTAATGTTATTGATTGAGCAATGATATAGGTCTCGTAGTGAACTGAAATCCCGTTCGCTTGTTCTTCCTTTAGAAAGCATGCAATTAAAACCCTGAATTGTTCACTAATCTCTGGTGGATAATTGCAATGATTTGAAATGACAAATAGTAACATGAAGGTTAGCTATGAATATCATTATAGATTATTGTCACCACTATCCAAAGGCTCATGGATTTTCCACAGCTTGACCTTTTTTTTTCAAATTTGAAAGAGAACTAAAAGGAACTTGAATAATTTTGTAATGTTGCATTTTAATTCTTCTCTTTGTCATCCACGCATTAACCATGATAACTGTCCTTTTTTGCTCAAATTGCTTGCCATTTAGATCATCAGTCTGTTTCCCTTTAACAGTTTCTGTTGAAACAATGGTGATGTATTCTTACATGATAGAATCCCTTGATAATTCAATAAGTTAATGTATTACCTGACTTACACTGGCCAATGGAAAACTACAATTTTGATCACTGACTCTTGCTTGATAAACCCTAGGTTAGCCTTTGAGTGCTATAATTAGCCTTGCTGCCTCACTAAGGAACAGAGTCTGTGTGAGCGTAGCATATGCATTTGTTGAGGAGTAACTCAGCTGAGGCATCTGGTTTGTCAGTAACTACTAATTGAACATTGCTAAAAAGAAAAGAGCCAGTTCCATGAAATAAATAATTGCGGCTAAAATCTGCAGAACTATACCTCAGTCATAGTCAGAACCTTCAAGACAGGAAGGAAAAATAAATTGAAAATTAAATATTAATCCCTCAAGATAATCAACCAAAGTCACCAGGAGTTCAAGCTAAATGACTACCTATGTTTCAACCTAGCAAGTCACAATTCTTCAAATGAATCCTCTGTGGCCCTAAGGACTGGAGCCATTTTATCCTGTAGATCTCTCCATTTATTCCTTCAATTTTCTTCAGCAAATGTTAATCTAACAATGTATTTTTAAAGATGTTCTGATATGAGTTATTTTTGTTATGAATCTATATATGTTTGTTGAGAAATAATTGTTTAACCTTTAGATTTGCTTATGGCTTGTTGATTTTGGTACTTTTATTTTAATTTAAATAATCTGCTTATGTAGATATTATATTCTTCCAACCATCTAAGAAGTGAGGATAAGATACTATCAATAATATGCTTCCTGCTCCACCACACTGAGCTCTCTTCCCCATAGATCCCACCAATCCCTGCCCTGCCAAGAGAAATGTCATGTTCAGACCAATGATTATTTTTTGCATTTTTCTCTGAAACCACTCAAAAGCTAAAATATGATTTTGAACTCAGTGTTCAAGACTCCAGATGACACTTAAGTGTAGCCTCAGTGCTCAATTATATAGGGTTAGCATGGCCTGATTCAATTGAAAAAAGATCACTGAGGCTTGTTCCAATATCTGTTTACAAGTAACCTCATAAGTGGCTATTTATAGAAGGTAATTAATAACTAACCAAGTCATGAGGCTTTATTTTCCATCGTTGTCTCTATCTGTTTTGCATGCTTCTAACTTTCACCCGATCTCGCATTTACAACTTGAATTTGCAGCTTCCATTGCACAGGTGGCACGGTGGCTCAGTGGTTAACACTACTGCCTCACAGTGCCAGGGACCAGGGTTTGATTCCAGCATTGGGTGACTGTGTGGCATTTGCACATTTCCAACAACTCCCCCCCCCACCCCCCACACTGTGTGGGTTTCCTCTGGGTGCTTCAGTTTCCTCCCACAGTCCAAAGATGTGTAAAGATAGGTTAAGTGGATTAGCCATGCTAAGTTGCCCATATTGTACAGGCTCGGCGGATCAGCCATAGGAAATGCAGGGTTACAGAGATGAGGTGGGTTGCTCTTTGGATGGTCAATATGGACCAAGTGGCCTGTTTTCACACTACAGGGATTCTATGATATAACTTTACAGATTTTGTTTTTAATTAAATCAATTTCTTCTGCAGCAGTTTCTATGTTGCACAGATTGGTGTCAGTGAAATGTGATGTTATTACGAGACAGCCTATCATTTAGGCATTGTGTAGCAACAGGAGATCCAGAGCAGAACCTCATGAGAATCCAGTGATCTTGGGACCTCTCATTAATCAGCACTGGCTGCTTTCAGTTGCCAAGCAGACATCTCTTTGCAACATAACTATTTATCATGAACCACCTCTATTTTTAAATCTTCTTCCAAATTTCAGGTGCAGGAGTGCAATATAATCTCTGTAGAATATTCAAGTTCAATCTGTATTCACTAAGAATTCTGAAAAGAATAATGAGGTATGACCTAAAACCGTGCTAACAACTTCGATGGTATTTGAATGAAGTCGTGTGAAATGGACTCACATTTGACAAATTGCTCCCGAATTTTTTTTTATTTATTCACTTGTGGCATCTGGACACTGCTGGCTGGTCAGTATTTGTTACCCATCCCTGGCTTCCCTTGAGAAGGTGGTGGAGAACTGCCTTCTTGAACTGCTACAGTTCACCTACTCTGGGTTGATCCACAGTGCCCTTAAGGAAAAAATTGCAGGATTTTGACCCAGTGATCATGAAGGAATGACAATATATTTCCTAGTCAGGATGGTGAGTGGCTTGGTGGTGAACTTGCAAGTGGTGGCCTGCCCCCATGTCCTTCCCATGTATGTCCGGCCCTTGTCCTTTAAAATGAAAGTGGTTATGGGTTTGGAAAGAACTGCCAATGGATCTTTGGTAAATGTCTACAGTGCATCTTGTAAATAGTACACACTGCTGCTACTGAGCGTCAGTGGTGAAGGAAGTGGATGTTTGCTGATATGGTGCCAATCATGTGGATCGCTGTGTTCTGGATGATGTCAAGTATCTTGAGTGTTGTTGGAGCTCCATCCATCTAGATAAGTGGGGAGTATTACAGCACACTCCTAACTTGTGCCCTGTAGATAGTGCACAGGCTTTGGGAAGTCAGGAGGTGAGTGATTCACTGCAGTATTCCTGGTCTCTGAACTGCTCATATAGCCTCTATACTTATGTGGTGAATCCAGTTGAATATATGGTCAATGGTAACCTCAAGGATGATGATAATGGGGGATTCAGTGATGGTAACACCATTGAATAAGAGGGATGTTGGTTACATAATGTCTTATTGGAGATGACTTTGGTCTGGCATGAATGTTATTTGTTACTTGTCAGCCCAAGCTTGGATATTTTCCAGATCTTATTGCATTTGAACATGGACTGCTTCAGTAGCTGAGGAGTCATGAATAGTGTCGAACATTTGCAATCATCAGCAAATATCCCAATTTCTGACCTTATGTTGAAGGGAAGGTCATTGATGAAGCAGCTGAAGATGATTGGGCCTAGGACACTATCTTGAGGAACTACAGCAGAGATGTCCTGGAGCTGAGATGACTGACCCCTAACAACTACAACCATCTTTCTATGTGACTCCAAACAGTAGACAATTTGTCCCTGATACTCATTGAGTCCAATTTTGCTCGGGCTCCTTGATGCTACATTCAGTTGAATGCAGCCTTCATGTCAAGGGCTGTCACTCTCACCTCACCTCTGGAATTCAGCCTTTTTGTCCATGTTTGAACGAGGCTGTGAGGAGATCAGCAAATGAATAGAACCCCAGCTGGACTTCCCCAAGCATGTTATTGCTGAGCAGATGCTGTCAGATGGTACTTCTGATGGCATCCTCAATCACTTCACTGATGATCGAGAATAGACTGCTGGAGCAGTAATTGACTGGGTTCGGTTTATCGTGCTCTTTTTGTACAGGATGTACCTGGACAAGTTTCAACATTGATTGACGCCAATGTTGTAACTATACTGGAAGAGTTTGACTAAGGATGCAGCACATTCTGGAGCACAAATCTTCAGTGCTGTTGCTGAATGTTGTCAGTGCCAGTAGCCTTTGCACCATCCAGTCCCTCCAGCCATTTCTTGGTCTCATGTGGAGTGAATTGAATTGGGTGAAAGGTGAAAACTGTTATCTGTGATGCTGGGAACATCCCCCTCTGATGGATCACTCACTTGGCACTGCTAGGTGAAGATGGCTGTGAATGCTGCAACTTTATCTTTTGCACTGATGTGCCAGGCTCTTCCATTATGTAGGATGGGAAAATCTGTGGAGCCTCCTCCTCCAGTGAGTAGTTCAATTGTCTGACACCACTTACAACTTGATATGGCAGTACTGCAGAGTTTAGATCTGATGTCGTGGCTCTGTGATCGCTTAGCTCTGTCCATCAATTGCTACTTATAGTGTTTAGCACACAAGTAGTCCTGTCTGGTAACAACAGTTTATAGTTATGCCTGGTACTGGTCCTGGCATGCCCTCCTGTTTCTTCATTGAATCAGGGTTGATCAAAAGGCGCAGTAGGTCAGGCAGCATCCAAGGAGCAGGAGAATCGACGTTTCGGGCATAAGCCCTTCTTCAGGAATGCTCATTCATCGATTCTCCTGTTCCTTGGATGCTGCCTGACCTACTGCACTTTTCAAGCAACATATTTTTCAGCTCTGATCTCCAGCATCTGCAGTCCTCACTCACTTTCTCCTACCAGGGTTGATTCCCTAACTTCATGGTCATGGTTGAGTGGGGAATATCCCCATCTTCACCAATGCCTTTCTTGCATGTCTCCATCTTGGACAGTCACCCCCTCTGATCTGTTTCCTGTTGGCCATACTGCCTTTATTGTTGATCTGCAAGAGCTGTCTTCTCTCACATTACCTACTGCTACTTTGAAGCTTGCAGGAAAACCAGATGAATGTGGCCCATGGATGTGGCAGTAATGATACTGTGTGAAAAAAGCACACATATGTGTGACAATTGCTCATCCATGGTTTTGATCCATTTAACTGATTGTTCGGGAGTCCCTCTCATTGATCAATTGTGCACAAAGTGAACTCCACCAACCCAAACCATCACCTCCCATTATAACTGATTCAATTACATTCAGTGAAGTTGTGTTTTATGAGACCCTAAAATTATAGTGCATGTGACTCATTTGCATATCTTCTAACCTTTCTCTATTACCCCATCAGCATTGATCCACCTGATATAACTTTTCATCACCTCTCAGTTATCCTGAATAATCCCCCCACCATTTTTACTTGTTGAACATTTCTCTGTAAACTCCACGTCTCCCCCCACCACACTCCTGCCCATTTCTACACCCATGACCATCCTCATGTATACTCTAATTAGTGGACTGTTACCTGTAATTTTACTCTAACAACAGAAATCTTATTACAATGACCAATCACAGTGGCTTGGGAAATTAGAGGGAATGTAGATCTTAAGGGTCGAGTTGATGGTTTTGGGTGATGGAGGGAGAAGTCAGAGTAAAAGGGGGAATTTGTATTTGGTATCAGGACAGGTCAGTTGGCCGTTTGGGCATTGAAAGACTTCGTGGGATGGGTCACTGGAGTGATCAAAAGCATGGAGAAGGATATTAGCCCCACAATTATGTCAGTCTATATTAAGAGACTTACTGAAAGATAACTACACACATGAAATAAAGGAGGTCATCATCTGGAAACCGACAGACTTGGCCTTCAGTTCCATGTGATTGGTCATTGTAATAAGATTTCTGTTGTTAGAGTAAAAGTACAGGTAACAGTCAGGGGTAAATATAGGCTAATAGGGTTGGGGAATGGGTCTGGATGGGTTGCTCTTCAGAGGATCGGTGTGGACTTGTTGGGCCAAAGGGCCTGTTTTTACACTGTAGGGATTCTAAAAAAAAATCACCATTAAAAGATCATAAACCTGATGCCACAAGGCACATGCCACAAACCTGATCACACTGAACTGCCACAAGGATAGGATCTTGTTGAAATCTGTTTCATTTTTATAAATATTCATGTGTGCAAATACATCACAAGTACAAACTACAGAGGAGAATAATCTTTGACGCACCATTGACAATATCATCTCAACTCATGATCAGGAAATCAAGATCTTCCATCACATTCAGTGAATTCACACTTTGTGCCTTGATCCCACTCTCTGGGCTCCACAAAATTATTGTTTTGACGTTTAGACAATGAAATTGGAGAATAGAGAAAGACCCACAATGAACAACTGGAGAATGAAATGGGCTTATTTTGAGACCATTTAGACAGAATGACAAAGAAAGCAAAGGAAGGAAAGAATGGATAAAGAGAATGAGAAAAAGAGATAGAGTAGCAAAGTAAGAATACTTTACAAATGAATGAGCAGAATGAGGAAATATTGGAATCCTGTTGAGTTTGGGATTTGTTGTAGTGGCCCTTCAGGCATTAATGAGTGAATAGCCATGTAAGTCTGTGAAATGTATAAAACATTCTTACTCATATCCTGTTTTTCAGATTTGTTTTGATAAGAAGTTTATCTAAGTTATATTTTTGGGTGACAGAACAGCTTTACATCCTGAAAATTACTGCCTTCCGAAATTACCACGAGTGTGGATCACAAGACTGGCACAAAAATGTTGCCAAGACAGATAGATACGAAAACTTAAAAAGAAAATTTCTTGAAGCAATTCACTACCTGTAAGAATGAGGGTCCATAGCTTCATGTATTCTTTCTCTTCACTTGCCTATATAGACTTTTCATTATAAGGACCATAAATTTTGACATGAATTGACAGTTCCGAATGACATACTGCTTCTTCACCAGAGATTAATGTCTACTTTCAAGAACCAATCATGATTGGAGGTTTTTTTTAAAGTAATTTCTGGGTCACTTGTTGAGTCAAATGCATTTCTTTAGTTATATCAGTCAGAATTTTGCATTGTTATGATATGCAATTTTACGTCGATGAATATATATATTATATCTGATAACTGAGTTTTAGGCACCTGAACTACAAGAATTACGCGTGTCCAACTGCTCCAATCTAAGCCATTGAGCCACATTGGGGCCTCCTCTATATTGGGGAGACAGGCCGCCTACTTGCGGAAAGTTTCAGAGAACACCTTGGGACAGCCGGACCAACCAACCCAACCACCCTGTGGCTCAACACTTCAACTCCCCCTCTCACTCCACCAAGGACATGCAGGTCCTTGGACTCCTCCATCGCCAGACCATAGCAACACGACGGCTGGAAGAAGAGCACCTCATCTTCCGCCTAGGAACCCTCCAACCACAAGGGATGAACTCAGATTTCCTCATTTCCCCTCCCCCCACCTTGTCTCAGTCCCAACCCTCGAACTCAGCACCACCTTCCTAACCTGCAATCTTCTTCCTGACCTCTCCGCCCCCACCCCACTCCGGCCTATCACCCTCACCTTAACCTCCTTCCACCTATCGCATTCCCAACACCCCTCCCCCAAGTCCCTCTTCCCTACCTTTTATCTTAGCCTGCTTGGCACACTTTCCTCATTCCTGAAGAAGGCCTCATGCCCGAAACGTCGATTCTCCTGCTCCTTGGATGCTGCCTGACCTGCTGCGCTTTTCCAGCAACACATTTTCAGCTCTGATCTCCAGCATCTGCAGTCCTCACTTTCTCCTATAAATATTTAGACATTGTTTTAAGTATACAGGCATGTAGTTGCATTCCAATGGATATTCAGATAAAAGCAAATAGGAGAAGCCCCTTACTATTTGCAAGGAAGGACTGAATAATTGTCACAGGGGCTAAAGTCTGGAATGTGATTAAATTAGGTGAATTGTGAAGGCCCAAAGATAATTGATAAGGGCTTCTGGTCAATATCATGAGATCATGGGATGACCTAAAACTGATCACAGTCGCATGATTAATTTAATTGGATGTGTATGTAATCAATTAATAATATGATTGGTTTGTAACAGCCAAACGCAAGCTAAAAACAAATGTATAAAAAGTGTAGTTTCCCTTTGCTCAGTGCAGAAGTCTCTGGACCGCCAGATACTTACTCACCCCCCCGGTGTCAAACAATAAACTCTTTGCTGGAGGTGGACCTGGATGTCGAGTGATTCATTTAGTCTTTCTGCCCCAACGTACCCAAGCTGGAGAGGTAGTGGGTTAATGGTAACATTAATGTCACTGTATGGTACTCCAGAACCTCAGACTGTGAGAACATGGGTTCAAATCCAACAGGGACAGATGGCAAAATTTCAGTTTAATAAAAATCTAGCCTAATAGCAACTGTGATTGAGTGTTGTACATCCATCTGGTCCTCTGATGTCAGTTTGAGAATGCAATCTGCCATCCTTAACAAATCTGGTTTAAATATGACACGAGTCTCATAGTAATGTGATTAACTTTTAACTGCCCTCTGGACAATTATAAAGGGGTAACAAATGTTGGCCTAGCCACATCTAATGAATGAACAAATAATATTTTTCAAAATAATTGCCCAAAGGTGGTTCACGTGTGGAATGAACTTCCTGATGAAGTGGTGGATGTGGGTACAATTACAATGTTTAAATGACTTTTGGACAATTACAGGAAAAGGAAAGATTTGGCGAGATATGGACCAGGAGCAGGCAGGTGGGACTAGTTTAGTTTAGCATTATGTTTGGCATAGACTGGTTCAAGTGATGGGTCTGTTTCTGTCCTGCTTGACTCTATGACTATGACTCTATAACTCTGTATAGTGCCCTTAATGTAACAAGTAAAACTTTTAATCATTGTAGCCAAAGATTAGAAGCATGGTACGAACCACACTAGCCTCTGTTCAACAAAGTCCTGTATTTTAAAGAACCATCAGTTAAACTGTGCATGCTGGTTCCGAGACTCCACTCCGTCCCGGGACTATTTTCTTGGGGAATGGATGGAATGAGGAGTGGCAGGACACTGAGTAGCCAATTACAGGAGATGATTGGAAATTTTCAGTCAGCCTGGAGGTTCCAAAGACAATGGGAACAAGGATGGGGACTGGGTTAATCTTTGAAATTTTAACCCCAGTGGAAATTGAGGCAGTTCTCTAAACAGCCTCAAATGTCCTCCCCGCTCACCTGAATGCAGGAACAGTAGTAAACTACACTGTCGAGGAATTCTCTAGTGCTGGACTGGATGCTGAAGCGACTCTGTTTTATATTGATTGAAAGGAGGCAGTAAGGACACCTCCATTTTGAAGTCTGCTCTCCTTCAAATACCACCTTTGGCATCCTGTTGCGGATTTGGAACTGGAGGTCTCTATTGACCTTCCAAATGTGAGATGTGGCCAAAAATTGGACATAGCCTAAATTGACCAATAGCCAGAAGTCAGGACTGACAGAAAGTTGTCTAATCTAAATGAAACATCAATTGGCTCCAGAGAACAGTGGAAACTAAGATCAAAGAGGTTACAAAGGTTCAAGGGGAACCATTTACAACCAGCACAAGGTTTGTGTACTGGAGAAGTGACAATCAGACTTTCTTGCACCTTGACTTCCAGCCAGTGCCTGAGTATGTTCATTTTCCACCTTGCTGCATGGCTACAATGAAGGGTGTTGGTGTTACCTCATTGGATGATTTGAACCCAGCTCATGATCCCATTAGCCAAAGGCCATAGAGGTCCAGAGGTCCAGACTAATGAGGGATAAAAACACATACCTGGAAGCCACCCTCTCAATAAAGACTCACAGTGAAGACTTGCTACAGAGCTCCAACAACCTGAAGAGTGAGACAGAAGATCGGCCTTGACCTACAAGATCCACTTTTGTGGAAGAGAGCCAGCCCTACCTCGGAGAGGAAGGAGATTCCAATGGCTCAGCTCAAACATGTGGATTGTTACAGGTAACATCTTTTCTCTGATAGATAGTAAATATTGTGGGATTTTCGGAAAGGCTCACATGTTTTTGATGAGGAATATTTTGTTCATCAGATCAAATTGAACTGCAAACAGAATTCCATGCCCCTTTGTCTACCTTACTGACCAAAGTGCTTAGATAAAGTGTTTTTAATATATAAACCGGTTGAAGTGTCTAAAGCATGGAAAACAGAAAGCTCACCCAACAACCTGAATTAGATGGTATGAACCTTGCCCTCTGACATTGTGCATCCTTGGATTACGTAATGACAAACTGATTCCCACCCATTGGGCAGAACTTTAACTGTAATCCACTTGTTCCCAGTCATGGGACAAGACACATGGGCACCAGTTTCATGCTTTGGCTTTTTACAGACAATGCAAAGGTAAAGTGCCAGGGGTATGTAAATATGGCCAATGCAATGACACGAAAGGTGAATGGGCAAAAGCAGACAGAGCTACACTAATAAGTCTGAGAAAAGAGCTTTCTGACATATAGCCAACAGCCATAACTTTCCTGTCCAACTCCACTGTTATTAGTATCAGACCTATTAAGAGTATTAATGTGGCATGGATCTTGATCAAATTTAAATCTCACTTTCAAAAATTTTTGCATTATGTTGGTGTCACTTTACTCATATGTGCATCATTACTATTTGTTGAATCAAGACTGGTCAGAGTGCTAAATGTACTGGCACACTTGATCATTGGCATTGGCATACATTGATAATTACAGATGAGAATAAATGTTCCTAAATGGTAGAGCAAACAAATATTGTGGTTTTGTTTTGCTTTCAAGTTTTATTAAAGATCCAGATTAGTACCCAGTGTACAACTCAGTTGATGGAACATGGCTGAACTTGCATGTTCCTCTTGGCCCTCCCTTCGACAGATCAGAAGGGATGCCTGGTATCACTGTCAGCACACATCTTGAAATTTTGTGAGGACTCTGACAGTAAATACTCTGAACACTTTGACAGTAATGACACTATTCTTTAAACTCCCAGGTTTTTTTATGTACCTTGACTGACAGCTCCCACCATATCCAGTCCCTTCCTTCTATGTCTCCTCTATGCCTCCAACATCACCCTGTGTCTTCTCTGAATTTTGCTTCTACTCCTTCATGCCCATAACCCACTCCAACACCATTCCCTTTGCCCTGGCCTCACCCTTCTCAATCCTTTATGCTCTTGCTGCCTTCCCTGTGCTGTCAAGTTCAACAAGGAAAGCCGAGACACAAGTATGGGCCAAGGTTGGACAGACTGGTGTCATTTTCCTGGAGCAGAGGAGAATGAGAAGGGACACGATTGAGATACATAAAATTATGAGGAGAATAGATAGATAAACAGGAAGCAAGTTTTGCCCTTGATCGTGGGATTAATGACCGGGGACATCAATATATGGTGAGGGGCAGAAGGTTTAGAGGAAATGTGAAGACAAAATCTTTTCACCCAGAAGGTGTTGGGAATCTGGAACTCACTCCCTGTGAATGTGGTAGAGGCAGAATTCTTAATCACATTCCAGAAATATTCAGGTGTGCAGTTGCGATGTCAAGGCATAAAAGGCAATGCTCCAAGTATTTTAAAATGGGCTGGAATAATATTTAAGTGGTTGTTTTTGTTCATTGTAGACATGAATGACTGAAGGGCCATTCTCTGTGCTGTTGATCTCTATGTCTCTTTGACAACAGCACAAGGCCACCTAGTGCATGCCTCTTATATAAACATGAACCAGGTGTCACAACATTCTTAAGTGCTGCTGACTTTATCTTGAAGGTCAGACATAATTCTTAAAAATGTTTTACTCTAATGAGTATTCATCGCTTGCAAATGTTTTACAATTCGGACTGGAGTGAGACATGACACACCACAAGTACGCCACTGACTTCAGCTTGGTATCTCAACCTAACATTTATAAATTGAAATTTTGCCTAAATCAGCCTCACTGCACTCCATGTATCCAGCAATTGCAGGCTGGGAAAAAAAACTCCTCCAGAGCGGTCTTCTGAGCCCCATTTGATCTTGATGGCAGAGTTCAGAATACTGCGGAGAAAACCCTGCCATAAGTGTTGACAAATCGATTTCAGTTCTCATAAATTGTGCAACCTGGTTTGACTGTATGGGACTGAAGCTTTTCACAGAGGCATGCGATCCATTATTTGATCCAGTGACAGAGATTTATCACCTGAGCTCAGTAAGTTACAAAGCTAGTGAAAATCCTTAAAAACTAGAGCAGACCATTTAAGACTATAATTAAAGCAGAATACAGCAGATACTGGAAATCTGATGAAGTAAAGTCTTGCTAGACAGTCTAACTCTGTTTCTCTCTCCACAGACGCTGCCAGACCTGCTGAGTTTCTCTAGCATTTTCTGTGTTTGCTTCTTTAATAGATTGATTTATTGTCATTTGTACCTATTTACAGTGTTTATGAGCAGTACAGGCAGTTCTAGTAAGCAAGGATGTACAGAACAAAAGATTTAGATGGAGGCATGCAGATAACATTGTACAGGGCTTACAAGAGAGATGAACATTAGGAAGACCTAATGTTACTTGAGGCTAGAGAGTCCATTGAATAGTCTAACAATGGCCAGGAAGAAGCTGTTCCTGAACCTACTGGTGCGTGTGTTCAGGCTTCTGTATCTTCTGCCTGATGGAAGAGGTTGGAGGAAATCATTACCAAGGTGCAAAGGATCTTTGTTGATGTAGGCAGCCTTTAAGGCTCATGGGAAGTCATAGAGTCCTACAGCTGAGACAGACCCTTTGGCCCAAACTGGCCCATGCCAACCAAAATGTCCATCCAAGCTAAACACATATCCCTGCACTTAGCCCGCATCCTTCTAAACCTTCCCAATCCATGTGATTGTCCAAATGCATTTTAAATGTTAATGTACCCACCTCAACCACTTCCACTGGCAGCTTATTCTGTATGCGTACTACCCTCTGTGTTATAAAGGTTGCCCCTCAGATTCACTTTTATTCTTTCCCTTCTAACCTTAAACTGATGCCCTCTCGTCTCGATTCCCCAACCCTGGGAAAAATACTGAGTACATTTGCTCTATCCATGACGTTATAAACTTCTATAAGGCCCCCCCTCAGTCTCCTATGCTCTAAAGAGAAAAGTCTTAGGTTCTCCAAACTCTCCCTATAATTCAGACAGTTCAAACCTGGCAACATCCTTGTAAATTTTTTCTGCACTTTTTCCAGTTTACTAATAGCCTTCCTATAGCAAGGTGACCAAAACTGAATACAATACTGCAAGTCTGGCCTCACCAACATCCTGTACGACCGCAACATAACTTGCTTTTTTTTATTTCTAAAATATACTTTATTCATTTAATAATTTGGTCTGTACAGTTAGTCATGCCATACATACGTAAACATTTTCATACAGAGATCAGAATTTATAATTTGTATAAAAAGGTCCGTACATTTATCAATCATATGTTCATATATTTAGCTGAGGCATCAGCAGAGCCCAAAAGACTGCGTGGGCCCCCTGTTCTTCTTTAGGCAGGCAGATGTTACACGGTGGTCTTTCCCCACTGTGCCTTGGCGGCAGCTGCCCCAAGCTTCAGCGCATCCCTCAACATGTAGTCCTGGACCTTGGAATGTGCCAGTCTGCAACACTCAGTCGGGGTCAGCTCCTTCAGCTGGAAGATCAACAGGTTTCGGACTGCCCAGAGAGCATCCTTCACTGAGTTGATGATCCTCCAGGCACAGTTGATGTTCGTCTCGGTGTGCGTCCCGGGGAACAGGCCGTAGAGCACGGAGTCTCGCGTCACGGTGCTGCTTGGGACGAACCTCGACAAACACCACTGCATTCCTCTCCAGACTTCTTCTGCATAGGCACACTCCAGAAGGAGGTGTGTGACAGTCTCAACCCCCCTGCAGCCGCTTCGAGGGCAGCGTGTGGTGCGGCTGAGAGTCCAGGCGTGCATAAAGGATCTCACAGGCAGAGCCCTTCTCACCACCAGCCAAGCCACGTCTTGGTGCTTGTTGGAAAGTTCTGGCGATGAGGCATTCTGCCAAATGGCTTTGACAGTCTGCTCAGGGAACCGCTCCACAGGATCCGCTGTCTCCTTTTCCCGAAGGGTCTCAAGGACACTACGTGTTGACCACTTCCTGATGGACTTGTGGTCAAAGGTGTTTTTCTTCTTAAACTTCTCCAGGAAGGACAGGTGATACGGAACGGTCCAACTACTCGGAGCGGTCCCAGGCCCATCTTTCACAACACCAGGGACAGGTAGAACCTCAGTACCTAGTGACACTTGGTGTTTGCGTACCGGGGATCCACACACAGCTTGATGCAGCCACACACAAAGGTGGCCATCAGGGTGAGGGTGGCATTGGGTGTATTTTTTCCCCCGTTGCCCAGATCTTTATACATTGAGTCTTTTCGGACCCCGTCCATCTTTGATCTCCATATAAATTGGAAGATGGCCTGGGTGACTGCAGCGGCACAAGTTCCGGGAATAGGCCAGACCTGTGCCACGTATAACAGCAATGACAGTGCCTCACACCTGATGACCAGGTTTCTTCCTGTGATGGAGAACGACCGTAGCTTCCATCTGCCCAGTTTCTGCCTCACTTTGCTGATACGCTCCCCCCAAGACTTGATGCACGCCCCAGCTCCCCCCCGAACCAAATACCCAGCACCTTCAGGTCGGTCCTGATGGTGAAGGGGATCGAGGATTGGTCAGCCCAGTTCCCGAAGAGAATGGCCTCGCTTTTGCCTCGGTTTACCTTGGCCCCCGAGGCCCATTCTAATTGGTCACATATGCACATGAGTCTGTGCACGGACAGTGGATCGGAGCAGAAACGGCGACGTCATCCATGTACAGGGAGGCCTTGACTTGTAGGCCCCCGCTGCCAGGAATAGTCACCCCTCTCAGGTTCACAACCTTCCTGATGGACTCGGCAAATGGCTCTATGCAGCACACAAATAAGGCAGGAGAGAGAGGGCAGCCCTGCCTGACTCCAGATCTGACTGGGAAGCTATCTAATTCCCACCACTTGATTGAGACTGAGGAGTGTGAGACTCTCAGCGATCTTCCTGCCTGGTACAGCACAGGTTTGGTCAGGGTGAATCACCGATCCCAGAGCAGACCTGACCTAGTTGGCAATTACCTTTGACAGAATTTTGTAATCAACATTTAACAGTGAGATTGGTCTCCAATTTTTCAGTTCCTCCCTTTCCCCCTTCCGCTTGTAGATGAGGGTGATGATGCCTTTCCTCATGGATTCACTCATGGTACCTGCCCGAAGCATACTGACATACACCCCCAGCAGGTCCTGGCCAATCAAGTCCCACAGAGCGGAATAGAGCTCGACCGGTAAGCCATCGCTTCCGGGAGTTTTATTCATTTCTAAGGACTTGAGGGCCTTGGTCAGCTCGTCCAGAGATAGCGGCTGGTCCAGCCTCTCCCGTGTTCTGTCGTCTAAGACATCCATGATAGAGGACAGGCCACACTGTCGGTTGGCTTCACGTCATACAGACTGGAATAGAAGGATTTGCTGATCCTCATGACATCAGCCTGAGATGACGTTATCGAGCCATCTTCTTCCTTAAAGCTGCTGAGCACAGAGCTCTCTTTGTGCACCTTCTGGAAGAAGAAACGTGAGCATGTCTCGTCCTGCTCCACCGAGCAGACCCTGAAACGGAAGATTATCTTGGAGATCTCTGAGGCAAACAGCGAGGCTTGCTGGCCCTTCACCTCCTTGAGGTCCTCCATGACATCGACCCTCATCATCTGCAGCAGGAGCAGGTTCTGCATACTTTCCTGGAGCTGGGACAGTTTTCCCTGCCTCTCTCTCGCCTCCTGAACATCTTTTGAGGTTGAAGAACCTCTTGATGTTCCCTTTTACTGTTTCCCACTAGTCCGCTGGGGACTCAAAGAGGGCCTTCATGGTTCTCCAACCTGCGTAGTCTGTCTTGAGCTCCTCAATGTTTCCCGGGGTCAGCAGCTTTGTGTTCAGCTTCCACGTTCCCTTACCAGCCCGCTGCTCGTCCTGTAGGTGACAGTCGGCCAGCAGGAGGCAGTGGTCAGAGAAGAACACCGGCTTGACGTTGGTGGATCTGACCGAGAGTGTTCGGGACACAAACAGGTAATCTATCCTTGAACGGATAGACCCGTCTGCCCGTGACCAGGTGTATCTACGCTGCACTCCGTCTGCAGGGGTGCTGAAGACATCGTGCAGCTTGGCGTCTTTGACCGTTTCCATCAGGGCTCTGGACGCGGCAGCCAGTTTACTGTTCTCCCGCCCCCCCCCCCCCCCCCCCCCCCCCCACCCCCACCCCACCAGATCGTCCATCTGCATCAATGATACAGTTGGAGTCTCTGGCCAGAATGACCGACCTGGACGTAGTCAGCAACAGTGGAAGCTGCTGCAGGACGGCCAACCGTTCACTCTTACCTACTGGGGCGTACACATTAATCAGTCTCAGGGGAGCATTCCTGTACATGACGTTGGTGACTAGGAGGTGCCTGCCCACCGCCTCCTTAACCTCAGAGATGGTGAAGTTGCCTCCTTGCAACAGGATACCCAGGCTGGAGACATGGTTATCGTTGCACCCCGACCAAACTGACTGCCCACAAACTCGACCATCTCCTACAGCTGTTGAGTTGCGTTATCCCACAATCCTGCAGAAACAGGACATCGGCTTCAACGTTGGCCAGGAAGGCCATCGTAGAAACACATCGCATAGCCGATTTGATGCTATGCACATTGATGCTGGCAATACTTATCCCCATTTTAACAGTTTACAAGGTTACCAGTGTCCATTTGCTGCTGGTCTTGCCTCTCTGGGGTAGCTGTGTGCATGCCCTTTGGGTACGGCAAACTGCTGGACCCTCCCAGGGCTGAGGTAGCTGTCCGGCTCCACGCTGAGGCCATTTCCCCACTCTGACTTCGGGTTGGGCCCAGGGTCCACACAGTCCAGTTCTCTGTCCGACAGCGGGGCTGTCATAGGACCGCTGCTCCCAGTTACCTGGAGCTGTGGGGCGGTGGGTACCTCTTGTTCTCACCGGGTGGGGGGATGTCTTTACCCGTCCCCTCAGAGGGATCGTCTTTTCCTGTTTGGGCGGTGCTGCCCTCCTTTTTTCCCCATGGCGTTCTGTCTCTTCCTCTGGTGATGACCCTCCTTGCGCCCGTCCTCACCGTTGGAAGAGCTGCCTGTATCCTCGTTGTGTAGGTGTCGTTTCCCCCTTTGCTGGGTGATTTTGGGGGCCTGGTGAGGTTTCCTCTTCCTGCTTTTCACCGTAATCCAATCCTCTTCCTTCCTTGTTCCCTCATCTTCCATTTCCTCCGTCTGTCTTGAAGAAGCTTGGATCGGCTGCTGCACCTCCCCGCTGTCTGCCGTCTGCTCCACTACAGCCTGCCCTTCCTTCTGGGTGCCACCAGACACCGTTCCCCTGCTGTTTTGTGGTACCTTGCTGGTCTAATGCGGTCCACAGCCCATGTTGCCACCTCCGGCCATCTGTGCATAGGTGGCAGCCCTTCATCTTGGGCAGGCCTTGTACATGTGGCCTGCCTCTCTGCACTGCAACATAACTTCCCAATTTCTTTTCACAATGCCCTGACTGATGAAGGTCAATGTGCCAAAAGCTTATTCACTGCCCTGTCTACCTGTTACGCCCCTTTCAGAAATGTTGAATAATATTGTGGAGTCCGATTATAGGCTGTTCACAGTGAATTGATAGCATTTTCTCCCATTTGCTCGCAGTTTGAAATTCGGATTTTTTTATTCACAATTCTGAGGCGGTGAAGATATGCATGTTCATTAGCAATCATTCCCAGTGACAAGGGACTCCAATGCACCAATAATTATGTATAGGCAATTTTCAAAAGGGAGGTTTTTAATTTTAATGACTAAAAGCGTGAGCTGAGCTGATAAGTTTAAGAAATTTCCAGTAGATATATTCCAATGTCTTCTGATTATTTCTCATTAGAACACTACTTCCAGGTTAAAGTCGGCTGTAACCAGGTTGCCTTTAAAACAGTTGATTCTGAGGAAGTTATATTGGAATCTGTTGTGAACTCTGTTTCTCTTTCCATAGATGCTACCATGCCTGCTGAGTTTCTACAATATTCTCAGGCTTCCAGCAGCTGCAGTATTTCGCTTTTATTCCTTGAACAAATATATAAATCGCTTGAAGTAAGACACCCAAGAAGCTTCCTATTTTCAGTTTTGGGGATTGTTTTTTGCTCCAGCAGTATTAATGTTTATAATGACTGAAGATTTTGGATTAGCACCTGACAACAAGAAAAAGTATGTTGATTTCTCTGGTTGAATTGATGAAGGCATTCAAAGGCAAGTCCCTGTTGACGTCTGCTCAACACTTATTGAAGCCTCTGCTCAACATGAGCTAATGGTTGGTATGACATTTGTTAGAGTCAGGGTTTAGATTAAAGTGGTGCTGGAAAAGTACAGCAGGTTAGGCAGCATCCGAGGAGCAGGAAAATTGCAAAACCTGCGCCCACACCTCCTTCCTCACCTCCATCCAAGGCCACAAAAGAGCCTTCCACATCCATCAAAGTTTTAACTGCACATCCACCAATATCATTTATTGTATCCGTTGCTCCCGATGTGGTCTCCTCTACACTGGGGAGACTGGACACCTCCTCGCAGAGCGCTTTAGGAAACAACTCTGGGACACCCGCACCAATCAACCCTGCTGCCCCATGGCCCAATATTTCAACTCCCCCTCCCACTCTGCTGAGGACATGCAGGTCCTGGGCCTCCACCGCCACTCCCTCACCACCCGACACCTGGAGGAAGAACACCTTATCTTCCACCTGGAACACCTCAACTCCAGGGCATCAATGTGGAGTTCACCAGTTTCCTCATTTTCCCTCTCTCCACCTTACCTCAGTTCCAACCTTCTAGTTCAGCACTGTCCTCATGACCTGTCCTACCTGCCAATCTCCCTTCCCAACTATCCACTCCACCCTCCCCTCTGACCTATCATCTCATCCCCACCCCCATTCACCTATTGTACTCTTTGCTACTTTCTCCCCAGGCCCACCCCATCCCCCCTCCCCACTTATCTCTCCACCCTGGAGGCTCTCTGCCTCCATTCCTGACGAAGGGCTTTTGACCGAAACATCGATTTTCCTCCTCCTCGCATGCTGCCTGACCTGCTGACCTGATCAGCACCACTCTAATCTAAACTCTGGTTTTCAGCATCTGCAGTCCTCACTTTTGCCTATTTGTTAGTCATACAGACATAGAGGTGTACAGCACGGAAAAATACCTTTTGGTCAAACTTGTCCATTCTGACCAGATATCCCAACCCAATCTAGTCCCACCTGCCAGCACCAGCCCATATCTCTCCAAACCCTTCCTATTCATATACCCATCCAGGTGCATTTTAAATATTACAATTGTACCAGCCTCCACCACTTCCTCTGGCAGCTCATTCCATACACGTACCACCCTCTGCATGAAAAAGTTGTCGCTTAGGTCTCTCTTACCTCTTTCTCCTCTCACCCTAAACCAATGCCCTCTAGTTCTGGACTCCCCCACCCCAGGGAAGAGACTTAGTCTATCTATCCTATCCATGTCCCTCATAACTTTAAAAACCTCTATAAGGTCAGCCTCCGATGCTCCAGAGAAAACAGCCCCAGCCTATTCAACATCTCCCTACAGCTCAAATCCTCCAACCCTGGCAACATTCTTGTAAATCTTTTCTGAACTCGTTAAAGTTTCACAACATTCTTCCGATAGGAAGGAGATCACAATTGCGTGCTTTTATATAAAAAACATTTTGTCAAGCATTGAGCATATTTATGTGACTGCCATGGTTTAAATTTAGAAATTTTGGGCCAGACTTTCCCTGCCATCAACGATGCAGGCAAAAACGAGTCAGGTGGGAAAATATGGCCGGATCGGAAGATGTGATTTGTGATGTCAAGAATTAAAGGAGGATTTTACAAAAAGATTTTGAACAATGAGGTGAAACATCATACTTCTGAGAGGCAAAAGATCCATTTGCATAATTATCATCTGTTTAGCACCTAATTTCACCTCATTTACATGAGGTTTCCTATTCTCCACATGCCAAATAGATATTAGAGGTGACAATTTCTTGCATGGAAGTCAGAGTGGGTAACTGAAAACTCCAGTCACTGCTTAGTCTTCTCGCACAGCAGATCCCAATATTTCAGTCTATGCTCTGTAGGCAGTGACTGCCTGCAAAACCACTCCCCAATCCCTAACAGGCATGTATATGCACGCACGTACACAATTAAACGCACACATGCATATACACACGCACTCACGTACAATTCTCCACTTCGGTATTGCTCACTGGACCACATAGGTACCTTCTATTGAACCTCTGTTGCCAGGTTGATTTATATACAGGAACAAGTATCCATCTCATGCTGTATCCCATTCATTGCTCTTTTTGCACTCACACAACTTGCACCTACTTGGATGCTCACAGCATCTCTGCCATATCTTGCCTTGCCTTTTCGCACTTTCTGGACTCATTCAAAGTTTTAAAGTTCATATTCATTTTGACTTGCTTTTCCATTCAATAAAGGCACAAAGCCAGACAGCTTTTCATGGCTGTCAGCAGTGATCAGTCATAGGGTGGACATGTTGCTGTACGACATTGTGCTTCACCAATATCCACACTTACAGCGTGGGTCATCAGTCTACAGTATATGGCAAATACTGTTTGAATGCTATTTGTGAGTGCTGCCACTGCTGAACGATCACATAATTGAAAAGCTGATTTGTTTCTGATATTGCTCACAGTGTCTCACTGGAATCATTCCTAGCGGATCCAGGCACAGAAGCTGCAGAAATTCCCGTGTCCACTGCAATAAGGGCTGTTACATAACTAGATGAGGCACCCATGTGGCTGGGAGCTCAGGACTAGGATCAAACCCTCACAGAAGTGGAGTGTCCCTTTTCTCCAGAGCTTCAAGTTTGTCTTCAAGCTGTGGCAAAGATGCAGAAGAGCTACAGACCAACATCTTCTGAGGAATGCTGTGCAGATGAGAGAGGGATTGTGACAGTACATTCCATTCAAATGTGGAGGTCAGAATGCCTTGCCAAGTTGTCCAGCATTACTGCAATGCAACACCTTCTTCTACTGGAAACACTCAGGACTGTAAGATGGCTTCTTAATATAAGATTTCTATGTAGGCCATGTCTGGAATTCCATACCCTCCAGACAGAGGACACCACTTAATCCATTCTGGACAATGGGAGGATGTACTGAGGCTGTAGGGTGACATTGAGAGTTGTAGCATTGTGTCAAGTAAGAAAATGAGAAAGCTCTTCAGGTAGAACAGCACCTTCAACGTCTTACAGCACACTAACATTGACCAAAGCTTTGCAAGTAGAAGCTCATTGTGAACCTTGTACTGTGGCACTGTGTTGTGTAAAGTAATCTTTCACTGACTGTCAATATCTTGACCGCTACTGAGACCAGCGTCCCCTCTTTCACCACAACTGCACATGCAATTTCACGGGATTTTGTGTGGTGCATGCTGTTTAATAAAAATTCAGGTTACAAATGGATAGAAACTTTCACAACATTCAATGCTCCCTCATTTGATCATGAATTTAATGTCTGTATGGGTGCTATGGAAAGGAGTTTAAACCTATCCTTGCAATTCTGCATTCTTCAATTTGAATGAGTTAAAATTATCAGCTGATGGTAATTGGAAAGTTGCAAGGATGGGTATAAACTCAGGCAGAGTTAGAACATTGTGTGGATCGAAGGACGGCCAAACTCTTTCTCTTCCTTCTTGTTAAAATAACATTTGGTCACACAGCTAATGGTGAAAAGTTGCTCAAGTAATGGAGAGCAGGTTTCTGCTTACAGTGCCCAGACCCTGAGGGTGCTGGCCCTGGCTTTTTATGGCAGCTGCCAACCTATCCGTGGAGGCAGCCAGCCAATCACATGCTCGAAGCAGTCGAGTACAGATAGCATTGGTAGACTCTTCCAAATGTCGAGCCAATTCTCCCAGTGCTTCCAACAATCCTGCCAGTTGCTCCTGTGGCTGTGTGTTTATCCAGATGATGTTAATAAATTGCAGATGTCATGGTGTCCTCTCTTGCCTGTAGTTAAACAAGTTCCTGATCAACAGCAGTCCTCTGAATGTCAGCGACCTGTGTGTTTCTTGCTCAATGAGTTTGTGAGATATAGCAATGATGTAGCTTACTGACATGTGCTCGTGGATATACCAAATGCTTCCCACTATTTGACCTAATGGAGGCAGCGTTGGAGGGAGCTTTACCTTCTTTCTCAGAGATGGAGGAAGAGATGATGTTTTGCAGATTGGTCTCTTCAGGGCAGACTTTGCAGATCTCATTGGCGCCTGTGGAAAACAAGAGAGAATATGAATTGTGAAATCAGCAATGTCCAACCCATTTCCCACCCTTTGCCCTCACCCCTTCCACCTTATCATCCTCTACATTCAAAGGACCATCCCTTACTATCTTTACTATCTTCGGCAGGATGCTTCAACCAACAACTGTTCCCCTCCACTTCCCTGTTAGCACTCTGCAGGGACCGTTCACTCCGCAATAGCCTAATAACACCTCTTCACCAACATAGCTAGTTTAATATCCTGGAGCTCCTTTCTTAATGATATTGTGGATCTACATGCACCAAATGCACAATTCAAGAAGGCAGCTTACCACGACCTTCTCAATACCAATTCAAGAGGGACAGTAAATGCTAGCCCAGCCAGCAAAGCCAACATTCCAAACGTGAAAAGAGCTCCTTATTGTGTCTTCATTTCCATTTGGGTCAGGGGACTATCTTTTTTGTAGGAACTGTTTGAATTTAAAGTAAAGGGATTCCTTTTTCAATGTTAATAGCTTTTCAAGCCGACTCAAGGGAAATTCTTGAATGGGCTCACCAACTTCCCTCAAAAGAATATTTTCCAATGCATGGCATCACAGATGTAGTTGTTTCAGAAAATAGTCTGAATTTTTTCAAATAATTGTTTGAAAACCTTTGCTGAATCGCATCACCAGCTGATCTAGGTATCCACAGGCTGACGGAAAAGCTCAGATGGTTGGGGGAGGTGGGTCGCTGGGATGGATACAAGCAAATAAAACCTTGTTAAAGAAAAATGAGGTTTTAAACTTGGCTGACTGAGTTTTTGCTCCATGCCATTGCAAACCAAACTGACATTGTTTAAACTCTTAAAGGACTGAAGATTACTGACCCAACTCTGTTCTCTTATGTGTACGCTTAATGCAGAAAGTGTCACTAAAGCTGATTGACAGCGAGAATGAGGACAGTAGGAAGAATGCAGAGCAAGTCAAACTTGCAACTGGAATCAATATCGTAGAGCACATGATTAATCTCCAGGTAGGGGAGATGCTCTGTATTGAGGATCTCAATTGCAAAGACTTGAATGTGGAGAAAACTTAACAACTGAAGTCTTGTCTCATGTAGTGACATCATGGCATTAGAAGGTGCTCTGGGAGTAGCCTAGTTTCAAAACAAAGGAGATCCTCAATAAGAGGGGCTAACTATCCACAGATCCAGGATGACTATCTAGATAAAGAGCAAACACACTCTGCCAACTCAAACAATGACGATTCACCAAGTGTAACTGAGGACTTAGCGAGCAAGATCAGGGAGATCTGTGGAACCACCATCATGTGTGCCTCTGTGATGCAGAGGTAGGGAAAAAGCTGAGGGAGGGGGAGAGATAAAGTAGCAGGTTAATCCACGAGTACATAATAAACAAGCCACATCAGCAGCGATGTGAGAGACCACATGATGGACAGACTATGGAAAGAGAGATGCTGTTGCATAGCCTCCATGTTAATTCAAAGAGTGTGCATAGCTATAAGACCATAAGACCATAAGACATAGGAGTGGAAGTAAGGCCATTCGGCCCATCGAGTCCACTCCGCCATTCAATCATGGCTGATGGGCACTTCAACTCCACTTACCCGCATTCTCCCCGTAGCCCTTAATTCCCCGAGACAACAAGAACCTATCAATCTCTGCCTTGAAGACGTTTAGCGTCCCAGCCTCCACTGCACTCTGCGGAAATGAATTCCACAGGCCCACCACTCTCTGGCTGAAAAAATGTCTCCGCATTTCTGTTCTGAATTTACCCTCTCTAATTCTAAGGCTGTGTCCACGGGTCCTAATCTCCTCACCTAACGGAAACAATTTCCTAGCATCCAACCTTTCCAAGCCATGTATTATCTTGTACGTCTCTATTAAGTCTCCCCTTAATCTTCTAAACTCCAATGAATACAATCCCAGGATCCTCAGCCGTTCCTCATATGTTAGACCTACCATTCCAGGGATCATCCGTGTGAATCTCCGCTGGACACATTCCAGTGCCAGTATGTCCTTCCTGAGGTGTGGGGACCAAAACTGGACACAGTACTCCAAATGGGGCCTAACCAGAGCTTTTTAAAGTCTCAGTAGCACAATGGTGCTTTTATATTCCAACCCTCTTGAGATAAATGACAACATTGCATTCGCTTTCCTAATCACAGACTCAACCTGCATGCTTACCTTTAGAGAATCCTCGACTAGCACTCCCAGATCCCTTTGTACTTTGGCTTTACATATTTTCTCACCATTTAGAAAGTAGTCTATGCTTTTATTCTTTTTGCCAAAGTGCAAGATCTCGCATTTGTTCACGTTGAATTCCATCAGCCATTTCCTGGACCACTCTCCCAAACTGTCTAGATCCTTCTGCAGCCTCCCCACTTCCTCAGTACTACCTGCCTGTCCACCTAACTTTGTATCATCTGCAAACTTTGCTAGAATTTCCCCAGTCCCTTCATCCAGATCATTAATATATAATGCGAAGAGCTGTGGCCCCAACACTGAACCCTGCGGGACACTGCTCGTCACCGGCTGCCATTCTGAAAAAGAACCTTTTATCCCAACTCTCTGCCTTCTGTCAGACAGCCAATTCTCAATCCATCCCAGTAGCTCACCTCGAACACCATGGGCCGTCACCTTGCTCAACAGCCTCCCCGTGTGGCACCTTATCAAAGGCCTTTTGGAAGTCCAGACAGACCACATCCACTGGGTTTCCCTGGTCTAACCTACTTGTCACCTCTTCAAAGAATACCAACAGGTTTGTCAGGCATGACCTCCCTTTACTAAATCCATGTTGACTTGTTCTAATCAGACTCTGCTCTTCTAAGAATTTAGAAACCTCATCCTTAATGATGGATTCTAGAATTTTACCAACAACCGAGGTTAGGCCCATTGGCCTATAATTTTCCATCTTTTGTCTTGATCCTTTCTTGAACAATGGGGTTACAACAGCGATCTTCCAATCATCCGGGACTTTCCGTGACTCCAGTGACTCTGAAAAGATCTCAACCAATGCCTCTGCTACTTCCTCAGCCACCTCTCTCAGAACTCTAGGATGTATCCCATCGGGGCCAGGAGATTTATCAATTTTAAGACTTTTTAGCTTTTCTAGCACTATCTCTTTTGTAATGACAACCATACTCAACTCAGCTCCCTGACTCCCTTTAAATGTTGGGATATTACTCATGTCTTCCACTGTGAAAACTGACACAAAGTACTTGTTAAGTTCTCCTGCTATTTCCTTATCTCCCATCACTAGGCTTCCAGCATCAGTTTGAAGTGGCCCAATGTCTACTTTTGCCTGTCGTTTGTTTCTTATGTATTGAAAGAAACTTTTACTATCATTTCTAATATTACTGGCTAGCCTACCTTCATATTTGATCCTCTCCTTTCTTATTACTGTCTTTGTTATCCACTGTTTGTTTTTGTAGCCTTCCCAATCTTCTGATTTTCCACTGCTCTTGGCCACTTTATAAGATCTCTCTTTTTCTTTAATACATTTCCTGACTTCCTTTGTCAGCTGTCTAATCCCTCCCTGGATAATCTTTCTTTTCTTGGGGATGAACCTCTGTACAGTGTCCTCAATTATACCCACAAACTCCTGCCATTTTTGCTCTACTGTCTTCTCTGCAAGCCTCTGCTTCCAGTCTATTTTTGTCAGTTCCTCTCACATGCCCTCATAATTACCTTTATTTAATTGTAACACCATTACATCTGATTTTGCCTTCTCTCTTTCAAACTCCAGACTGAACTCTACCATATTATGATCGCTGCTTCCTTAGGGTTCCCTTACTTTAAGATCTTTTATAAAGTCTGGTTCATTGCAAAGCACTAGGTCCAGAATAGCCTGCTCCCTTGTGGGCTCCATGACAAGCTGTTCCAGAAAGCCATCCTGTAAGCATTCCATGAATTCCCTTTCTTTGGATTCACTGGCAACATTATTTACCCAGTCCACCTGCATATTGAAGTCACCCATGATCAATGTAACCTTGCCTTTCTGACATGCCTTCTCTATTTCCCAGTACATGTTGCGTCCCTGGTCCTGACCACTGTTAGGAGGTCTGTACACAACTCCAATTATGGTTTTTTTGCCTTTGTGTTTCCTCAATTCCACCCACACAGACTCCACATCATCTGACGCTATGTCATTCAGTGCCATAGATTTAATATTGTTCTTAACTAACAAGGCAACCCCAGCCCCTCTGCCAACCTCCCTGTCTTTTCGATAAGTTGAAAATCCTTGGAGGTTTAACTGCCAGTCCTGAACCCCCTGTAACCAAGACTCTGTGATGCCGACTGCATCATAATCATTCACTATGATCTGTGCCTTAGTTCATCTGCTTTGTTATGAATGCTACGAACATTCAGGTAAAGTGCCTTAATGCTAACTTTCTTATCATTAGAGATATTGGAAGTCATATGATGTCCTAAGTTATCCTCGCTTTTTTCTGCATTCCCAGACTGCCTCAATTTTAAATCCGCCTGGACACATGCTATCCTGCGGCTTGTCTTTCCATTTAATGCCATACTCCCTGTCGCTTTCACTTTCCCTTCCCCCCAACTCAGAAGTTTAAAGTCCTACTGACCACCCTATTTATCCTCTTCGCTAGAACATTGGTACCTGATCGGTTCAGGTGGAGACCGTCACAACGGTACAGATCCCCCCTGTTCCAAAACTGATGCCAATGCCCCATGAAGTGGAATCCCTCTTTCCCACACCAATCCCTTAGCCACATGTTTACTTGCCTAATTTTCTTGTCCCTGTGCCAATTGGCACGTGACTCAGACAGTAATCCGGAGATTATGACCCTTGAGGACCTGTGCTTCAATTTCCTGCCTAGTGCTTCGTAATCCCCAAACAGGTCCTCCACCCTAGTCTTGCCCATGTTGTTAGTACCAATGTGGACCACAACAACTGGATCCTCCCCCTCCCGCTCCAATATCCTTTCAATCCGGTCGGAGATGTCCCGCACCCTGGCACCGGGCAGGCAACACACCATGCGAGACTCCCGATCCAGCTTGCAAAGGATACTATCTGTCCTCCTAATTATAGAATCCCCTATAACCACTACTTGTCTATTAACTCCCCCCTCTTGAATGGCCTTCTGCACCGTGGTGCCTTGGTCAGTTGGCTCATCCTGTCCAGAGCCCTTTTCCTCATCCGAACAGGGAGCAAGAATCTCGTACCTGTTGGACAAGGTCAAGGACTGAGGCTCCTGCACTCCTGAGCTCAGGTTCCCCCTACCTGCCTCACTTACAGTCACACTCTGATGTCTCTGATCACTAACTGGATGTGAATTACTTAATCTCCCAGGTGTGACTGCCTCCTGAAACAAAGCGTCCAGGCAACTCTCTCCCTCCTGGATGTGCCGCAGTGTTTGAAGCTCAGATTCCAGATCATCAACTCTGATCCGGAGTTCTTCCAGCAACCAACACTTGCTGCAGATGTGGTCACTGCCATTCACAATGGGATCAGCCAGCTCCCACATCATACAGCTACAGCTCATTGAATGTTGGCTAAAAACTAACCTTGCCAAAATATTAGACTCAACAGTCTCTTGTGAATACATGCAGATATTTTCTTTGTGTAAATATAAATTTATGCAAGTATGCATGCATATGTATTCAAATTTTGATGCCAAGAGAGAGATGTGTATTAGATGTCCGGAAAATGGGCTCAGCATTGGTGAGTAGTCAAGAGACATTCCATGTGTAAGGAAACATGAAAGGATTCTTACTGCCATGTTGAAGAACAAAAACAAGAGTAGATACTTGGTCTTGTAGAATAGGAACAGAAGATTGACAGATTATTTCAGGAACAGATTAGATTACTTACAGTGTGGAAACAGGCCCTTCGGCCCAACAGGTCCACACCGATCCTCCGAAGAGCAACTCACCCAGACCCCTACACCTAACACTACAAGCAATTTAGCACGGCCAATTCACCTAACTTGTACACTTTTGGACTGTGGGAGGAAACCGGAGCACCCGGAGGAAACCCATGCAGACACGGGGAGAATGTGCAAACTCCACACGGACAGTTGCCTGAGGTGAGAATTGAACCCAGGTCGCTGGCGCTGTGAGGTAGCAGTGCTAACCACTGCGTCACCGTGTCACCCACATTGTGAAAACCTTAATGTTGCATTCTGGAATTCCACATCAGTATCCCTCAAGCATTATATCATATTTCCTGCTGTTCAACAAGTGATCCAGTTGTCTCTTATGGTGAACCTTTATAGCAGCATTCTAAATCATGTAATTATCCGGATTTACCTTAAAGATGGTCACAAGAACAGTTGTTATTATTCATATCCAGGACAATATTTTGCATATTTGGGTTTGTTGTATTCAATGTCAATCATGATTACATAAATTATTTGCCATTAGTTTCTTTTTAAATAATGCTTGTAGTAGAACAGCACATTTCCAATTAAAAATGGAGTACAACTCCAGGCACAATAATCTCATTGAGCAATAATTTGCTTTAAGAGTGAGTATAATGGCTGTTAGTTAGATTTACCTTTACCCATTTAGTTTTTTTCTCCATTTGTGTTTGTGACATTTTACTGATAACATTGCATTGTGAAAGGCTGAGCTGTCAGAATCTACTAGAGACTGCAATCTACTATCTACCTCGTGAACAAATCAGATTGTGAAATAAAAGTAGGAGAACGAAGATATAAATTAGAGTGGGTGAATTTAATGTTAAATCAGTACAGAAAAAGTAACAGGGAAAGAAAAATCAGATGTTTTTGTTTAAGAAAAGACAAAACAATCCACTTTAAATTTCATGCTTTTAAAATCCCAAAAGTTATTTGCACATAAAGGAATGAACCAACACAATTGTCATTTATTTTCAGTGCTAGAGAAGTTTATCTTAGTAATTAACGTTCAACATATCATTAGATTGAAGGAAGACTCATCATTCCAAGGCAAGTTTAATTTGTAACCATCATCTAAATACAGCATCATTACGCCTTTCAATGTATTTCAATGCTGAGTCAGACAGTGAAGTAGCATCTTAATGCAGCTAATAACAGAGCAGTATAACTGAGACAGCAATTTTTAATTATTTGAACTTAATCACGCTTATGCCCCAACTCTAAAGTTCTGTCCTTTTGTGCATAAATAACACCAGATATCAAAAGTCTCAGTGTTATTTTATTGGTAAATTAAGGCTGAATTTGAGAAACTGGTCATACCAAACGTCTAACACTTTGCCATGAGATCACAAGCCCAGTGCATTTTCAAACTTCCTGGTTCATGACCCCACTTAGAGTCATCGAGGTCTACAACATGGAAAGAGGCCTTTCAGCCCAACTTGCCTTGTGTCGCCCAGTTTTCACAATTAAACACTCCCATTTGCCTGCTTTTGGACAATATCCCTCCATAACTATCCCATCCATGTACCAGTCTGAATGTTTCTTAAATGGCAAAATTAGACTCGCTTCCACCACCACCTCTGGCATGTGCCTTCCAGTTTTAGACTTCTCTACTATGGGGAAAAGCTGTTAGCTATCTACCTTATCTATGCCTATCATGATTTTATAGACTCGAAGGTCACCCCTTAACCTCCTCCGCTCCAGAGAAAAAAATGTCTCAGTCTATCTAACCTCTCCTTGTCACTCAAACCTTCCAGAGGATTGCAGATGCTGGAAACCAGAGTTTAGATTAGAGTGGTGCTAGAAAAGCACAGCAGGTCAGGCAACATCCGAGGAGCAGGAAAATTGACATTTCGGACAAAAGCCCTTCATCAGCCCTCTATTCCTGATGAAGGGCTTTTGCCTGAAATGTTGACTTTCCTGCTCCTCAGATGCTGCCTGACCTGCTGTGCTTTTCCAGCGCTACTCTAATCTAAACTCAAACCTTCCAGTCCAGGTAGCATCCTAGTAAATCTTCTCTGCATTCTTTCTAGTTTAATAATATCCTTTCTATAGGAGGGTGACCAGAACTGCACACAGTACTCCAAAGGCGGCCTCATCAAAATTGGCATTAAAGCAATTTATGGTAAAATTCAGACCAATGTGTTTAAAGGAGTGACTGTGGAGGAATTTTGAAAAGATAGCTGAAAGCTCTGACAGTAATCAAGACTATTATGAGCAAGGAGAAAGTGAGGACTGTGGATTCTGGAGATCAGAGCTTTAGATTAGATTAGATTCGATTACGTACAGTGTGGAAACAGGCCCTTCGGCCCAACAAGTCCACACCGCCCCGCCGAAGCATAACCCACCCATACCCCTACATCTACATCTACATCTATCCCTTACCTAACACTACGGGCAATTTAGCATGGCCAATTCACCTGACCTGCACATCTTTGGACTGTGGGAGGAAACCGGAGCACCTGGAGGAAACCCACACAGACACGGGGAGAGCGTGCAAACTCCACACAGTCAGTCGCCTGAGGCGGGAATTGAACCCGGGTCTCTGACGCTGTGAGGCAGCAGTGCTCACCACTGTGCCACCTGAAAAGGTGTTGCTGGAAAAGCACAGCAGGTCAGGCAGCATCCATTACGAGCAAGGGGCCAACGCTGTTAAGGCTAAAGGGTGTGGGAAGAAATACAACAGTGGATGAGGATTGAGGCATCAAGTAGAGTTGGACCACAAAGGGATCAGAAGAACAGTCAAAGCCTTTTGCTTTCCGACGTGATTTTGAAATAGTACATGGTGTCTACAGAGAAGGGTACTGGTTGGTAAACCTTGTTAAAGTTGAACTAATTCTGGTGATTAAGACCAAGGATGCTTATATTTGCATCCTTCTAATTTAAAACTCCAAAAAAGTAGGGTAGAGCAAGGAGAGAAACCATGATAGAAAGCAATGATTTGTTAGGAGAAAGATCTTTGTAGGTGGGGTGAAGCACTGCTTTGGTTATTTGAAAGCAACAGACCTACATCAGGAGAAGAATGAAATTGAGGTGTTCACACAGTGGAGGTACAATTGATCAGTGATTAGATTAGATTACCTACAGTGTGGAAACAGGCCCTTCGGCTCAAACAGTCCACACTGACTCTGCAAAGAGTAACCCACCCAGACCCATTTCCCTCTGACTAATGCACTTAACACCATGGGTAATTTAACATGGCCAATTTATCTGGCCTGTGGGAGGAAACCAGAGCACCCGGAGGAAACCTATGCAGACACGGGGAGAATGTGCAAACTCCACACAGTCAGTCGCCTGAGGCGGGAATTGAACCCGGGTCTCCGGCACTGTGAGGTAGCAGTGCTAACTAGTGTGCCACCGTGCCGCCAGTTGAAGGTTTGTTTCCCCCAAGTGTAGGGAGATGATGAGGCCAATTGGTGTACTGTAGTAAGGCAGTAAGGAACATGAAAAGAGGAGGATGATGAATTCAGTAATAATTGCACCATGGGTTCACACACTTACCTCTGTTCACAGCTATAAGCATTCATTGTGCTTTATACAATTCAGGAAACTCAAGTTAGTTGACCCAGTTATATTCAAACTGAAGGTCGTAATGTTTGAGATTCTCCAGCATGCTCAGTAGTTCAGTCTTTAATTTTCCAATTTTCCTGATGATTACTTGCAAGATCCTCTGGTGTTTAAAGGCATAATAAAAATTCTATACAGATTAAAATAATACTGTAAGCAAATGCTACAAGTAATTCACAGCAATCAATTCAGCAGAAACCTTTAATCATACAGGTCCTGTTACAAGAAGGAATTTTCTCTAAAGAGCACTTATCAAATCAATAGTCTTGTCTGAAAGCAATTTGGAACCAATAAATTTAAGATTTTGAAGCTATTATTGAAGTTGTTCCAGTCATTTATTATATTTACCTGGCAAAATGATGGCATTATATTTTCAACTCCTTTTGTCAGCAGTTATTGCTGTAATTTTGGACTGCAATATCCATCTGAAGTTTCTACTCAGTTCTTAATAATAACAACAGTGGTACTCATTGAGGCCATAGAGTGTGAAATTAATTTGCCCCATTTTTGGGTATGAGATTGAGATTTGGAAACAAGGTGGTTAAGATGAAATAAATCCATCTGTCTCACATGCTTGTAGCATGGCTTCCCGAGAGTGTCTGACTCCATATCAATGCTGGCATTCTCCAGCTGCATCCCATGGGCTAAATTTCATTGTATAGGGCCATGTGTTCCAGATAACCTTGCCTTTTAAAAGGCCGGGTGCCGAGTGAAGGGAAGTTGCAGTGATGTGTACCCACACTGCTAGATATTCGTATCTCGTCTGTTAGGAAGACAACACGGTGGCTCAGTGGTTAGCACTGCAGCCACCAGGGACCTGGGTTCGATTCCAGCCTTGGGTGACTGTCTGTGTGGGGTTTGCACATTCTCCCTGTGTCTGCGCGGGTTTCCTCCGGGTGCTCCGGTTTCCTCCCACAGTCCAAAGGTGTGCAGGTCAGATGAATTGGCCGTGCTAAATTGCCCGTAGTGTTAGGTGCATTAGTCAGAGGGAAATGGGTCTGGGTCGGTTACTGTTCAGAGGGCTGGTGTGGACTGGTTGGGCTGAAGGGAATCCACACTGTAGGGAATCTAATCTAATCATTTGCACAGCAAGGTGGTGATCCCCAGTTTTGTGATACCACTCTGAAGTAGTTGGTTGGTAAACCTTGCTAAAGTTGAACTAATTCCAGCAATTAAGACCAAGGATGTTTATATTCTGCTGTGAGTGGATGCAGTCAGTGTACATTCAGTTGCTTTGACTGCAGTCCAGTCAGGAAGATATCCAGCAGCAAGCCCTCAGAACTAACCATATAAAGGGAGTAGGACAGTTGGTGAGGATTGTAAATGCCCTGTGTGTGGCACCATTAATCTGGAAATGATGACTCCAAAAAATTTAAGTATGTTATTCAGGTGGTCAAAGCAATTGAATATACACTGACTGCACCAACTTACAGCAGAATGAGCTAACCTTCAGCATTCAATCTGATCTCTCAGATTTTGCAGTCTGAATATCTTTGAATTGCAATACTATTAGTCAGATATAATGGATGGGAAGTTTGTATGTGTTGACCAGCTAAAGGATCTACCCATTTTCATGGGGAAGGTTATGCTGCTGCTTGTTCTCCCATGACCCACGCTGAGCTCTCCAAGGCAGTGGAGACACACAGCTGTCAAGAACCCTGTTTGGACCATGCAGAATAATATTAGTCAGGGTGCTGGAGATCTGAATCAAACAATAACAGGATTTGTTGGAGAAATTCACCAGGTTTGACAGCATCTCTGAAGAGAAAACCAAGTTATCATGCTAGATCCAGTGCCCACCCCTCCCCCCTTTCAGAGGTCATCATTTGTGTATTTTGGTGCTGGCATGTTGAGTAGTAGGAGGTTCAGTGTTCCTCACTCATTGTCTCTTTCCAATTTATCTACACTGCTACCCTTAACTGTTATGTCAGTGGAAATGGTACACACCATTACTTGTTTGTCCCCCTTCTTGGTTGTGGTATTGTTTTATGATGTTGCCATGATACAGTCTTTACTTTTTCCCCCTACCTGGGGCGTCAATCAGATGATTCATTTCCAAGCTTCTGAGTTACTCTGTATCAGCCATTGAACCAGGGTCAATGGCTATTGTAAGGAGCACCATTATGCCTGAAAGTTTTGGCTACTGGCACATTTGTCTTTTGTTTTATTTCATCACTGTTTGGGAGATTTTTTTTCCCCAAAAGTTATGGGGCTAGTTCACAGGCTTGCGTAAGTTACTTTCAGAATTCTGCTGTGCAGACTAACATAGAGTTGGCCTCCTTCTGTTCTAACAGGCTTTCATTGAGTCGGTTCAGAGACACTTGCACTTGATGCTGTGTGCGTCCAAGAAAATCTAGTCCTGTATCCAAACCATAGTATATTCACATCAGTATTCCCTAATCATCGTTTTTAGGATGGTACCATTCAAGCACACCCTGTGATTGCAGATGATGCACTAAAGACCTCTGTTGGGTCACACTCAGGTTACCTGTCATTTTCTGAAATATTTTGGATGTGAAATGTGAGCCCTGGTCAGATGGGATCTTGTGGACAGACCATAGCTGGAGAAGAACTGGGTCAATTCCATCCCGCTGTTTTGGTAGATGTGATTCTCAGGGAAGCAACCTCTGAGATATGGATAGTCAAATCCATGATAGTAAACGATATAGTGGCCAACCCCTTTTGTTTCAGACAGGGGTCACCTACAGCCCACAAACAGTTTGATGAATGGTTCACCAAAAGCTGAGACCAAAACATAGAGGCAGGTTCCGGTTACTACAGGTCTTATTGCTGGTTATGGTTTTCCCACAACCTGGCAGAAATGGCAGGTTCCACAAAACCTTACTACATGCTTGTGGCGCTGAGGGTCAGTAAAAGTGCGGGCTGGTATGGGCTTGACCTTTGTGTATACCAACATGCAAAGCCATCGGACTTTTGTGAGCTTGCTGCAAGTTTTTTTTTCCCTTCAGGAACTTTACCACTAGCTGGTGTGAGGAAGTTAAAATGCCACAGCGGGATCAGTTCCATGCTTTGCTTCTCTTTCAGGGCACATTGGGGACTCATGGGTGAAACATTCCACTGCCAAAGGATTTACTACAGTATCAACTGAAAGCCTGTGTTCTTACAATACAGACAGAACATCTCAGTAGGGGGGAGGCTGACTCTAACTCAGAAATAGAGCCGAGTGGAGCCACACGTGTGGATTCTCCTGTAGCCTCAGACAGAAGGATTTGCCCTTTCCAGACAAGACTGATAGCCTTGGCCACAACCCTGTTTAACTGCCTCCTGCTCTCATTCTCTTACTTCCCCTCCATATTAGCATAGGTATGTGAATTGCCCATTTACAGCAAGCAAAACCCTTCTGCCTTAATCTCTTCCCATCAACACATGATCATGGTGAATATGATAATCAGTTTCTGTAATCCATTCACACGTTATTACAGGACATCGACATTCATCGGGCTTTGTAAATTCATGATTACCTACTTTAATCTATGTAATGACAATCGCCCACATGACTGATAAACCTTAATTTAATTCCTATAAAATATACTGTCACTGTGTGTAGGGCAGAGATCCATGAAGAAGTGTTACCACAAGTAGATACATGGCTACTTTAGAGATGCTTTGAATCTCTCGCCGGCTGTCCAATAATAAAGCTACTGCTGTTGTACAGAAAACTTGTGTCACTCGGATTTGTGGAACAACGCAGATATCAACATTTGGTTGATTCGGACCTCAACATAGGGAACGTGTCACGGAGCTGAGTAAGTGGCATGAAAATCTGAATTGGGCAGAACCAAGCGATCAGGGCGACCTGGAATGTTTTACATTGCAGAATCCTTGTGTTTAGCCAGACGATCTGTCCATCACCCCGTGGAATCGATACCTTGACAATGTTGCACAAACCACCCGGACTCAGCATGTAAGGTAGGAAAGTTGTCCAGTTGCTCTAAATGACAGCGGAGTGACGTTAGCTACTCTATATTGTGCAAATTCTGGTTTGGGAGCTGCCTCTTTTAAATATGGCTGGTGGAAATTGATTTATAGAAAAGAGAGCAGGCTTGGTAAATGTCTCATCCCGTGGTATTAGTATGGCCGGTGGAAATTTGTTTAAAGTAGAGCAGAATAGTAAAATGGGACAATCACTTGATGTGGCCAGTAAGGGACCCCCGCAACCTGCCCCCCTCCCCCCCCCCCCCTTCAAAGCATGTGTGAATACTTACCTGATCAGGCAATACACATCTGAAAATTAAGTGCAGCAATGAACAAATGACTAGGGCACAAGGTTTGGCCTCTGGGAGGATCTTGGGATGTGGGTAGCTGTGAGTAAGTGGTGAACTTGATCTGGAAGACAAACTGTGGTAAAAGATGGAAATCTCTCATTACGGAATGGAAGGAGAGGGCCGATAACAAGTGGCAGGACACTTTGCTAGCCAGCTGGAGGACTAATGCCTGTGACAGGGAGATAGAAATATTAACAGCAGATAGGACACCAAAGGGCTGGGAAGCGCTAAAGGCAGAATGTGAATGGGGGGAGGATGGTAGGCGAAAAAGGGAACATGACAAACAGCGCAAAGAAGCTAAAGTTGGGGAAGATAAACTCGAGGAGTTAAAGCAGCAGTGCTGCAAGGAGTAGGAAAGCATTTCTTGGGATCTCGAGTTCAGTTCTGGCATGCTGATCCTGTCTGAGGAAGGACGGAATGATACTGAGGTAGAGGTAGAATGGGGATGCTATCCCAGTGCCAAGACCACTAGTTGAAACAGCACCAGCCCCCCTCCCACCCCCCCCCACCTCCCCCCCCCCCCCCACCGCCACCCATTGCAGAAACCCCACCGCCTACAACCCCAAAACAAATGGGGGCTTTCCTCAGCCTTTTAAATTTCTGTAGGCAATGGATTCTGAATGTCACCCTGCATACTCACCTACTGACTCCATTAGCATTGACCAATGCCTCCCCCCCAACTTCACCCTTACAACTAAGCAGCATTTACTGAATTAAAGAACAGTCTTCTATAAGCCCCAGCCCTAGGCCGACCCTTGTACGATTGACTGTTCCAGCTGTATGTCACCATTAAGGATGGATATGCCACTGCCATCCTCACCCAAACACACGGAGACAGGAAGCACCTGATGGAATACTTTTCAACTAAACTGGATCCAGGAGCAGCCAACCTCCTGCCCTGCTCACAGCTACTGCCTGCCATCCATGTTTTTGTATCAGCTGCCTCAACCATCACTCAACACCAGCCGGTAGGGTTTTTAACCACACGCTCCATTGTCGACCTCACCTCCCCGCAGACTCAACATTTAACACAGGCATGCCAGAACAAATACGAAGCAGCCCCACTCAACAACCCACTACTGACCTTCTCCCATTGCACCACCCTGAATCTGGCAACCTTCCTGATGGAACCCCCACAACACCTCCCCTCTCCCAAACACGACTGTCTGCTATGGAATCACCTTTTCATCTCTACTCATGGTGATTTAACTGACCAGCCCCTTAAACATGCAGACTTCACCTTCTACGTGAATGGCAGCTGCTACATTTCACCTACAGGTCAGCGATGCTCCAGATACGCGATTGCTACTGATGATGAGGTGGTTGAATGTGCAGGCTTCGAAACCCCACTATCAGCACAAAAGGCTGAGTTGTTTGCCCTCACTCAGGCTTACATCCTGGCAGAGGGGAGTTTGGCCAATATCTACACGGACTCTCACTATGCTTTTGGCGTCACCCACGACTATAGCGCCCTATGGGAACATAGGGGATTTTTAACCTTTGATTAGATTAGATTCCCTACAGTGTGGAAACTGGCCCTTCGGCCCAATAAGTCCACACTGACCATCTGAAGAGTAACCCACCCAGACCCATTTCTCTATGACTAATGCACCTAACACTATGGGCAATTTAACATGACCAATTCACCTGACCTCTCCAGGGCAACCCATTAGTAATGCTGTTTTTGTACATAATCTCTTACAGGCCTTACAGTTACCTTCCAGCCTAGCAGTGGTCAAATGCTCAGCCCACACTGGTCCAACTGACAGAGTCTCTAAGGACAACATGCAAGTAGTTGCTGCTGCCAAACAGGTAGCATTACACCCTGCTCTCTTAGTTCCTTTGGGCTCACAGCAACACCTGGTTACAAAAAGTATGAGGACGGGTATGCCAAACCTGGGTGAGATATGTAACTTACTATGTTCCTTATAGAGAAACACAGACCGTGGTCAGATGGGGTGCACTATTGATGCCCATACCAAACTATGGATGACCCCTGCAGGACAGGTATGTGTTCCTTCCTTGGTTTTACCAATCCTAGTAGATTATGTACATGCCTGTACACAGCTAGGCATGGAGGAATGGTCTGCACAGGCTTGTGTTAAAGGACAAATGCTGGAAAGGGATTGCCTTGCAACTCCAGGACTACCCCCTTGCCTGGTGGGCCTTTTAATTGTTTACAAGTAGATTTTATAGAACTACCCAGAGTACAATGTTATAAGTATTGTTTGGTAATAGTAGATGTCTTCAGCAGATGGATTGAGGCAATCCCAATGACGGACAACACGGCTGTAACGGTAGTGAAAATACTGCTGAAGGGAATGATTCCTCGATATGGACTCCTGAGGCCATTAGCTTAGATAATGGGCCGCACTTCGTGACCAAAATTAACCAGGGGATTTGCAGGGAACGAGCAATAAAACAGCAATTCCACTGTACCCACCACCCAAAGGCAGCTGGAGTGGTGGATCGGGCAAACGGTCCCCTAAAAAACAAGCTGGCAAAGCTAAAACAGGAAAGAGGCCTAAGTTGGTTGAAAGTCCTCCCTCTAGTCCTATTCAACGTGAGGTTTACCCCTTCTAGCAAGACCGGTCTGTCTCCTGCTGAGGTGGTTTACGGGAAGCCCATGAGGACCCTGGGAGAGGAGGTGGGGGTGTACCTGCAGGGGCTAACCAAAACTCTCCAAAGTTTGCATTCACAGGTACGCCAGGCTTACAGAGAAAGCGACGATCTGCCTGAAGGAGACTACCCTGCTGCCGAACTTCATCCTGATAAAAGACTGGGAATGAAAAAAGCTGGGGCCAAGATGGAAAGGACCATTCCAGGTGTTGCTGACCACTCCCACAGCTGTGAAAGTACACGGGCAGCCACGGTGGATACACAGAACCAACTGCAAAAGAGTCTGTGTGGAAGCAGACAGTAACTAAGGACTTGATGACTTTGGGAGAGGGGGCCTTGAGAATAGATGGATCCCAAATTGACAACCCGCATAACAGGGAGAGACACCCACTGCTGGGCATGTGCCTACATGCCACACCACTCAGTTGGAGGAATCCCTTTGTGGCCCGTACCTTTTCGCTCGCACAATCTGGCCGAATGGCTACTGCGTCGAAGCCTCTCTAGTGACCTTGCTAACACCGATGATGCACAAGAGTGGCGTTCAGCAGTGTACAACCTGACCTCATTCAGGGGCTGGTATCACCCTAACTACAACCAATCGCATAAGCCCCCTGCCCTTGTAGTTCTCAACAACACCATCGACTATCCCATTTGTTTCAGTCGGGAGAAGAAACCCACCAAAGGCACTCATGTGGGAATGAGTGAATACTCCTCTACCATCTCCTGGGTCAAAACTATTCGGAACTTAACAGAATATGGATACTTTATATTTGATTAGTCCACCATCACCAACAGAACCTTAGGCCACCTCTGGAATAATCTTGCTCCCAGACTTGGGGGCGGGGGGGCATTGCTTCCACCCTGACAGCTTACAACAGCACATACTTTATTTGCGGATTGAATGTCTACCCCTGGCTTCCATCAGATTGGGAGAGGCCGTGCTACATGGGGTATGTTGTACTTTGCTTTCGAGATTTGGACAAACTGCCCTCATCCCCGAGATCTAGAACGTCCCTTGTCAGCTTCCTCACCTGGCTAGGAATGTTTTATCACCAACAGAAATCTATTTATACTCCCAAGAACCTAGCTAGCTCAGGACTGTATGGGAAAGGGTCGCCAATGGTATGGCTAGTGCCCTAACTGAAATTAAGGCAGAATAGCTTGCAGTTAGATCGGTGGCCCTTAAGAATCATTTGGCCCTGGACTTCCTGCTAGCCAAGGAGGGTGGTACCCTGTGCTATTGTTGGGGCACAATGCTGCACCTACATCCCTGGCGAGTCCACTAACATGACTGACCTCTCCAAACACATCACGTGGGAAATCCAGACTCTTCAAACCACCAACAAGGGGTTCAGTGATGGCATGGAAGGATGGTCACTAGGGAGCATTCTTGGAGGATTGGAGGCCTGCTGGTACATATTGGAATAACATTACTAATTGTGATCTCCTGCATTCACAGTGATTTCACAATAGGCTCTGAGGAGACCTGATTGATCATCAAATGATCAAAAGGAGGGAATGAGGAAGTTAAAATGCCACAGTTGGGGAGGGGGGGAGCTGTGCAGGGGTGGGGTGGGGGCTGTGCAGAGGTGGGATGGGGTGGGGTCAGTTCCATGCTTTGCTTCTCATTCAGGACACATTGGGGACTCAAGGATTAAACATTCCAAGGCCAAAGGCCTTACTGTAGTATCAACTGAAGGCCTGTACTCTTAGAATACAGACAGAAAATCTCAGTAGTGGGGAGGCTGACTGTATCTCAGAAATTGAATCTAGTGGAGCCACAAATGTGGATTCCCCTGTAGCCCCAGACAGAGGGATTTGCCCTTTCCAGAAAAGACTGACTGCCTTGGCCACAACCCTATTAAACAGCCTCCCATTCCCATTGTCTTACTTCCCCTCCATATTAGCATAGGTATGTGAATCGCCCATTTACTGAAGGCAAAACCTTTCTGCCTTAATCTCTTCCCATCAACACATAATCACGAAGAATATGATAATCAATTTCTGTAATCCATTCACATGTTATCACAGGACATTGACATTCATCGAGCTTTGTAAATTCATAATTAGCTGCTTTAAACAATGTGATGACATCTCCCATGTGACTGATAAACCTTTGTTGAATTCTTATAAAATATACAGTCTCTGTGTGTAGGGCAGAGATTCATGAAGAAGTGTCACTACAAGTAGACACTTGGCTACTTTAGAGACACTTTAAATCTCTCACCGGCTGTCCAATAATAAAGCTACTGCTGTTGTGCAGAAAACTTGTGTTGTCCAGATTTGCGAACAAAGCAGACATCAACGAGTGGATCCCTGTGCACTCTTCCTGTGCAGGTCTGTGATGGGGGTATCCAATTCCTGATCAGCAGTTCATTTTTAAAAACAACACCATTCAAGGATTGCTTCTACCTTTGCTTCAATGGGAGGTGACTAAGCTGATGTTTCTATCAGTGGGTCATGTTGTAGGACTGCTACCACTGAAGATCAATTTATTACATGCTTGAGGTCTTACACATTTCCATAAAAGTGTTCAGACAACCAGACAGGTGGGTATTCTGTTTGCTGTGCCACATCAGCCTCCACTGGCTGAGCTTGTCTGGCCATGGACCACGTGACCACAAAGACAGGGAAAATGCCAGGCACATTTCTCTTGCAGCTTTTGGATTTCCCCGTCCTCAATGGGATTCTTGGAAATCACTGGGAATGCTATTACCTTTGATCCCACTAGGTCATTACCAAGGGGTTTGTCCATCCCATCCAAGGGCAGGCTAGGTATGACTCTCATAGCCACAGTTCAGAGTCAAGGTAGTTCTCCAGATACATCCAGTGAAAGAAGGATGCTTGTGTAACCCTCCTTCCATCCCTTTCCCCAGCAGTTTAGCACTTACTGCACTCTTTGATGGGAGGATCCTGCCTTTTCTCAGCAGTAGAGTTTAGCTGGTCCTCCTATCCCCCAGTATAATATGTATAGGCTTACTTGCCTCACTATGGGTAAATGCGATCACTTTTCCTTCAGATACAGAGCTCTCAGGGACTTGTTTATGTTACAACACAATGGTGAACCCTTCTGTTAATTAAATCAAACACCCAGAAAAGCTCACCTTGCCTTATAATCCATCAAAAATGAGTGACAGAGAATTCCCAAATTCCACTATTTAAAGAAAATATCATCAATTCATTCTGTAACTCTAAAAGTGAACATTAAACAGCAACTGTTCACAACTCTAAGCTCCCTTTCTAATATCTGCTTATGATCTGCCTCCAACTCATAACAATATGCTACACCAATAAAAAAAACTTATTAGAATTACGTCAACTTAATTTCAAAACCATATAGCTGCTGTCATCTCTGATATCGTTCTTCCTTTGGCTGAAGATCTCCCTGGGTTGTCTTCTTTCTTTTTACTGTGAAGATATTTCATATGAAAAAGTATCTTTGATAAGAGTGTGTTTCACCGGCCGTTACTCTGTTGATGGCAGTTACTCTGTCTGACTTCCAAAATGCCTGCTTTTTTTATAGCCCAAACATGAGATTGTCTCATTGGTTTGAGGTTGGCGGAACAATAAATCCAAACTCAATTTGGTTTTAGTATCCTAGGGCATAATTTCAACTGATTGGCTAAATTAGAATTGTTGTCAAAACAGCAACCAACTCAGGTATCTATTTCACAGCTAAATGTTACATTTTCAATTTTCCAATACACTCTGGGACTGCTAGTTAGTCAGATAACAGGTGCTTCTAAGCTCTCAGTGCAAAACAGTGTTCACTCTTTTGTAAATGTATAGTACACATCTTCAATGTCATCACATTTAACCTCATCCATAATCTCAAGAGGGCCTCCACAAGGATTTACAGCTGTAGTCAGAGCTCTCTGACTCCCAGTCTCCACACGGGGAGTATATGTCTCGATAAACTCTATTTTACCTAAGGCATCCAGTTTGACTTGATATATTTATAGGACACAGTCAGTTTTCTTATGCTCAGTTTACGCTGTCTTTTTTTTTATATTTTACAGGCTTTCCTGAAACACACACTCTTCTCTCCTTGCTTTTTCCTCTCTTTTACATTTTTCCCTCTTTCCCTTTCTGTTGCCATTCTAATTCCTGTTCCTCCAATTTTAATCTCTGGACCACTACCCTCTCTGTTTGATTGTCCTCCACTTCCACATGTAAACTATTGGTCACCACTGGAATTCTGGGGGTTTTGGCTTACAGGTGCAATTTTAAACTTAAGTACCTCACTAAATCTGTTGACCGTCTGAGCACCAGAATGTTTAAAAAACTTTCAGCTGGAAACTAAGATTAGTGTTCAAGGTTTGCATAAAGATTTGTAGCTTGGATGCTAGTTGTCATAGTTGTGGGTTTGTTCGCTGAGCTGGGAAGTTGATTTGCAAAAGTTTCGTCTCCTGTTGAATGACATCTTCAGTGCTTTGGAGCCTCCTCTGCAACACCTCACAGGAGGCTCCAAAGCACTGAAGATGTCACTTAGACAGGGGGCAAAACGTCTGCAAATCAACTTCCTGGCTCAGCGAGCATACCCACATCCATGAGATTAGTGTAGTCAGATCTTTGTTGACCAGTAACAATGTAATGGGCTGAATGGCCGCCCTTCTAAGCTACAAATATCTGAGTCTATTAAATCCTCAGAAATACCTTACTCTAATTCTGCTAGGCATGTGTCGGCATTGAGTACAATGTAGCAATGCAAAATCAAGAAAGCCATTTGCAGGTTTCTTCTTAGAAAATTATACTATTCCCCTATAATTCTTTTTGATTATGAGTTCAAATCTCACATGAGCACCCAATTGTTACAACCAGACCCAAGGTAAGGTTTCCCAATTGACCACAGTTTCAAAAGGACACCCCAGCTTCTCTGTGAAGAGGCTCTACTTCTTCATTCATTTGCCCCTTTGGTCATGAGCAACAACGTTAATTTTAAAAGAATCATTTTCCTTGCAGTTACCTTTCTCCCAAATCTAAATGAACTTACATTTTTAAAAAGGGTCAACTTAACTAAGTATTCTTGAGTTTGCAAAGTGTGAGGTTAAGTACTAAATGCAAGAAGAATTAGAAACATTTCCACATATGTGTCGATTCAAATTAATAGATGAGTACAAAAGGAAATTTGTTGAAAAATTGTTATGCACTATTCATGAGAAGTGGATAATTGAATGTTGCAGCCATTGTGGGAAAGGTTACCGATAGGGTTGAAGTTGGTAATTGAACATTCAAATTTTGAGTTCTTGGTTTGGTCTACTGATTGAAGTTTTTGTCATAATTCTTTTTTTTAACTGGTTTGCAGCACTTCGAATGATTGGAAGTCATTTGCACCACAGGGATAAGTAGGGTATAATTCTTCAACTATGACCTAACACTCAAACTCTGGCTGGTACATACAAAAGTATTCAGCGCCACTATTACACTCCAATAAAGTTAAAATTAGCTTTTTAACACTCTGCCCTTGTATATTCCTTAAAGGGAAAAACACAAATGTTTATTCAGTAGAGAATATAATATGGGAAGGGGAGAGCAGAGGGTTGGCCTGTTGTTGAGTAGGTCACAATCCATTCTGTTTTAGAATAGCCTCTTTTACTCTTTTGGAGTGTTGTTGTTTAAAGTATGCAATTCCATGGGTCCCCCCTCTTTTCAGGAAATCATTTCTTTGACATCCATTTTGGCTGGATCACACAACCTTTTAAAAAATGCGATTTTGGAATTCAGCTAAAAACATCCACAGTACTTCTAATCCATGGTCGTAACATCGTATACCCAAACATCAGGGTGAATGAATTTCTCACCCAGTCTCCTGGGTTTGCACAACTCTGCTGGTGCTTTTTAAAAGGCTTCAATAACATCAGAGCACTTTGATTCAGGGTGGCATTTGTTTTTTTTTTCCCCGATCATTGAAAATGAAACTCTTAGCTACAATTCATTCTCTGAGGATGGGCCTTTAGACTCCTCACTGCACTATTTTGGCCAATACTTGAAGAAATGAAACTATCTTGCGCACTAACACTATAAGCAGAGTTACACAATCCAGTCCAATTCTGTGTGATCAAAAGTCTCCCTTTGCCTTTCAGCCCCATTCTTAATGCATGTGCTAAGATTGCTTTCCTGTCACCGAATGGTTATGTTGTAGAAGGAGACCTTTTGGCCCAATGCCCCTGCACCGTTTCTATTCCCCAGTGCTAATCTATTGCCTTTCTCCCATATCCCTGCTGACACACATTGATCCAATGCCCCTCTTGGAGGCCTCAGGTGAATGTACCTCCACTATACCGAGACAATGCATTCCATTTTACACTTAACTTCTGCTGTGGAATTTCACCAGTGAGTTTATGGATCTTGAAAACGAGTGAATTTGATTTATTCATCTATTGTCATGTGTATCTTGCTACAAAATACAGTGAAAAGTGTCGCCGCTTTCCGCCACCATCTTAAAACACAGAAAAATAAACTGAGACATAGAATATAAAGGCAGAAAAGCAAAAATAAAAAAATGTGTTCAGCTTTACAGTCTTTCCTGCTTAGTGTTTGGTCATGGGCCTGCTGGCCAGGCACGAATCCCCTTTGGCAAGAGGTGGAACGACAGTCACCACGCTTCAGTACCATCTCACCTCCACTGACACCCTCTCCACCATGGGTGCTCTCTGGACCTCACCAATACAGATGCCACCCTGACTCTGCCATCACCATGTGTCCGCTTCAAGCCCACCTCACCAAAGCCACCACTGCCAATGCTGTCAGGTCTCAGGCTGGGCTCAAACTCACCTCTATGGATCTGCGCTGGATGCAGACGCAGCCGGGAAACCCAAACTCACCTCTGACACAGCAGCCATGAGTTAGTGCTAGGACTGCCTGGTCAATGCAGAAACTGTCAGGAACGCAAACAAACCTCTGACACTGCAGACAGGGGTCCACGCTGGGCTCACTCGCCTCTGCCAATGTTGTCACCACAACAGAGCTCTTCAACAAAAGCTAAGTAAAATAGATTGGAAAAAATGAGAATAAAACAGAACTAAGAAGAAAGACATTTGGAGTGGTTGATCACCCAGCTCAGAAGCCCTACACCACCTCCATCTTTATTGCCTCTTGGGGGAAGATAATCCAGGATTAATTGGACTTCTCTTTATTCATCGATCACCTGTTTGTTTTTCTAAGTTTCTCCCTCAAGTTGTTGAGAATGCATGTGATAAGCAAATAGCTGGGGAAGGGCCAAGTATATGAAAGGAAAAAGGAAAAGGTTTGGATTTCTTGCACTGAAAGAAGGTCAGACTGTGCGATGTGTCTTTGCTGTACATATATGATGTGCTGTGGTGCCTTTAGGTCAGGTAGACTCCGCTTTCTATTAGTAATCATAAATTTGTGCATTTAAGTTGTTTATAGTGATGATACTGATATCTGAAGTAGTGTCACAAATCATTAGCATGAGCATGTTGTCCTAACTATCATTTGTTGTTTTAGATATTCGATTTATTTTAAAAATAGTATTAGTTAATCTCCTGCTATATTGCATGTGATAAATTGGAGCCATTGGTTGCTCTTTTGCCTGTCTCTGATTTCTTTACCTTGCTGATCTTCTCTGTCTCACCTCATGGTTAGCTGTTTGACTCTGCCTATTGCAGTCACCATCTCCAGGGTGAATGGTGCAAGGCTGAGCCAGTACTCTTGTCCATTTTCTGCATAAGTGACTGGAGATTCTAGGATAGGACAAGCTGTGGCTGTGCTCGGTATAGAGGAATATCAGAGTCTGCACAACATGAAGCTAAGGTGTATCTGGAGTCAGAGAGGGAGTTCTGCAAATGTTTTAAAAGCTTCTACACTTTCTCAATCTGTAATGCATCGTGAAAACATCACAGTAGATTGCAAGAGGGAGCATGACAGTGCACTGCATTAAACTCGCAGTGTTGCTTCAGTAAAGGCACGACACAGGCTTAACAAAATAAACTTCATTGTTGTTGATTTCTTTCTCTGTGTGATATGAATGATTTTCTTAGTTTTAAGGGAAAAAAAAATCTATCAATAAAATGTCAAGTTGGAATCAAGAATATAACTCTTTAGTAATAGTCTGGTGAGCCAATACTTTCTTCCCAAGTGGCAGCACAATCTCAGCCATCTCAGTGGCTGCAATGTTTACTCATGTGGAAATGCGACTTGGGCATCATGTGCTGTTTCTGGTACAAAATGGCGTCAGTGAGGAACACATCTCATCTACATACTTCAGAAAGTAAACAGATAGTGATATCAGTCAGCATGCTCATCTGATTTGGTGCCAGCACTTCTATTTTCATCCATAGCCTCATCTCTCTCACAATCACAAAGCTTCCAAAGCGTTCAATGGCAGGACTGACCCACCCTCCCACCTGTTTCAGTGTTATTTAAAGGGATTGTCAGATTAGTTGCTGACTGATTCTCCTGACTGTCACTCTGATAATCAAATTGTTTGGTAGCTTTCCTCAACAGGACATGGTTTGGCAAATGTTAGAGCCATCCGTTCTGTACTTCGAGGTCTGCTTAAACCACCTGTGCCCGGTCATGGGTTTAGTAATGTCTACTCCCCTTGGCACGCAGTAAAACAGACATCAGTACAGGTGGCACAGTGGAGGACATGCTGTTGGAAGATAGAGGGGGAGTAGAGTTTTCAGTCAGATGTCGCATCCACCCAAGGTTTTCAGTCAACTATTTCTCCAACCTCAACCCCAGTGGGAAACAGTGTGTGCAACATCTCTTCACTAATGGGGGTGCACATAGACCTTCAGTCTTAAAGTAGTGTGGGAGGCATTGCCAGTGATAATCAAGGAGACTACGGCCATGGATTGCCCTGCATCAGATTCCAATTAGGCTGGATTGGATGATACTTCCGACTTTTAATCATTCCACCATCAATGGTCAGTTGACTAGGTTTTAAGCTCTGGAACATTCTCATTGGGCCTCAATGCTTTTCTACCTCCCTCTCACTTTACAAACTCCTCAAAACCTACATCTTTATTCAGGCCTCTGATCATCTAACCCTTATTTTGCAGAATGCCTGATGGCAAGCTAATTTAATAATGCTCTGTGTAGGGAAATCTGGCTGTCCTTGTGCATGAATCAAAAAGGATGACATACAGGTCAAACAATTCATTAGGAAAGGTAATAGAATGGCACCATTTATATCGCAAATAGAATTAAATACAAAAGTAGGAAGGTTAGGCTTCAATTATACAAGGCAGGGGTGAGACCACATGTGGAAACTGAGCACAGTATTATTCACCTTATTTAAGGAAGGAAACAATTCAATGAATGTTTACAAACCTAATAGTTGGAGTGAACAGGTTGCTTTATGAGGAAAGATTGGGCAGGCTAGGTTTCAGTTTAGAAGAATAGGAGGCAACTTGATAGAAACATGTAAAATCCTGAAGATAGATGTGCAGAGGATGTTCCCTCCAATGGGGGACCCAATGAGTCACCAATTAAAAATCAGGGAGGGCCCACTAAAAAGATTAGGTGAGATTAAATTCTGTCAGAGCATCATAAATCTTTGAAACTCTGTCTCTCTATGAAAGTGGTGGAAGCAAAGTCCTTGAATATTTTCAAGACAGAGGTATCTGTTTTTCTCTTAAACAAGGGGCTGAAAACATATCAGATGTAGGCAGCAATGTTGATATAATATTACCATCAAATTAGCCATGATCATATTGAATAGCAAAGCAGACTCAAGTGGCTGAATGGACTATTCCTTCTGATTTGTAACTTCGTATGTGTAGCACAGTATAACTGTAATCTGTTGTTTTTCCAGGTGACACTTGCCAGAGAGAAGCAGATGAATCAAGCACACATCTTGAGCAGGATTGGCACATTTCCTGCGGTGAAAGACACTATTGACTGCACAGGATCACATGTAAATTCTGAGTTGTATTGCAAATCGAAGAGTTCTACTCCCACAATATCCAGCTTATGAGCAATCACTCTGTGTTCCGTGCAACACAATATCAATCTGCTCTTATTGCCTTTTTAATGTATATCTCGAGGATCATTCGGTTCCCTACAGATCTCCTCTGTTCGGCTCCTGCATTTCAAATATGCTGCTAGATCATCTTAGATCATGCTCGCTGTCCTATTCTGCCATTGTTCCAAATACATTCTTGTTAGCCTTTTCCAGTCATTTGAGCACCTGCACCAGCCAGAATGCAAGTTCCCTTAATGAGGTGTAAGCTGGTTTTAAGTCATTACAGACTAGAAGCATGGCATATTGTTCATGTTGCCTCCATTCAAAGGAACAGGTATTGATTAGTCATATATCATCATCATCTCATGCCTGTTTTGGGGAATATTTGAACTCTTCCCCCATGTATTATCCAGCATACCAAAATGGGATGCTTCTGATTTGGCTCATATCAATGGTCAACTGCAAACTAGCTGATCTTTGCTACATTTTATTAGTGGTGTCATCAGCAAGAAGCTGGTGGTGGAAAGCCTTCCGGACATTGACTGGTACTGTTGTGACATCAGCATTGACATTTGAGGGATCCTGACAGAAGCAAGTCTGCACAACGTTACTGAAAATAAAGCATTGGAGAAACTCAGCAAGTCTGGCAACATCTGTGGATAGAGAAGGTTTGTGTCTAATATGACTCTTCTTTGAAACTGAGCACCAAATGTGAATGGTTCCTTTGATGAAATGAAGTCTTTTTACATACTGATACTTCACGAAATCCTGGTGGCTTTGTTTTTGTTCATCCCTCCTTCAAAAGCAAACAATAATCTCAGCAAACTAAAAGTTGCCAATGAACCCACCTTCTACAAGGGATCTCAAAAGGTTAATGCATAAGAGTCCATTGTGTTGGAGGAACGATATTGGTGTGGATAGAGATTTGGCAAATAAGGAGGTATCAGCGAATGGGGATAAGGGGTTCTTTTTTAGGTTGGTGACCTGTGACCGGTGGAGTTCCACAGGAATCAACACTGGGGCCACAACTTGTATTAATGCATTGGAGGAAGGAAGTGAATATACTGTAGCCAAATTTGCAGACATCACAAAAATTAGTGGGAAGGCAAGTTGTGAAAGGGATATGAACAATTTATAGGGTGATATTGATAGGTTAAAAAGTGGGGAAAAGTTGGCAAATGCTGTATAATGTGGGAAAATGTGAAGTTATTCATTTTGGAAAGGAAAACAAAAGAATGATATTATTTCTATGGAGCAAAAGCTGCAACACAAAGGGATGTGGGGGTCCTTGTGCATGAAGCACAGAAAACTATCACATTGATGCAGCAGGTAGTCAGGAAGGTTTATGAAATGTTGGCTGTTGTTATAAAGAGGTTGGTGTATCAGGTTAGGGAAGTCTTACTCTAACAATACAAGGTGCTGGTGAGGCTGGAACACTGTGAGTAATTTTGGTCTCCTTATTTAAGGAAATATGTCATTTCATTCAAGACAGTTCAGAGGAGGTTCACTGGGATGATTCCCAGTATGGAGAGATTGTCTAATGAGCAAAGGCTAAACAGTTTGGGACTCTATTCATTGGAATTTAGAAGAATTAAGTGATCTCATTGAAATGTATTGGATTCTGAAGGGGCTTTACAGAATAAATGCTGAGAGGATGATTTACCTCATAGGAGAAATGAGGATCAGAGAGCATTGTCTCAGAATTAAGAGGGACTAATTTAAGATTGCAATGAAAATTTCTTCTCAGAGGGCTGAGAGTCTTTAGAATGCCTTGCCACAGAGAACTGTTGGGGCAAAGTCCTAGTGTATACTTAAGGCTGTGTTAGATAAGTATAAATAAATAAATCAACGGTTATGAGGCATGGGCAGGAAAGTGGATATGAGGAAGGTCTGATCTGAAATGACCCTATTAAATAATGGAGCAGATTCGAGGGGTGAATGACCTATCCCTGTTCTTATCCTTTATGGTCATACAATGTGAGCTGAAAGAAAATGAGCTGTTGCTGACATTGTTTTATGATGTGCTGCCTATTGCATATTTGCCTATTATCTGTACGACCTGAACTCTGATTTTTATAGCAGGTATCATTAATATCTGGAATACGGCAAGTCTGAGAAAAATTACCTTAAATTGGTGCTTAACATGATTAACATTGGATAAGTGGATTAAAGTGCATTAAATTGGATTATTTCTAGGAAGATTTTAAGACCATAGGCAAAAATGAGCTAATGCTTCATAACTGCTAGTGAACAATATTATTGACAATGCATGCTTTGTGCTTGTATTAGCTTCAACATACAGATGAACTTCATTTAATGCGGTATTTTCGGCTGTGGCTGCTATAAAATTCAATGCGACTGTCCCCAGAATCTGGCCTTCAATTTAAATGATATTAAAATTCCCTACGTGATTTATATATTAAAATTTAACAGCAACATCATCCATCACCCCCTCCCAACCCACAACATTGTTACTATGATTTTGTAGAGATGCCATTTTAGAATACGAGAGAATATATTAGGGACTCTTTTATAGGAAGTAAGTGTGTCATTTGCAGGACGTGCATACTGTACAAAGGGCCTCATCTATTATTGACTGTATAGAGATAATATTCGACAAATTTTAATGGTTCACAGGCTGGTAAAAGAGTTGGAGTCAACACTAGAAATACTTGAAACTGCAAAGCAGATGACAAGGACATTTCGTCCCTACAACTGAAATCTGGAGTCCAGTGCTGCATTTTATAAATCTCTTAATGGGAAGACCTATGCAAGCAAAACATTCCTCAGCAACTAATCATCATACTTGCAAACTGATTAAAATGCATGCAAATTGCAATTAGTTATTTGTTAGTCCTGACTTTCCATTTAAAAACATTCACATTTTGAAGGCACCCAATTATTGCAGTTAAATGCACTTTCTTGTTATTAGCAAGGTTACTGCTTCATTGACTAATAACAAATTGATTATTTCTAAAGGATTGCCCAAGTAAATATAATGTTTCGGTCAATTTTTAGATCATATTATAGCACATAATCCGTGAAGACTAATGCATTGTGTGTTATGAAACATTTCCCGCCACGTGGGAAATGTGGAATAGATGTTTTAATGATTGAAAATAAAATAAACTGTCAAATTGAAACCCCTAATTGTTTCTCTTAGTTTAGAAAAATTAGATAAATAATCATCAGCTCTTTGAGTTTGTCCATATAAGATGTGGAGAATGGCCAGTTAAATTCTTGTGTATGCTATTTTCTTATGCCAACCGAATGTTTCTTGCAATTAAACGATGGAAAGTTTGCAGTTCATGGGTTTATTTCAAAAAAAGAATGCAATGGAGTTGACATCAGAAAGACTTGGGCTGCAGAAAGAGTGAAAAACGTATCTGGAAAGTCTTCACTCAACTTTGTTGACACATTTCAAGCTGCAAACTTTTTTTCCCCCTCAGTCTCCTAGCAGTTGTCTTTCTGATGCACTTTTGCAGGCTAAAGTATGAAAATAGTCCAGGGTCACTAATATCCACTGCTTAAGTTGATTTTATCATGCCAAACAAGATGCTTAGCTACGTGTGTCTCAGAATGATAACATGAAAGCAGCAACTTTATTGGCTCTTGCTGTTTGGACAAAATTATGATTCATGGCTTCTAACTTAAATTGGCATTGCTTGTGGCCTTTAAAAAAAAAGTGTAAGAGGTACACTATACCTTTGCAGCATGCTGACAAAGGATGTGAGGTACTGAATCACACTGTCTGAAAAAACATTTAGGACTATGAAGAGGAAATGCAAATTTGTGCTGCAGATTATAAATCACCACCAGACCTAGATTATGCAGTTTACACTTAAGTTATGACTAATCTATTTCTTTCATGATATTTCTTTCAGGAATCAAGTGATATGTTGGATAGTGCTGATCATGTGACATCACCATGCTCTCATCTTTCACTGAGAAGCTAAAATATGATCTGATGCCAAAAGTTTAATAACTGCAATGTGCCCAGTTGTTAAGCTAATTGAAAAAGGCTAAGATTATTGGAAAATGATGGATGCCACATCTCATCAGTTGAGAGATGTATTGTCCCCAACTAATAATCATTGTGCTACGCGTAGTTTTATGTTTATTTGAGATGCTGTCCTTACCCCTGTCTTCGTTCAATAACTTTCATGTCGCATCTGAAATTTTAATCTATCCCATGCTGTCATGTCCTTACTCTGCCCTTGAGCAGGAATCCATTGTAAATAAGCTTTCATGCTCAATTTTGATATGCCAGATAAATATCTTTAATAACTGAACAAATAAGGATGCGTTTTTACCAAGCATACAGGGAAGGGAAGGTTTGACTTGTATTGCATTTCCCTGTCAGTTCTTATTTAAGGTAGCTTCAAATAAACTGAAAGGTCACTTGCTGCTGCAGTGGGTTTGCTGTCATTTTCTCTAACATATTGAAGCCACAAGTATGAATAAAAGTGAGCAGATTGCTTGCTTTCCTTGCATAAAGCAAAAAATGTTTCTATTCATTATTTGGAGATTTATTCATGGTAGTTTTACAACAATCTAAGTTCTTCAACTTTTACTGATACAAGCTGATTTGATTTGTGTGGTTTCCTAATTGATAGCCTACATAACAGGCAAAGCAGAAAGTTAGGTTCTTACGGAGATAGATATCTTGAAATTTATTAACAGTGGCCATGTAGATAAAATTATATCTCAGACTTACATATGCAGCCTAGGTTATATACTTATTTAAATTGCTATTATTTTTCATACATGATTTACTGACTGGTAGATTGGCTAATGGCTTGCTTACCCATTGAGTGAATGTATAGAGACTAAGATGGACACCTCTTACATGAGAACATCACATATTGTACTATCATCTGGCTGTCATAAAGACATAATGTACAAGTCTGAGATCTGTACGATAATGCAACATTCACCTTTTTTCCTTTTGAAGAGTAGAAAACCTGATACATACAAAAATGCACATTGGTATATTAACTTTATATAATTAAGATAACACAAAGACAAATATACAGCATGACCAGATTGAGCCCTTACAAAATTATCATGACATGTCTGTGTAACTTCACTCTGTGATGAGCTATCCATCACTGGTGATCATGCATTACCTGTGTGATTCTTCCAGTATCAGTCATGATCTTGTATGATGGATGGTCGGTCATGTACAAACTGAGTATGTCACGAATTTCACAGTAGGATTTGATAATTCTTCATGACAATGTTGTATAACTGCGCTGGCCATGATGTCACAGCAACTTTCTGTTAACCTATGCATTTCTATGAAGACCTTTAACTTCAATGCTTTGACCTGGTTCACCTTGGAATAACTGTTTGCAATACTTATTGATCATGTTGTTTACCATTTTCTTTCTTCCTTTCCAATAATAAACTGTGTACATGTGTATGGGTGTAAAGAGTACTTCATGAAGCACTGTCTTCCAAACATGAGCTGCTGCTACGGATGAACCATTGCCCTGAGGATGTTGATATAATATGACTATTTGAAAATCTTGGCAATTATTAAATCTTCACATTTAATAATTATGCACGGTAGAAACAATGCACTCGGTAAAACCATTAAATCTATAATTGTGAAGAGAGATATCCCACTTTCTACACATCCAGGTAGGGTACGTTGTTGTTCTGTGCACTGTTGATGGCACAACTTGCAGAAGAACATAGAGGTAATCAATATAGCAATTAAATTTGTAGTAGTGGACTCTTTGATTTGTCTCTCAAAAGGGGAATTTCACAAAGTAGCCAGTCATCATTGGACATGCAAAGTATCAGTTGCAATCTTACAGTACAGCTCAGAAGAAATTTTTGTGTAGTGAGAAGTTCTCATGGTTGTGGGAATTGATAGAATTGACATATTTAATGTGATCTGAACAACTGATTATGCCCTTATTGATGACAGTCTATAGACGGATTCATGTGCCAATTTCTTGGCTTTTTCAGCAACCTTGTGACCTATGAATATATGACCAACCATATCTTGAGATAAAGCTTGTGGAATAATCACTTGTTTACATTTGAAGATTACAATCCAAGGAAGTCGTAAAAGAGCAAAAAAGGGGTGCTTGCTAAGGACCTATTGAATGTGCTCAGGTCACCATCTGATCTTCTCAAAGTGTTCCAGTTGGACATCATCATTCCTGATGAAGGGCTTATGCCTGAAATGTCAATTCTCCTGCTCCTTGGATGCTGCCTGACCTGCTGTGCTTTTCCAGCACCATACTCTCAACATCCATCAGACATAGCAGAGCAGATTCAGCAACTATGCCCAAAATGAGTGAGATCAATGTGGATACTATCAATGGAAAAAAAACCCTCCACCCTGGAGGTTTCCTGCCTCTATTCCTGATACCTGAAACATCGATTTTCCTGCTCCCTCGATGCTGTCTGACCTGCTGTGCTTTTCCAGCATCACTCTGTTCTAAATTCAAATATATTACATCTACTGACTACCCTTTATCTAACCTGCTTTGTTACCTCTTCAAAGAACTCTAATAAGTTTGTCAGGTATGACTTCCCCTTCATGAAGCCATGTTGATTCTGTTTTACTACATTATATTTCTAAATACTCTGCTATTACATCCTTTATAACAGACTCCAATATTTTCCCAATGACTGGCCTTTAATTATCAGGTCTTGTGCCTTTCCCCCTTTGAGTAAGAGTGTTACATTGGAAAACTACCGATCTTCTGCAACTTTTCTAAAATTTAAGGATTTCTGGGAAATTACATCCAGTATCTCTGTGCCTACTTTAAAATCCTAGGATGCAATATGTCAGGGGAATTATTCACCTTTAGCCCCAATAATTTCCCCAGTCCTTGTCCTCTAGTTATTGTGTTTGATTCCTCCCCTCCACTAGCAGCTTGCTGATTTGGTGAGTTCTGGAGTGCTATTATATTGTGAAGATTGATGCAAAGTATTCAACTCCATTGCCAGTTTCCGGTTCCCCACTACGATTTTTCAATCCTCATTCTCTAAGGGGCCCATGTGTACTTTGGCCTCTTTCTTTCTTTTCGTATGTTTAAAAAAGTTCTTACTATCCATTTTTATATTTCTCGCTGCTTTCCCCTCATCAGCTATTTTCTCCCACTTTTTGTGCGATGATGTGGAGGCGCTGTTGTGGGACTGGGGTAGACAATGTCAAAAGTTACACAGCCCCAGGTTATAGTCCAACAGGGTTATTTGAAATCACAAGTTTTGGGAGTGGTGCTGCTTCAGGTGAAATCATTTCCATCTTCTCTTTTATCACTTTTAGTTTTTAAAAGTAGCCGGCTTAAACACGCAGGTGTCATTGACAACATGGCAACAAAACCATTGGCCGTGGTTAGGAATCTTACCAGAGTTTTATCAGTCAGGGAGTAATCACAGTCAGCCTGTCAACCCCTCTGTAGTCTGGAGATAGGGTTGGTGCAGTTGGAGGAGGGATCGGATGGGCACCATTCGGGAATCTATGCATGTCTTGCCTGGTGCTGTCCAGGCACATTGGTCAACAGATTGGGCCATGGTCTTTCTATCATGAAACTAAAGGGGAATGGGCAGACAAGTGAGGCTGCTGCTGTGGGACTGAGCCTTGGCAACCTACTGTTTGGGACCGGGGGCTTTAGGTTCCAGCTAAGGCAGAGGTAAATTGTGAAGAGGGGCAGCAGGATCTGCAAGGGGAGGTTATAGCTCAGAAGCTTATGTAGCACATCGTTGTGCTTAATATTCTCCCCAGAATGTCAATATCTGCACTGGTAATGAGTGCAGGAGGCAGCCTCATCCATGCTTCCTAGGAGGAGTGGAAGGTGGGTTCACAAAAAGTACTCATTCATTTGGTGGGACATGACATCCCTGTAGTCTTCCCTGGCATTCTGTCCTTGTTGGGCATGAGGATTCAGGTTTTGGGCACCTCCGTTTCCTCCCTCCAACAATCTGTTCAGACTCACTCTGAGCATCTATGATGTGCCTTCTGTAATAACAGAAATGGGGGAGAAGACTGACAAACAATGAGTGTCACAGTGTAGGCACTATCGCTGGTGGGCAAAAGATGGAAGTGTTTTGAAGGACTGAGGAGGCAGTACAGAAGGCATGCCAGGTTAGTGGTTAGGGAGGATGGAGGCATGAGAATAAGAGAGGCAATAGGTTACATGCAATGTTTAGAATAGTACAGCATCAAGGATGCAGTAGCAAATACAGAGTAAGTTAACAGATTGTACCACTTACCCTGGTAGATCAGGAAGTTAATTGATATTCTTGCAGCACTGTTGGCCATTCCTCCATATCCTGGAGATGACATTGACCCGAGTGGATCAAGCTAATCCTGCCCACCAGGACCTCCAGGTTCCCATTGAAAAATCACGGTGCCATCTTCCACTTCTCCGCCATGTTCAGACACTGTCTTCAATGCCCTCAGCCTCCTCAGCCCTTTTTGGCAATGAGTTCCACACACGTACCATACTGTAGCTGAAGGAATTCCTCCTCATTTCAGTTCTAAAGGGTTGTCCTTGTACTCTGAGGCTAGGCCCTCAAAACCTCATCTCTCATACTAGAAAACCTTCTCCATGTGGACTCTGTACAGGGGTTCGAGCATTCTATAAGTTTCAATAAGATCCCCCTTCATCCTTCTAAACTCCATCGAGTACAAGGCCAGAGTTTTCAATCACTCATTATAGAACAACCCCTTCATCCCCAGGCTCATTCTTGTAAACTACATCTGGATCCTTCCAAAGCCAGAACATAGAATCATAGTGTCATAGAAATGTACAGCCTGGAAACAGACCCTTCAGCCGAACTTATGCATGCCAACGAGACATTCTAGATGAATCTAGTCCCAGCTGCCAGAATTTGCTCCATATCCCTCTGAACCTTCCTATTCATGCATCTATCCAGGTGCCTTTTCAATGTTGTAATTGTTACCAGCCTCCACCACTTCCTCTGATAGCTCATTCCATGCATGCACCACCCTCTACATTAAGAAATTGTCTCTTAAGTCATTTTTATATCTTTCCCCTCTCACCTTAAACTTATGGCCTCTATTTTTAGACTCCCTTGCCCTTGGAAAAAGACACTGGTTATTCACCCTATCTATGCCACTCATCATTTTATAAACCTCTACAATTTCACCTCTTAGCCTCTGACACTCCAGGGAATGAACCTCAGCTTCTCCCTATTCAACCTCTCCCTATAGCTCAAACCCTCAAACCCTGGCAACATCCTTGTAAGTCTTTTGTGAACCCTTTCAAGTTTATCAACATCTTTCCTGTAGTTGAAACACCAGAATTGAATACAGCATTCCAAAAGAGGCCAAACCAATATCCTGTACAGCCACAAGACAACATCCCAAATTCTATACTCAATGTACTGCCTAAAATGGGCAAGTGCATCAAACACATTCTTCACTGCCCTGTCTACCTGTGATTCCGCTTTCAAGGAACAATTAACCTGCATCCCAGGATCTCTTTGTTTAGGTGAGCTGCCAGCAGACTGGAGGGTGGCTAATGTGTTTTATTACTTAAGAATGGTGGTAAGGAAAAGCCAGGCAACTATAGACTGGTGAGTCTGATGTCACTGGTCCCCAGGACCCTACCATTAAGTATATAAGTCCTGTCCTGATTGCCTTAACAAAATGCAACATCTCACATGTATCTAAATTAAACTCCATCTCCCACTTTTCATCCCATTGGCCCATCCAATCAAGGTCCCATTGTATCTGAGCTAACTTTCTTCACTGTTCACAATATCACAAATTTGGCGTCATCTGTGAACTTACTGACGATTCCTCCTATAATCATATCCAATTCATTTACATAAATGACAAAAAGTAGTTGACCCTGCACCGATCCTTGCAACATACTGCTGGTCACAGGCCTCCTGTCCAAAAAGCAACCCTCTGTCACTGCCCTCTGTCTCCTACATTCAAGACAATTTTGCATCCAAATGACTAGCTCTCTCTGGATTCCTAATGATCAAACCTTGCTAACCAGTCTACTATGAGGAACCTTGTCGAACGCATTACTGAAGTCTATGTAGACATTATCCACCACTTTGCTTTTATCGATCTTCTTTTTCACTTCTTCAAAAAGCTCAATCAAATCAGTGAGATATGACTTTCCATGAACAAAGCTATGTTGACTATCCTTAATTAGTCTTTGCCTTTCCAAATTATATGGGTGACATGGTGGCTCAGTGGTTAGCACTGTTGCTTCACGGTGCCAGGGACTTGAGTTCAATTCCAGCCTCAGCCGACCCTCTGTGTGGAGTTTGCACATTCTCCCCATAGCTGTGTGGGTTTCCTTCAGGTGCTCCAGTTTTCTCTCACAGCCCAAAGATGTACAGGTCAGGTAAATTGGCCATGCTAAATTGCCCACAGTGTCCAGGGATGTGCAGCCTAGAAGGATTAGGGTTACAAGGATGGAGTGGGGGGAGGTGGGTCTGGGTGGGATGCTCTTCGGAGAATTGGTGCGGACTCAGTGGGCTGCAGAACCTGCCTCCACACTGTAAGGATTCCTATCCTTAATTCCTATCCTTCAGAAGCCCCTCTAACAACACTGTCTTCAGGCTTATCAGACAACAGTCCCTTGGCTTTTCCTTACAACCTTTCATAAATAACAGTGCCATATTAGCCACCCTCCAGTCTTCCAGCACTTAGCCGTGGCTATCACTGACCTAAAGAAGCCCAGTAGTCAGTTTCCTTGCTTCCCACAAAGTTCTGGGATACATCTGATCATGGGAATTATTCACCTTTATGCATTTTAAGACGTTCAGCATCACCTCCTCTGTAAGATGAACACTTTTCAAGATATCACTATTTCTTTCTTCAAGTTCTCTAGCTTCCATATCCTCCTCCACGATAAACACTGATGCAAAATATTTGTTTAATATCAAACCCATCTCCTGCAATTCCACAAATAGACGGCCTTGCTGATCTTTAAGGTGCTGTATTCTCTCTCCCTTGTTACTCTTGTGTACTTAACGTTTTTATAGAATCTCTTTGGATTCTCCTTAACCCTATTTTCCAAAACTACCTCATGTCACCTGTTTGGTCTCCTGATTTCCCTCTTGAGTTTCCTCCTCTTGATTCCAGTTATCTGTATCTGACAATGCCTATCCTTAGAGATGGGATCCAAAATTGCTCACAATATTCCAAATATGGTTTGACCAAAGCCTTACATAACCTAATTAATACATTCCTTCTCTTGTATTTTTGCCATCTCAAAATGAATGCTAACATTGCATTTGTCTTTCTGACTGTCAGCTGACCCTGCATGTTTAACTTTAAAAGAAATCTGAACTAGACTTCCTAAGGCACTTTCTGCTTCAGTTATCTGAAGCTTTTCCCCATTTTAGAAAATATCTGGCTTCCCCTGACATATATCTGTGTTATTTCTCTCAGCTATGCCTTAGTAGCAAGTTTCATGTTCAAATATCTCTTGTACTAAAGAATTTAATGTCCTTCTCTGTGGTGAGTTTGGTGCATGGCACATTTATTCAGGCAGTCAGTTAATACATGTGGGCCTCATTGCTTTCCACTTTTGCCTTGTGATGGTATAGGGAGTCTTTGGAACAGTAGTAGTGGGATGAAGGCTGTGCAGATAAAACTACTTCCACCTCAACAAAAGATAAGTTAGATATATTAGGTGCACAAAGGAGAGATTTCAATCTCAAAGGAGGAAAGAGTCAAGAATGTGCTGCTGGAAAAGCACAGCAGGTTAGGCAACATCCAAGGAGCAGGAGAATCGACGTTTCGGGCATAAGCTCTTCATCGAATTCTCCTGCTCCTTGGATGCTGCCTGATCTGTTGTGCTTTTCCAGCACCATACACTCAGGACTCTCATCTTCAGCATCTGCAGTCCTCATTTTCTCCTTAATGGAGGGAAGTCATTGACACTTTTCAGTTTTGTTTTAGTTACTTTTAATTATTCACACTTGATGCAGTGCAAATGGAGCCAGAAAATGCAGAGCCAAACCAAACAACTTGATTTTTTTAATCATTGTATTAGGAATTTAATTTGATGCCAGCCCAGTAATAAACTGAGCATCAGATCATGGGCTCTTATACTTGATATATGGTTCAGGATCATTAGCCAAGGTGGTAGCAGCGGGAATGCTTGTGTCACGAGAAAAAGATGGGGAAAGGTCATTTGACCAAGTTTTCTACTCCTGATTATGATTGTATTGTGGATGTATTTGAAGATGGGATTGGGATAAACTGACTTCTTAGCGTTTATCTGAACAATGCCAACTATAGTGAGGTACCAAAGTACTGCTAATGCTTGCCAAACCCAGCCTCGAGTACTGTCAGATGAAAATTGGCTCTTATGTAAATTACCAGATAATAATTGAAAATTGAAGATGATTCAAATGGTAAATTATATTCATGGCAGCTAGTTTACAAAATGTGTTCCCTGAATGAAGAAAAATCGCACACATTAGCAGGAAAGAAGGGAAAACATTGCTTCAAATACTCAGATATTTTATTTATCCAAATAATTGGTGCACTGTGAACAATAATTCACATTGTGTATCTTTGAGTTAAGGTTGTACTTTCACATGTTGAAGGACAAAATTGCTGTGAAGTGTTATTTAAAACGTGCTTTTCTTTTCAAATACCTTCCTGCTGTGTCTCAATTAATCAAAGATTTACTCTAAACTTTGCCCAGCAGCCCCCAAAGCCAAATTAAGACATGAAATATGGCTGCCTAATTTTTTCTAATTTGTATGGTAATTAAAATCCCTCCTTTTTTTTTCCTATTTAATTGTCCTCCCACAAGGTAGTTGATTGAGCAATGCACGTGCTTGCTGTGAAAATGATCTTTTTGTGGACATTTTCCAAATTATGATGATTTCGCCAACTTAACTCATCCGATACTGAAACTGTTTGACAGGGAAACAATTGCAAAAATAACTTCAACGTAAAGCATTAGTTTGGTACGATCGTGATTAATGATCCAGTCCTTTGCAAAACCCATGTGGCCTGGAAATACATTCAAACATGTTTTCAGGTGCCAAATAAGCAGAGGGAATCTGAATTTCCACAGGCAGCTTCCCCGTTTGGAGAAGTGAAACACCGATACCCTGCCTTGCCAACTGTGGTATTCTGGGAAGGATAGAGTGGGGGCAAGGTGGGATGAAATATTTTTTTTTTGCCTCTGTGTATGTTTGCAGCAGCAGAGAGATTATAGCATTTTAAAGGACAAAATGTTGCAAAGGCTGATAGATCCTATTCTGTATCCAAACGTGGGGGTTTCTGAAAGTCACACTTCACATACAAGGTCAATGAACAGCAGCCATTCAGGAGCAGAAGACGATGACAGGTTAGCTCCACGCAGCTGAAGTGCTACCATTAGCGCAGAGAAGCTGGGTGTTCAGAGAAGGCATTTGTCAGTTCTGCACCTTTGGGACTTAAAGAAGCCCATCAGGAGTTGAGAAGGATCATATAATACCTGCAGGAACTTTCGGGGTGGATCATAAGAAAGGATATTTCCCTCATGTGGGACAGACCAGAACAAGGGGACTTATCTTAAAAATAAGGAGTCTCCCACTTAAAAATGGCAATGAGAGCAAATTTCTTTCCATTTACAGGGTTAAAGTGAGGACTGCAGATGCTGGAGATCAGAGCTAAAAATGCAGCAGGCAGCATTCAAGGAGCAGGAGAATCGACGTTTCGGGCATAAGCCCTTCTTCAGGAATGAGGAAGGTGTGCCCAGCAGGCTAAGATAAAGGGTAGGGAGGAGGGACTTGGGGGAGGGGCATTGGGAATGCGATAGGTGGAAAGAGGTTAAGGTGAGGGTGATAGGCCGGAGAGGGGGTGAGGAGGGAGAGGTCAGGAAGAGGATTGCAGGTCAAGAAGGCGATGCTGAGTCTGAGGGTTGGGACTGAGATAAGGTGGGGGGAGGGGAAATGAGGAAGCTGGAGAAATCTGCATTCATCCCTTGTGGTTGGAGGGTTCCTCGGCGGAAGATGAGGCGCTCTTCCTCCAGGCGTCGTGTTGCCTCATCTTGAATACGAGGTAGATATTGATAATTGTTTGCTTTATTTTCATTTGTTTAAAACCATGAAATCTGATATCTTTATTCTCTTTAAGTAACCAGGATTTCAAAATATTCTTACTTTAAACAAATTTGAGCATCTGGTCTGGGATCGTAACAGAGGGTAACAAAGTAATGAAGGGTGTTGATTGTTGGCTGGACTGGGTACAGAGGAAGTCTTCACCTTTTGATCACACGGGAACATTCCTTCAAATCAGTTTTTAAGATTTTGCTTTTTGCTGGATGCTGCTGCCAGGGACATAGCAATTGCTGACCAGCTTACCAGGGAGAGCCTGAAACCACTACTAGACTCCTCAGTCATAATGCCTGTTTTTTTTTAGGTTGTATCAAAAGCAATTGGAACAGGCCTGACCCAACTTTAGGTGAAATAGTTTTCGGCCTCCTTTGAACCCAAGATTATGGTACCGTAGCAACCTGGTTGAGCCCATTTCATTTCCACCTTTTTCTATTTTTATGTTAAAAGTTTGTTGTTTGAGTGTATTCAGGGTGCCAGGACCTGGTGGTGTGCCCTCATCTGTGTCCCTCCTTAGCACTATCTAATCCAACAGAACCTCTAGGTCCCGATCAGAGAATCACAGCACTATTTTCCCCTTCTCTGGCATGTTTCATTTCTGCCTGTGACTGAGCAAGGCAGCTCCAGAGTGCCTGAGTGTCAGAGACCTTTTAAATAGGCATCAGGAATCCTGGTCTTTTGGCAGATATTGGCTGAGTGGCAAGTTGTTCAGGGAATGGAGTGTGCTAAAATTAAATCAAAATAGGACACAAGGTCCTATTAATGAGAAGAGTTTTGTAAGATATAGCAAGAAATCTCATTGCTCCTGGTTACAAAAATCTCCAAAATATCAAACCCAAATCTTACTTAGCCAAAACCATCATCCCTTGGATTTTTATTTTTTAACCAGGTTCTTCAAATTGTTTATTTTCTGTTATTGTGATCATGGAATTTCCAGAGTGCTCAATGCTGTTTAACTAAGATTTTTCTTGTTCAACCAAAACTTAATTTAAATGGTTAAAAATCTAGATTTGCTCCATTACAAGTTAAGGGGAGATATCTCTCAAAGTATGAAGGAAATATGAAAGATTTCAAAGTACCTCAGTGACTTTCTCGATAATAAGTAAACACATAAAAGCATAAAATGATTCAGCTTCTGCAAATATAGCATATGATTTTAGCATTGGGCAGCACAGTCTTTTCTGTTGATGGTTAAGATTTGCATCTGCAACAGGTCATCAGCATTCATCGATATATACAGTCATGTGTAACCATATTACCTCCCATTTGCAAATGCACATGATAATGCTGTATGACCAGATGCTGTGTGCTAATTCTTCAATTCCTGTTTCATCCATTCCTTTCAATGACTCATTACCTGCAATTTCCATTCCTCAAACTGCTTAGAAATGTTGTATAATGAGATTCATGTAAATTGTGTTGATAGAATAGATTAGAAATTTATAGAATAGAAGCTTACTGTCGTGTGCCCTTTTACATCAAAAATACAGTGAGAAGTTTTCTAAATTGACCCACCGTGGGGCCTACATCAATAACAGAAGCCATGCTTAATAATTTTAAAAATGTAAAATTAAAACAATGTTCATTACAGTTCAGTTAATGATTCCCGGGCTCAGGGAACAGAGTTTACTCTATCCTATCATATATATCTACCTTGCTGCCTGTATCATGTGAAATATATTTCAAACATTGGCAGATAGAATATCTCATGGGGAAATGTGATTCATGTTTGTAGAAAGAATAGGAGGAAAACAATGTTTTGGTTTAAAAACATGATGCAACTGATAACATGATTTCAACATCAATAAAGGAGAAGACACCAATCTAGAAAGACCTTGTGGAGAGACAGGTTTTATACCCTGCTCCAGTGAGGGGCCTTTGATAACCTACTACCTTTAGATGTAAATAAAGGAATGCTACAGTGCATAAATTGAAGAGCCTCACTTAGCGTTAAGGAGCAATCACCCTCAGGAACAATACATATTCAGAAACCCAGATACTCCAGACTGGCATCTCAGTATGCAGGTACTTGCTTAAAACACAAGATAAAGGTGGTGGCTGCTGGGAAAACAGAAACATTTCCAGAACCAGAGTCTGAAATTAGGACAGCACAAGACCTTGGAAGTCTTCAAAGCTGAGTAAAAGGAGGAAGACACTGAAAATAGAGCAAGGTCTTGGAAAGCTTCAAGAGAAAGAAACCTGGAAAGTGGCTAACTTGAATGATAGAGAAAAGACCTCAGAAGACTTTGGTTACAGGGCTTTAGAACTAGAATATTCTGAAGGAGAGGGAAAAAGAATCTCTGAAGACTTTGAAGCCTAATGACTGCTAATATTCTGAAGAGGAAAAACATGGCTGCACTATACAAATTACAGACTTGTATACTACACACTAATTCAATTTGTGCAGGTATATTTAAATCAGTTTAGCTTTAAACTTAGTGCAGCTGTGAATGGGGGCACAAGAAAGGGGAGGAGAGGAGTTCGGAAGTGAGGGAGAGGGGGAGGAGGGCAGCAAGGGGGTGGACTATGAGACAGAAAGAGGAGCAGGGTGTAGTGGCAAGGAGAGGCCAATGAAAGGAGAGGGGCAGACAGAGGGGGGAGGGAATCCTCCTGCTTTCACTTCATCTCCCTCACCCTCACTTTATTTCCCCCTGCCGTCACTTCTTATCCTTCCCCCATTGGAGGCTTTTCTCTCCAAGTCTAAACTCTTCCCCTTCCCACTGTCCTCCTTTCTTCTTCCCCCATTCTCACACCCGCCCCCACCCCTTCCTCACTTCCCACCATGTCCTGAGCACTGTGTCTGCCCTCCACACACTCATCCTGACTCTGTCCTGTTGAACTTAATTTCAATAACATGCTTCTTTTCTGCACTTGCACAGTTTCTTTGTGGATGATATAATTGGAAGTTTATGTGACAAAATAGAGATTCAGAAATTGTGTCCATCTGCAGTTGTAAGCAACACTGGGTGTCAGCAAGCACTAGATTCAGAAGACTTTCACTAGAAATAGGAAAAACCCAAGTACTCACCCAGGGCAGTCGTGTCCAATAGTCCATAAATATGGGCAGCTCTGGTAGAAATCGGGACAGTACCTCAACCATTTGACAATGCAAGGCCAACAATGAGGTGAAGGACCATTGCAACAGCAACATTTTATGTGCTGTAGGTTCAAAGCTGATGATATTCGAGGATTACAATTTTGGAAGCAGATACTACTGAGTACAATGCATTGATTAAAAGTATTTGGTTGGTGCTGTTGACCGAAAAGAAATTTAGTGATAGAAAAGGCAAGACTTAATCAGCAATCTCAACATTTGGGAGAATGAATAGAAACATTTATAATGGGTTTATATCATCTAGCAGGATATTATAGGTATGATGCACTGAGGGATGAATTATTTAGAGATTGTATTGTAGTCAGTATGTTGGATTGGAAGTTACCAGACTTCCTTCAATCAAAAAGAATTTAATGCTGGAACAGGCAAACCAATACACAATGCTGGTAAAAATCAGGGCATAATGTTGATCAGTATTTTGAGGAAAAATTGGGGATTCTTCAGTAAACATGTATATATCATAGGCAAAGATGAGGACTGCAGATGCTGGAAACCAGAGTTTAGATCAGAGTGGTGCTGAAAAAGCATAGCAGATCAGGCAGCATCCAAGGAGCAGGAAAATGGACGTTTTGGGCAAATGCCCTTCATCAGGATATATCCTGTATATATCATACATCATTAGATCTCTGAGAGCAAGTGGATATGGTCTGATGGGTAGACGCTAAAGATGGCAATGTTACAGTTCTGAAAGCCCACCAAAATGCCATAAAGATATGAGTCACAGACATTAACCACATTTCATTTGACAGGATGTGGCTCTAAACCGAAGTCACAAATGGAAGAAAGATCCAGTGAAAGGTACCGTGTGCTGAGTTGGAACAACAATGTGTCAAGTTAACCTTCATCACCACAAAAAGAAAGAAAAGGTCCTGGAAAAGGAAAATATCCAGAGAAATGGGATTCTTGCAACAAAGAAGATACACAACAAAAGGTGATGACAGCATTCTCAGAGAATGTTAAAGCGAGCCATCAATTTGGACCATCAACTTGAAGGTACAGATATTGAAAGCAGAATTAAACTCAACTAGGAGCAGATGTATCAATATTTGCAGACAGCTTTCTGTGAGAGTTAGGCCAGTATACATGAAAATCCTGGGTCAAAGAGGCACAGATTTTCAGATATGTGGACAAATCACTAAAATGCTTACCCTCAGAGAATGGAATGCCAGTAAATTACTGTATAGACATAGGAATCAGAATGCCTTGTTTTTCAGTAAAAATGCATACAGCATATCATTTAGATCTCCAAGACCAAGTGGATATGGTACTTCAAAATGAAGATTGGAGAGAATTTCAACAAAATAATCCAATGTTATTCACAGATTGAGGCAACGTGATGCAAGATATCACATTACTTTGCAAGAAGCTGCGAAGCCCATCTGTTTGAGCATACTCCAGGACAATTCCTCTTCGTCTGATGGGAAAAATAAAATCTCAGTTAGACAGCATGATTGAAAACTTGGTCAAATCACCAGTGACGCAATGGTGCTCAGGGCTAGAAATTGTTCCCAAGATAAATGGAGAACTCAGACTGTGTGTAAATTTCACTCAGTTAAAACAAAAATTATAAGAGAAAGTCATCCTATTTGAACTCATGATGACAATTTGGAAAAAAGGCAACAAGCAAGTTTTTTTTTCACAAAACTGGATAAAGCCAGTGAGTTGCAGCAAAGTAAAAACAAAAATCAACATGACCAACTCCATTTATTATTCCATTTGCGTAATATTGCTTCAATCATCTAGCATTTGAAAACCCCTTGGCAACAGAGATTTTCCAAGGGGAAGTGTCTAGAATCTTAGAAGGGAAGTAGGCAATCATTCATCATTTGGATGACATTCTAAAATGAAGAACAAACAAGGTCAGAAGGTCAGAGATGTAGTAAAAGCAATACAGAGCATTGACCTTACACTAAATAAGAAATACCAATTGTCTAGAATGACTATTACATTTTTTAAGACACATTATCGAAGAACAAGGCATCATAATAGATCCGAGGCAGATGAGCCATCAATTAATTTCTTGCAGCAAAGTGTGTAAATGATGGATAAACTCCTTAGGCAGAATGAATCATGTGGGGAAGTTTATCCTCAACATAGCCTGTCTTACTCAAACGAATAACCAGTAAAGGATTTGTTTATTTTTAGAAAGAAGATGCAATAAGTCATAATTGACAATTGTCCAAGATGGATTGAAGTAGTAAACCTTAATTCAACCACAGCAGACCCAACAATCAGAGTGAAAAGGATCTTTAGTAAACTGTAAGTTACATAAGAACTGGTATCAGATGATGAGAAGCTCAATTGGTGAATAAGGATATCAGGGTGTTCACTTCTGAAACAGACATCCACCAGATGACAATTCCTCTAATCTATTTTCACTTGAATGTAAAGTCAGAGCAGTCAAGCCTGATGGATAAAAATCGAGAAAGGGAGTAGTTCTTTCCCACTCCTTTTCCTTCTCAATAAGAGTGACATCATTGATGTCCTGGTAGTTGCCAGGGGAATTGTTAATGGGAAGATGATTAAAGATAGATGCACCAGTTTTAGGACAATCTCAAGCCAACAGGCATGTAGGAAGTGAGCATTGGTCCTACAGAAAGAATGTCCAAGAATTAATAATGTCAAAAAAGATGTCAGATAAATTAAATAGGTATTTTGCAACAGTCGTTATTATAGAGGATGCACATGACATCCTAGAAGCAGCAATTGTTCAGGAAATGGAATTCAGGAGGTTTACAATTATCAGAACTAAGTTAATGGTTAGATCTCAGGTGCCTAGGTCCTGGAGTTCTGAAGAAGTCATACTGGACTCGAAATGTAAACTCCATTTTCTCTCCACGGATGCTGCCAGATTGAGTTTCTCTCACATTCCCTTGTGTTTGTTACCAATTCCTATTATTTGCGATATTTTGTTTTTATCAAGTGCCCAGGTTCTAATGAAATTCATTCTAGGCTCGTAAAAGAAGTGACCAGTGAGATCATTGATGCCAAGAAATTTGAAGGTGGGACATATGACTCGTTTGTTCAAAAAGGAAGAGATACAGAAACCACAGACCAGTTCGCCTAATATCTATCAGAAAGAAAATGTTAGTAGTTATTATTAACGACATTATAACAGGGTATTTAAATTATTTCAATATAATTAGGCAGAGTTAACATGGTTTTGTGAGGGGATCAATTTGAATTATTTGAACAAGTAGCATGCTGTTGATGAAAGGAAACTGTTGATGATGGATGTATTGTATTTAGATTTTTACATGGCATTTGATAAGGTGCTACATCAAAGGAAATACTGAAAGTTAAAGTTCATTGTACAGAAGGTAGCATATTACCATCGATATGAAATTGGCTTGCTCACAGGGAGCAGAAAGTTACCATAAATTAGTCTTTTTCAAGTAATTGAAAAGTAATGAATGGTGTGTCATAGGAATCAGTACTGGAACCTCAACATTTTAAAGGTTTTGACAGTGCTGCTAGATGAGTAATCTCGAGACCCAGTGTCATGATTCACTGGGGAATCAATGAACACTGGAAAGCAAGCCTCATAATGAACTGTTTGACCTAATTTTTTCTTAATGTCTGACTGACTTAACTGACTAATCCTGGTTAAAAGAAAATACTCAACAGGTTTCTCTACTTAAAAAGACAATCTATTTATTGCAAGCAGATTGATTTGAAAAAACAATTGCCAACTTATAACTCTCTGTAACTTAAATTCTACCTTGCTTAAATTCATCTTCTCAAAAAGAGACAGACACACAACGATAGATTAAACGTGTAAATAAGAGTGGAAAGGAAAAACAAATGAAGTAAAAAATTTATTAGCATTAGCCGGGACCACAGGATTGATGAGGTACTTTCTCTCTCTCATTCTTTCAACGTTTTGATATTTCATTTTGGGTTTATGTTCAGCATAGACTGGTTCAACGGATGGGTGTCTTTCCATGCTGTATGGCTCTATGACAGAAGGTTTTTTTAAAAAAAACCAATCATTCACTCACTGCTTGACAATTCACCCCTTTTAAGGTCCCTGAAAGTGATTTTCCCCTTTTCCCTTCAACAGGGAATTTGCAAAGCAAGATGAGAGGAAGTTGTGACTGGAGACTGTCTTCACCTCCACACAGGAGAGAGACACAAAGAAGATTTTTATTGCTTTCTATTTGCATACTGTGCATATCTGTGCTACAGTGGCCCTACACAAGCTATGGTCACCTGGTTAGGAGTCAATCAAAACATTGCTGTCAACTCAGGAAAACTCGACCAATGAAAATCTGTCATTTTACCTGGCCAAGACTTTGTCGGGGTGGATTATAAAATGTGGATGTGATACTACTTTGAAGACTGTTAGATAATGTTGAGTTCTGTTACATTCATTTAATTGTGCAGAATTTACTTGCATTTCCTTTTACTCTTGCATATTAATAAATTGACCACTTCCTGAGCAACACCATCAAAACTTAAGCTTGATGGTATGGATGAAACTGCTGTAGTACTCCTAGCAGTTGTTTCATAAACTTCCTAATTCAGAACTCATTTATTGCCCATCTCCAGTTGCCCTGAAGAAGGTGGTGGGGAACTCCCTTCTTGAACCGTTGCAGTACATGTAGGTAGATCCACAATTTCCTAGAGAGAGAGTTCCAACATTTTGTCCAATGTTAGTCTATTAGTTGTGTGTTTGCAATCACATATTCCAAATAGAAAATAATATTAGTCTATTACAATAACACTCAATATCTGTATTCAACTTCTAAGTTGAAACAGAAAACAAAAGTCATCTTCAGTTGGTTCCACAGTGAATTCCTCTGCATTGGCATCAAAAATTATATTGATTTAACTTGGCTGCTGGTCAATGCTGACCAACAGATCAGACTCAAAATCTATTTTCAGAGTCTTACTTTCCAACTTGTTTTCAGCTATTTCCACTGCTTTTGAAGCAACAGCATTTAAAGTTTCTGTTTATTGTGTTTACTTTTGCTTATTTTTTCCTGTTTATTGATCCAAAACTATCAATTTGTTTTTGCTCATCAAACTGAATATCAGTACAGCAATCAGTTGTTTCAGGTTCCAGTTTCAAATTTGATAATTCTGATTGAATGTCAATTTTCTGCACCTTAAATTCAATACATTTCCTACTTTCTCCACCTGAGTACAAGCCGTGTTCTTCATCACAGTCACTGGGGATGTTCTCGACATCAAAACCTACATCAAACATGCTGGGAAATATTGATATTTTCTGACCATTCTTTGACACATCTACATTGGATTCGAAGGAAACATTTCAACAGACTTTATTTTTCATTTCTTTTCAATAGTACAAGGATTTTCTGTATATCTTTAGTCTCCCTTTCACTGGGCAATATCACAGTTTCCAGAAATGAAGAATCTGGACATAGTCACAGATGCCGGAAGACTGAAGGTTGGCTAACGTGGTGCCACTGTTTAAGAAGGGTGGTAAGGACAAGCCAGGAAACTATAGACCAGTAAGCCTGACATCGGTGGTGGGCAAGTTGTTGGAGGGAATCCTGAGGGACAGGATGTACATATATTTGGAAAGGCAAGGACTGATTAGGGATAGTCAAAATGGCTTTGTGCGACGTGGGAAATAATGTCTCACAAACTTGATTGAGTTTTTTGAAGAAGTAACAAAGAAGATTGATGAGGGCAGAGTGGTAGATGTGATCTATATGGACTTCAGTAAGGTGTTCAACAAGGTACCCCATGGGAGACTGGCGAGCAAAGTTTGATCTCAGAGTACAGGGAGAACTAGCCATTTGGATACAGAACTGGCTCAAAGGTAGTAGACAGAGGGTGGTGGTGGAAGGTTGTTTTTCAGACTGAAGGCCTGAGGTGCTGAGTCCACTACTTTTTGTCATTTATGTAAATGATTTGGATGTGAGCATAAGAGGTATAGTTAGTAAGTTTGCAGATGACATCAAAATTGGAGTTGTAGTGGACAGCGAAGAAGGTTACCTCAGATTACAACAGGACCTTGATCAGATGGGCGAATGGGCTGAGAAGTGGCAGATGGAGTTTAATTCAGATAAATGTGAGGTGCTGTATTTTGGGAAAGCAAATCATAGGAGGGTTACACACTAATGGTAAGGTCCTAGGGAGTGTTAATGAACAAAGAAACCTTGGAGTGCAGGTTCATATCTTCTTGAAAGTGGAGTCACAGGTAGATAGGATAGTGAAGAAGGTGTTTGGCATGCTTTCCTTATTGGTCAGAGTATTGAGTACAGGAGTTGGGAGGTCATGTTGTGGCTATACAGGACATTGGTTAGGCCACTGTTGGAATTTTGCATGCAATTCTGGTCTCCTTCATATCGGAAGGATGTTCTGAAACTTGAAAGGGTTCAGAAAAGCTTTACAAGAATGTTGCCAGGGTTGGAGGATTTGAGTTATAGGGAGAGGCTGAACAGGCTGGGGCTGTTTTCCCTGGAGCGTCAGAGGCTGAGGGGTGACCTTATAGAGGTTTACAAAATTATGAGGGGCAAGGATAGGCTAAACAGACAAAGTCTTTTCCCTGGGGTGGGGGAGTCCAGAACTGGAGGGCATAGGTTTAGGATGAGAGGGGAAAGATATAAAAGAGACCGAAGGGGCAACTTTTTCATGCAGAGGTTGGTACATATATGGAATGAGCTGCCAGAGGAAGTGGTGGAGGCTGGTACAATTGTAACATTTAAAAGGCATTTGGATGAGTATTTGAAAAGGAAGGGTCTGGAGGGATATGGGCCAGGTGCTGGCAGGTGGGACTAGATTGGGTAGGGATATCTGGTCAGCATGGACGGGTTTAACCGAAGGGTCTGTTTCCCTGCTGTACATCTCTATGACTCTATGACTCTAATACTACTTCGAAAACTGTTAAATAATGTTGAGTTATGATTCATTCATTGAATTGCATAGAATGTACCTAACATTTCCTTTTTCTCTGATGCATTAAGCAAAATGACTACTTCCCAAACACCACAATCAATATTTAAACTTGATGGTATAGATGAATCTGCTGTAGTACACCTAACAGTTGTTTTATATGCACATAACTGAACAAACGTTCTTTACCCATCCTTTTTTGATGACAAGGTGAGAATAGTTATGTGGTTGCTTTTGACTGATGCAGAGTTGATGTGCCAAAGAGTCTTTATATGCACTGTAGACATGTGTGACCTTATGTATCCCCCATTCATGGATAAGAGTTTCAGATTCAATATTTTTATCCCTTAATTCAAACAGAGATTTCTTAACCACAATTACAGGTTTTGTTTAACTTGCCTGACACCTTAAAATAGATAGTTCCTCAAAACCTGATGTGGATATTAAAGATGCCAATGTGAATGTATGTTGAGGTTTATCCACTACATAACAGATATGGCACATTTTATAATCTTTCCTGATGAAGCCTTGGCCAGGTAAAATGGCTGCTTCTCATTGTTTGTCATTCCATATTCCTGCATGTCCTGCCATAGGAATTTCTATGTGCTACTCATTAGGTCACCTTATACAATGGGATGGTGCCACTATCTGATGAACAAGCCCATCTTCAGGTTTAGAAGGGTTTGTCCACTTCATCATCAAAACTCTGTTCTTGGTATAAGAGTTCCTTCACTCTCAGCTGCCTGTGCTAACTTGATTAACTTGAGATCTGCTTTCTGAGCCTCAATTAATGAAGATATGCCAAATACTATCCTCATCCTTGAGGAAATTCTTGGCTGCTCTAAATCTGCCTGTGCTATTACTTTGTTTCACCATTGCTCTGGTCACCATACATGGTGGAACAATACTTTGAACTTGTTCTTGCAATTGTTGAAACTCTTTAACATCATTCAGACTTTTTGTGATTATAGGTGAAGTTATAACCTTCACTCCAGCCAAATCACTTCCCATGAATAAATTAATTCCATTTACACATAATTTGTTAATTACTCCTTACTAACAATGCTTTGGTTCACAGGTCGCATTCCAATGTAACTGAGATATACTTTGCTATCCTGCTTACTAACAGTTGGGCTTTTGTTGAACTCTTGGACTTGGGATGTAGGGTGTGTGATTCATATATATTTAAATATCATTTATTTTTGAGTTTGGATGCTTGAATTTTGAGTTATAGACATTCAGGCTTTTTTGTGTGTCTGAATGATTAACATGTACATATTTTTGTAGCCATGGTGATTTATTTTACAACAGCTTGATTGATAAGTAGCTTTTAGAACTAATTGGTTTCTGTGTAAATTAGAAAAGCTTCCTATTGAGCAAGATAAATAATTGTGCATCAAGATTTCTATTAAAAATGTTTGGACTTGATATTGTTTAACCTTAGGGAGAAAACCCATAGCTTAAAATAAAGGTCTTCTTGTCTTAGTTTGGGCAGTTCAACAGCAGTCCTTGGATGAAAATGAATATTCCCCTGAGAAAGGGACAAAATAGTAAAAATGGATCACCTTAAAACAAGGAGATTTGTAATGGTTTCAGACCAGAATATAACCCTGAAGAGTTTTTTGAAGCTGAGAACTTTTAAACTCAAATGTATGGAACCTTCAGGAAAAGACTATCAAATTTTCTAGACTTGAAGTCGTAGTTAACTTAATAATATCAAGGAGTTTGAGAAGTAATTTCTTCTCTGGGTGCTGTGCAGGTTTGGTTTGGGATTTGTAAAGGAGTGTTTTGTGATTATATTTTACTGTGTGTTTCAAAATCTCCTAAACTTGTGTTTTGTGGCAATTCTTTTAGCTTATTCTATGTTATCTTAATTTCTTTTGGGAAATGAAATTCTGTTTTATTGTTAAACTAAATTTTCAACATTGCTTACTCATGTTTAATGATGACCACCTTGTTAAACAAAGCAAACTACTGGAATAGATTTCAGTCTGGGTTCTGACCTGTCCAACATTAACAGGATCCAGGATCATAACAAGAGGGAAAACTAAATCCTTCTCCAGCAAAAGGGTTTGAATAGCTCCAGCATCCCTGAATGTAGTTATAGGTTCAGCTGCATTTTAAAAAAAAAATCTTCATATTTGACCTTTCATAGCTCTTGTCTAACCTATTCACATGTCCTGCACATACAGCAAATTTGACCTTGAGCCTCTGGTTTCAGTTCTCTGCCATCTTTACCCTCTTCATTCTTTCCTCAGGCTCAAACTCTGACTCAATATGAACTGATTCCAATGTCTCACTAGGTAAGAGCAAATTACTGCAGATGTTGGAATCTGTACTGAAAACAATAAATCACAGTGGGTCAGGCTGTATCAATGGAGAGAGAGCAAGCAACGTTTTGAGACTGCCTGACCCGCTGTGATTTCCACCATTTTTTGTTATCAGTGTCAATATTTCACTGTTTGAAGTATCTGGCCTCTTCTGTGTCTCCAAGCCCAAATACTCTGCTCATCAGAGTCATAAACATGAACAACATGGAAACTGTCCTTTCAGTCCAGTTCATCCATACCGACCAGGTATTCCAAATTAATCTAGTCCTATTTGCCAGCACTTGGCCCATATCCCTCTAACCCTTCTTGTTCATATACCCATCCAAATGCCTTTTACATGTCGTCATTGTACCTGCCTCCACCACATCCTCTTGCAGCTCATTCCATACACACACCACCCTCTGCATGAAAAGGTTGCCCCTTAGGTCCCTTTTAAATCTTTCCCCTCTCACACAAAACCTATACCTCTAGTTCTGGACTCCCCCACCCCAGGGAAAAGACCCTGTCAATTATTTCTGCCTCCTTAATCTTGGCAGACAATTCCACTGCTAATTTATGTGCCAATTCAATAACCTTGTTTAAGCTTGTCAGGGATATCTCTTCCATGTGTAGGAAGGCTTTAGAAGTTTCTCGTCCTGTTTTCATATTGTGGAAACCCTCTATTGTGTCGTGTGAAATTTCCCATGTGCTAAACTGGGTAGATTTCAAAAAGATCGAGCAACTCAAGACTGGGCATCTATAAGGCTCAGTAGCACAAATATACTCAATATAGATCAGGTGAATGACAGATGACTTTTCCCTAGGAAGGGGGATTTCAAGAGTAGGGGGCATATTTTTAAGTTGAAAGGAGACAGACTTAAAAAAAATGACGAAGGGCAATTTTTAAAAAATAGAGTATTTCCTGTGTGGAATGAACTACCAGAGGAAGTGATGGATGTGGGTACAGTTACAAAGTTCAAAGCACATTTAGATAAGTACATGAATAAGAAATCTTTGGAGGGATATGGGCCAAGCACAGACAGATGTGACTACATTAGTTAGGGATTATGTTCAGCATGGACTAGTTGGACCAAAGGGTCAGTTTCCGTGCTGTGTGACTCTATGAATCTATATATCCCACTGGAGGCTGCCAGACAATGATGTTGTGTTGCAGTCTCTGATGCTCCCCCTTAACTTCAATGATATTTGTCTAGACCTCAGCACTCTGTTCTTCAGTTTGCCACTGACTTGTATAAGTGAACAAATAAATGGAAGGATTAAGTCTTTCCCATTATGGCATGCAGGCTATCCCTACAATAACCTTATTTGTTCAGCAGTGGGTGTGACAGTGTCTGCGCTGGTGAGAGTCCAGCAGTCAAGGATGGGAAAAGCTCAAATGCCTCTTGCATACAGCAACTTCACAGGCACTTCTTGAGATCTGCGATGGCAGTCCAGTGCCTCTCACTGATATACAGTCATGTCCTGACTGGGGTACACTGTTGCCTAACCCCTTTGCCACCAACTGGGTGATCACTCTCTCTCTACCAAGAGCACCCTGTCATGCTGCCTCATGCATGTTTTAAAAGGGAAAGTGATACAGAGTCCTCATTTTGTTGGAATGAATAATATCATTGACATGCTTGCTTTGCAACTGGGAGGGCAAACTGTAAGAAGGAATTGCTGAAATGTTGGGTCCTTTCTGGTGCAGGCTAGGTGGCTCAGTGGTTAGCACTGCTGCCTCACAGCACCAGGGACCCTGGTTCAATCCAACGCTTGGGTGAATGCAGAGTCTGCACATTTTCTGTGTTTCCTCTGTGTACTCCAGTTTCTTACCACAGTCCAAAGATGCGCAAGTTAGGGGGATTGGCCACACTAAATAATCCAGGGATGTGTAGGCAAGGTGGGTTAGCCATGGGAAATACAGGGATGGGGTGGTTCTGGGTTGGATGCTCTTCGGAGGGTCAGTGTGGACTCAATGGGCTAAGGGTTTTGTTCTATTCTATCCTGTAAGCTTTCCTGGCAGCCCTTTCAATACAGTATCATCACCTCACAACTCCGTCCCTGCATGTGATCTCAGTAGTCAGCCAACATGCACTGTCTCAGCACCACCCAAATGGACTAACACCCCTTCTAATCTCTACTGGGTCATCCAGAAAAGTCAGCCTCTTACCTCTGTCTCTCCATGTTTTTATTTTGATTTGTGGTGATTTCCAGCATTTTCTGTTAACATTACAGATTTTTAGAACCTTTAGTGTTTTGCCTCCTGCACTTGATGAATTGTCAGGAGTTCTTATGAAGCTCATTTGCACTGCCTTACCATCTGAATACTGGGAACTGTGCCTACTGGTTATTTTTCTTCAGAAAGGTCAAAAGCTGGTTCTTGGAATAATTTGCTTATTATCTTCACACCCGTAGAGAGAAAACTACTGGAGTCAATTGTAAGGCACTGCCATGTGGGCTTGTAAATCAAAGCCAATGTAAGCTAATGGAAAACACATTGTGCCTAACAAAACTATTGAACACTGAAAATCAAATAGAAAGTTAGTTGGCAGTGTAGATTTTGATTTTCACAAAGCATTTAATACACCTTCTTTTGAGAACTGTCACTAAATAGAATGCCCTGGGATGCACAGTGAATATGTAGACTGCACAACTGATTGACTATATGTTAAGAAACAGCAATGTTGCTGTCAATGGAAATGTATATTTCATTGATCAATTCTGATCAAAGACTCCAGAAAGGATCAATCACAGGAACTTTGCTGCTGAATGTCAATTATGTAATTCCCAGCTCTACCTCTTAGCCATTTGAGTTTCCTTTCCATTGAATGTAAGGAAGATTGAAAATGCTGTTTTCAGGCCCCATCAGAAAATCTGCACTTTTGGTCTCCTTCCATCCCCATCACCAGCTCTTCGCTTGTCTTGAATCACAAAGTGTCCAACCTCTGTTAGACCCACAGCTGAAACTTAAATCTCAGTGATATCCAACACCAAAACAATATATTTCTATTTTTACTCCTACCAATAAATCCAAACATCACTTCCACAGTTCATCTTTCCAGTAGCCTCCTTAATGGTTTCTGAATGTTCCACATAAACTCGATGCATTGGAAACTCTGCTGCTGGCGTTCTAACCTATACAGCCCCAGTTACTTATTCCCAGCTCTGCAAAGTCCACCCTTTTACCAAAGGAATTTTCAATCTTTGTACTCTGTCACAAATGTCTAGAATCTTGCTCTACTTCAACCACAGCATCTTCAGCTTTCTTTTACCTTCCCATCTTCTCCAACGCTGATCTATTGCATATTTTTCTTCAGTTCCACTTTGTCATTTGTCTACAAATCATGCAACCAGTCCAGATTCTATTATTTGATGCCCCCTCCCTGAAGCACTCACCTGTTGTTTCAAAATGTTTTCCAAAAATTGATCTTGCTGTCCAAGTTTCATGCATTGGCACATTTGGTTCAATTTCTCCTCAGTGAAGTCACTTCAGATAGTTTATGCTCGGCAATTCATACAAATGTTACAACTGAAAGTCTAAAATTTAAGAAACACGTCAAGTCTTGTGGGAAGGCAGTTTACTCCAGGGAGACACGCCATATGTCAAGGTATAGTGCATTTATTTATCACGACAACAATAACAATTACTTCCATTATATAGCACCTTTAGTAGTGTAAACTATCCTAAGGTTTTAATTTTGCAATGACTCAGGAAGTGAATGGAAGTGAATGGATGATTTATAGTGGTTATAAAAAACCTGTAAGGTCATGTGCACACCTGGAGAACAAATGTTAAATGTTTTAAAATGAACAACATATCTTTAAGATGAGGTAGGGAAGTTGCTATTCATGTAGTTGTCTACAACTGACAAAAATTGACCTTTAAAAGAAACAAAAATTCAGTAGCTGACAATTTGTGGAGGGAGGGGGAGATGTCCAATTTTATTAATCTGATCTGCAAAACCTTTCCAAACGAAAAAAAACTCCTGTCAGAGACTGGAATATCATTTCCTGTTTCTTCAAGCAGTCTGGTTCAAGAAATGCTTCTTTATTCCCAGTTGAACATATTGCAGGTAACTCAATTTATTCAATTTGTTTCAAATGTCTTGCTTAGCAACTAACACACTGGATAATTAATTACACTGTGATGTTCTGTGTTTATTCTATATGGGCGATTCCAAAGAATTTTTCAAAGCCCTCCATGTCAAGTCCCTCAGAGGTTATTGTGTGGAATTGTTGTCTGTGAATGTTTTCTTATAAAAATCAATAGTGTTTACCAAATAACATCAATTGGACATCTGAAGCCAGGAGACCAGATGAGAACAAAAGAACTGAAAAATTTGAAACAATCTCCAGGTTGGCTGAGAAATAGAAGATAATATCAACTCATGCACAATGTTATACATTGGTGAAAGCCCTGCAGAATAATTATAAGTATATGCATGGAACTGATTTGACACACTGGGAGGAGATTGATATCTCAAGAATGCAATTTTATACTGCTCAATTCTAGATTCTGAATTTGAGAAATTACAAAGCAAAAATACATAGATCAGATATGAACTTTACTGCAACATTTGTACACAGTTATTTTAACAGCAAGTTAGTTCGTTCTAAACACAGTTCAACCTAGTTAAATGCAAGAATATCATTTATCTGCATTATTTAATCAGGTGTATGGGTGGAGAGATCTTTTTTCCCACTCACGCCTCTTAATCCTTGATACCTTAAAAGAGCAAAAATTTGTCTTTTTCAGCCTTAAATAATGTCCTCACTGAAGAATCCACAGCCTTTGGGTTTGAGAATCCAAAAACTTGAAAACTTTTGAGTGAAAGCAATGCTCTTCATCTCAGTCCCAAGTGGCAGGTCCCTTCAACTGAGACAGTCCTTATGTTTCAGATTCACAAGTCAGGAGAAAAGTCCTCTCAGTGTCTACCCTGTCAAGGCCCTTCAGAAACTTGTGAGTTTCAATGAGATTACTTCTCATTCTTCTAACTTCCTGAAAATGTAGGTCAAATTTACTCAGTTTCTTATTGTCAAAAAACCTTCTTACTCCAGTGAACAATTTAGTGAACCTTTGTAGTATTGCGTCTAATCCAACTATAGTATATCCTTCCTTAGATATGGACACCAGAACTGTAAACAGTATTCCAGGTGTAATCTCATGAAAACCCTGCACAATTGTAGTAAGACCTCTTTAACGTCCAACATCATTGCAATAAAACTAAATGTTCTATTTGCCTTCCTAATTGTTAACTGTATCTGTGTGCCAACTTCATGTGATGTCTGTACACATCCATCTAAGTCTTGTATAACCTCAAAATGTAGAAAATCAGACTTTTAAAAAAAATTTTTTATATTATTATCTTTATTATTATCTCCAAGATGAATAACCTCATACTTATTTACATTTTAATCCAAATATACATTCCTTGCCAACTCAATAATCATATCAATACCACTTTGTGTACTCCTCATAGCTCCCTTCCCTCCTAGGTTTGAATCATCAGCAATACTTAAAATGATTATACTTAGGCACTTGGTTTAAATCATTCATTCATATTATAAGTAACTGAGATGACACCACTGCTCCTTATGACATCCCATTGGTTAAAAGCTAACAAATTGAAAATGTCCTTCTTATCAAAGTAATTGTTTCTTGACCATTGGCCAATCTTCTATCCATGCTAATGAGTTATCTCCAACTCAATGAGGCCTTATCTTACATGATAACCTCTGTGTTGTTCCTTTTGAAATGCTTTTTTTGGGAATCACATCTACTAATTCCACTTTATGTATCCTATTAGATGGATCCTCAAAACCCTAATAAATATTATTTCCTTTTGTAAAACTGTACTGACTTTTCAGACAATTCCATGCTTTGCTGATCAAAATGAACTGTTAAAACTTCCTTGTTAATAGATTCCAGCATTTTTCAGATGAATGACACCAGGCTAATTGACCTGTAATTCTCTGATTTGTCCCTCCCTCCTTTTCAGGATAATGAAATTTCATTTATTCAAACCACTGAGGTCATTCTGGAATCCAAAGAATTCTGTAAAATTATAATCAGCTCATCTACTTCGTATTTAGAATGTAGGCCATCAAGTCCTTTCGATTGGTCCAATTGTGTTCCTTCAAGTTTCAGTTAACTTTGTGAATGGACTCTTTGGGAAACCAATCACATTGAAGTAAAAGTAGAACCCTCAGCCTTGGGCCTGCTCCATTATTCATTTGGATCACGGTTGACCTGCCTCAGGTCTGTATTCTCATCTTTGCTCCATATCTCTTTATGGCTTTACCTAATAAAGAACTATCAAACTCAGTCCTAAAACCACTTCTTGACTCAACGATTTTGTCCTTGGTGTTCTAAGCTTCTACTGACCTTTTTTTTGAAAGCCTAAGCAGCCTGACTCCCATTTTAAGATTTCATTTCTTTGTTTGTCATTCTTCCATCAACAGAAATAATTTCTCCACTTCAAGTTTATCAAATTCTTTTCCCATTTTAATATTTTAAACACTTCAGTGACCCTACGCCCAGGGAATGTAAAGCAAATTCATGCAAACTGTCCTTGAAATTTAATTCTCTGAATTGAGATGTCTGATTTGCCAACATTAGGGTATTGGAGAAATTCAGCAGATACACTTTTCCTTCAAGTAGCTTCAGAAAATAATGAACATCAGAAACTGTAGCATTGATTATAAACCTTTGTCACCATTTGCATTTGTAAAACTTTTCCGGGTAGAGGAGATTAGGTGTGAACGGTGAGCTGGCAAATGCTTAATAGCTTAAAGTAAAGGCTGCCAAATTAAATAAGTGTTTGCAAGTTAAAAGAAAATATCAAATACTGTGATGTCTATTAAAACTCCCCTGTAATACTAACACTGAAAAAAACATGTTAAAAGACAACTACCTTTTGTTCTTTAAGAACTACTCCATCAGTGTGCCAAATCAATCTGAACCTTTTCTCTTAGATTGTTTTTTTGTTTCATAACTTCATGAAACAGAATAATTTTCCAAGGGTGGAGCAAGTGATTTTGGCAAAGAGAATTTAATATGGAATTAGAATATCAAATCTCTCAACAAGTTTCTTAATTGTTGGAATTAAGACAATTAGATTGAGGATGAGTTTTAACTAATGTGAAATTTTAAAACTTAATTCATGGGATGTGAGATAATTGGCAAGGCCAACATTCTTCTGTTCTCTTGTAATTGTCATGGAGAAGGTGTTGGTGAGTAGCCTTCTTAAACATTGCAGGCACATCAACAGTGCTGATGGGGAGTGGGTTCCAGCATCTTGAATAGAAAAGAAATATTGATATTATTCAAAGTCAAGATGATGTATGATTGAAGAGGAACTTACAGGTATGGGGCTACTTTATGCCTTTAAATTTTCTAGTCAGTAGAGACATTGTAAAAGATGTCTCAGCTTTACCACATCTTGTAGGTGTTGTAAGCTGCCAATATGTTGCACTGATCGTCTATAAAGTGAATGTTTAATGTAGTAGCTGATCAAGGACGCTACCTTGTCCCAGATACTGTCAAGCTTCTTGAGTGTTAGGCTGTACTCATCCAGACAAGCGGGGTGTATTCCATCACGTTCCAGACCTGTCCCTTGAGGGCAATGAACACGCTTTGGAGAGTTCGCACGTGAGTTAAAGAAGGCCACGTAATTCGAAGGCCCTGACTTGCTGACAGCAAGTTGTAGACACAGTATTTACATCTCTGGTCCAGTTCAATTTCTGGACATAAATAGTCAAGGCCCCACCTCCCCAAGCCCATAGAATGCTGATGATGGTGACTTGAATGACAGTTATAGACAATAGACAATAGGTGCTGGAGTAGGCCATTCAGCCCTTCGAGCCTGCACCGCCATTCAATATGATCATGGCTGATCATTCCTAATCAGTATCCTCTTCCTGCCTTATCTCCATAACCCTTGATTCCACTATCTTTGAGAGCTCTATCCAACTCTTTCTTAAATGAATCCAGAGACTGGGCCTCCACTGCCCTCTGGGGCAGAGCATTCCACACAGCCACCACTCTCTGGGTGAAGAAGTTTCTCCTCATCTCTGTCCTAAATGGTCTACCCCGTATTTTTAAGCTGTGTCCTCTGGTTCGGCACTCACCCATCAGCGGAAACATGTTTCCTGCTGCCAGAGTGTCCAATCCTTTCATAATCTTGTATGTCTCAATCAGATCCCCTCTCAGTCTTCTAAACTCAAGGGTATACAAGGCCAGTCACTTCAGTCTTTCAGTGTAAGGTAATCCTCCGAAAGATTATGCTCCTAAATGTTAAAGAAACTGCTTAGGCTCTATCTTGGTGAGGAACTGCATATTCTTTGGCCGTCCGATTGTCACATTCCTGCAGCTGCTGTTGATCTACCAGGCCCAGATCTCAACATTTGATGTCCTCATTCCTAGTAAAACCATGACTTTCTCTCACTGTAGCTGTTCCCTATGGTACAGCCCTTACCTCCACTTTCTTCAGTCCAAGGAAACATAATTGAGAGTACAGGCAGCTAGCTAATTTTGACACCTTTTACCAAATTTGGTTGCGCCAGCTGAAGCACAGTTGGATCATCTGCTGAAACTGCTCTTTATTCTAAGATCAACCTAACTTTCTTAACATTAAACCTTCTTCTTAAACGTCTCTCCCTGTGTTTCTCCGACAATGAATGCAAGGACCTCAAGAACTTCTTTCTCACTAAGATTGATACTAGCCACTTCTGCTGAATTCCTCCCTTTCACTAATTTATTAGGTCTAACATCTTCCAAATATATCCCCTTCCCCAGCCTTGTTTCATTTCCGATTGGTTAGACAAACCTCTATCTATATTAATATATTAACTCCAATACCATAGACTCTTATCACATGCCATCACCTTTTGTGTTACATCTTGTCTAGGCTTTTGGAAGTACAAATACCTGATGTTTACAGGTTCTCCTTTATCTGTTTTGCTTGTTAAAACCCTAAAGACCCAAATAAATTGTCAAATGCACATTTCCTTCTACTAAACTATGTTAGTTCACTCTCTGATCATATTAGGTTTTCTGAATTTCCTGAAACCTTGTCCTTAATATAGAATTTCAGCATTCCCAACCCACATAGCCCCTATAACAGTTTCCATGTTAATAGCATTTTTAACAGTTCACTCTCCTCAGATATTGTCCCTGTCAGTTAATCTTCCATCATATTCGGAGACTACTTCTCCAGCTCCACTCTCCCTTACTCCTCTGAAGTTCTTTACCACGCTATCATCTCTTATCCCAAAACTCCATTATTGAATCCCTCTAATCAGGTTTCCATCTCAGCCACAGTACCAAAATATCCTTAACAACATCTCAAGTGACACCTTATCAAATAGTGGCAAAGCTAAAGTTGCCTTCCTTGTTCTTCTCGACATTTCCACAGTAATTGACATATTTTGTCTATTGTTGCCCAAGTAAATGATATTGCTCTCATCTGGGTCCACACATCTACTGAATTGAATGGAACTAAATGTAACACTATGGGAAGCCTTCAGAAATGAGATAACGAGAATCCAAGGAAAGTATATTTCTGTTGGGTTAAAGGAAAGGCAGGTAGGTAAAGGGAATGCTGGATGACTAAAGAAATTGAGGGTTTGGTTAAGAAAAAGAAGGAATCACATGTAAGGTATAGACAGGATAGATCGAGTGAATTCTTAGAAGAGTATAAAAGCAGTAGGAGTATACTTAAGAGGGAAATCAGGAGGGCAAAAAGGAGACATGAGATGGCTCTGGCAAATAGAATTAAGGAGAATTCAAAGGGTTTTTACAAATACATTAAGGACAAAAGGGTAACGAGGGAGAGAATAGGGCCCCTCAAAGATCAGCAAGGCGGCCTTTGTGTGGAGCTACAGAAAATGGGGGAGATACTAAATGAGTATTTTGCATCGGTATTTACTGTGGAAAAGGATATGGAAGATATAGACTGTAGGGAAATAGATGGTGACATCTTGCAAAATGTCCAGATTACAAAGGAGGAAGTGCTGGATGTCTTGAAATGCATAAAGGTGGATAAATCCCAGGACCTGATCAGGTGTACTCTAGAACTCTGTGGGAACTAGAAAAGTGATTGCTGGGCCTCTTGCTGAGATATTTGTATTATCGATAGTCACAGGTGAGGTGCCGGAAGATTGGAGGTTGGCTAACATGGTGTCACTGTTTAAGAAGGGCGGTAAGGAACTATAGACCGGTGAGCCTGACCTCAGTGGTGGGCAAGTTGTTGGAGGGAATCCTGAAGGACAGGATGTACATGTATTTGGAAAGGCAAGGACTGATTAGGGATAGTCAACATGGCTTTGTGCATGGGAAATCATGTCTCACAAACTTGATTGAGTTTTTTGAAGAAGTAACAAAGAGGATTGTTGAGGGCAGAGTGGTAGATGTGATCTATATGGACTTCAGTAAGGTGTGCGACAAGGTTCCCCATGGGAGACTGGTTAGCAAGGTTAGATCTCATGGAATACAGGGAGAACTAGCCATTTGGATACAGAACTGGCTCAAAGGTCGGAGACAGAGGGTGGTGGTGGAGAGGTTTTTTTCAGACTGGAGTCCTGTGACCAGTGGAGTGCCACAAGGATCGGTGCTGGGTCCTCAACTTTTTGTCATTCACATAAATTATTTGGAAGTGAGCATAAGAGGTACAGTTAGTAAGTTTGCAGATGACACCAAAATTGGAGGTGTAGTGGACAGCAAAGAAGGTTACGTCAGATTACAACAGGATCTTGACCAGATGGATCACTGGGCTGAGAAGTGGCAGATGGAGCTTAATTCAGATAAATGTGAGGTGCTGCATATTGGGAAAACACGTCTTAGCAGGTTTTATACACTTAATGGTAAGATCCTTAGGAGTGTTGCTGAGCAAGGAGACCTTGGAGTGCAGGTTCATAGCTCTTTGAAAGTGGAGTCGCAGGTAAATAGGATAGTGAACAAGGTGTTTGGTATGCTTTCTTTAATTGGCCAGAGTATTGAGTCCAGGAGTTGAGAGGTCATGTTGAGGCTGTACAGGACATTGGTTAGGCCACTGTTGGAATATTGCATGCAATTCTGGTCTCCTTCCTATCGGAAAGATGTTGTGAAACTTGAAAGCGTTCAGAAAAGATTTACAAGGATGTTGCCAGGGTTGGAGGATTTGAGCTATAGTGAGAGGCTGAACAGGCTGGGGCTGTTTTCCCTGGAGCGTCGGAGGCTGAGCGGTGACCTTATAGAGGTTTACAAAATTATGAGGGGCATGGATAGGATAAATAGACAAAGTCTTTTCCTGGGGGTGGGGAGTCCAGAATAGAAGGCGTAGATTTAGGGTGAGTGGAGAAAGATATAAAAGACACCTAAGGGGCAACTCTTTCACACAGAGGGTGGTAAGTGTATGGAATGAGCTGCCAGAGGATGTGGTGGAGGCTGGTACAACTGCAACATTTAAAAGCATTTGGATGGGTATACGAATAGGAAGGGTTTGGAGGGATATGGGCCGGGTGCTGGCAGGAGGGACTAGATTGGGTTGGGATATGTGGTCGGCATGGACAAGTTGGACCGAAGGGTCTGTTTCCATGCTGTACATCTCAATGACTCTAATTAGCAAACACCCCCACTCTGGTCTTCATATAATGGCCTTGATGAAGCATGTATTGATAGTTTTACCGAAGATGCGGTCCAAAGAAGCTCCTGAAACAATGTCCTGAGGCTGAAATAATTGGCCTCACTAGTTATCTAGCCAAAGGAGAATTTTCCTCTTCATTCCCACTGACTTCAATTTTACTGGAGCTCCTTGATGGCACAGAACACACTTTAGTGTTTTCTACAGTTTAGCCCATATAATATTCACTGTGATGACTGGGTTCTTGTTGCGTCAAACATCCTCAAGTCTATTTACAACACAAGCTATTTGCATTGCTACAATATCATAGACTTACACACACAATCTAGGTTCTGTGCTTATTGATATGACTGTACATTACATATACATTAATAACTGACAACACTGCTCCCATTACACAGAGAGATTGATGGTAGACATGCAGGATACCATTAACTCACATGCCACGTCTCATGATATCATATAATTGCCCTAAAGGTACACACCTTTCCGGTAGAATCTATGTAATCATTCAGTATCCCTCATTTGCCTTTTAAACAAGGGAACCCACTTCTTTTTCAATAAACAGGTGTCAGAATAAATATATCGTATCTTTATACATTTAGATAGCACCTTGGTGAACAACTTACCCAACCAGATGTCATTGTTTTATGGTCAACATGACCTGGCATTGTAGCTCCAATCTGTGATATCTCTCATTGTAGATGGATGTATGTCATTTGTTGTAGATGCATGTTGTTGTCTGGCATGATTGCTGCAATATCTGAGCCATCATCTTGTGTAATAAATTTTGATGACATGCAGCTTGAATATGTTATCTCCTTCTTCACAAGACTTGATCATTGCTCATTATATGCCATATGACCCGGGCTGGACACAATTCATAGTATTGTTCAATATATCCATGAGTTCTTGAGTCCATATAAATGTCTTGAACTCTGATGGTTTGTCCTCGTTCAGTTTGGGATAACTGTCTGCATGCCCATTAATCATTCCCTTCCATTATTTTCTCAGTTCTTTCTAACAATGCATTATGCAAACATGATTGGCTGGTAAGACTAACGGACAAAGGAATTGTGTGGAATTCAAACATGTGCACGTTGAATTTGATACCTGCTGATCCAGGAATAAAGGTTGATTATTTATTTACAGTAGCTGGCATTTTGACAAAGTGTCAGTGGATTGCCATTCTGTGGTGTGATATTTGTTTTACAAATTTCAGTGCAATGCCATGATCTCTAAAATGCCAGTGCAGGAATCTGGATTACAGAGTAGTGTTTTTCCTGTTTCCTTATTGGTTATTAGTTTTTCTTCTCTCTTAGAGTCATAGAGGTGTATAGCACAGAAACAGACCCTTTGGTCCAATGTTTCCATGTCACCCAGATAATCTAAATTAATCTAGTCCCAGTTGTCAGCAGTTGGTCCATATCCCTCTAAACCCTTCCTATTCATATATCCATCCAGATGCCTTTTAAATATTGTAATTGTACTAGCCTCCACCACTTCCTCTGAGAACTCATTCCATACACACACTACCCTCTGCGTGAAAAGGTTGCCCCTTAGGTCCCTCTTAAGTCTTTCCTCTCTCACCTTAAACCTATGCCCTCTACTTCTGGACTCCCCCAGCCCAGTGAAAAGTTCTATCCACGCCACTCATGATTTTATAAACCTCTATAAGGTCAGCCCTCAGCCTCCAACACTCCAGGGAAAACAGCCGCAGCATGTTCAGCCTCTCCCTGTAGCTCAAACCCTGCCCCCCCTGCCCCCCCAACCCTGGCAATATCCTTGTAAATCTTTTCTGAACCCTTTCAAGTTTTGCAATATCCTTCCTATAGGAGGGAGACCAAAATTGCACGAATATTCCGAAAGTGGCCTAACCAAAGTCCTGTATAGCCGCAACTCCTATACTCAATACTCTGACCAATAAAGGAAAGCATACCAAATGCCTTCTTCACCATCCTTCACTATTCATGTCTTCTGCAAGTCCACTTTCAAGGAACTATGAACCTGCATTCCGTGGTCTCTTTGTTCAGCAACACTCCCCAGGACCTTACCATTAAGTGTATAAGTCCTGCTCTGATTTACCTTTCCAAAATACAGCAGCTCATATTCATCTAAATTAAACTCTATCTGGTAGTCCTCAACCCATTGGCCCATCTAATCGAGATCCTGTGTGAGGTAGCTTTCTTCCCTGGCCACTATACCTGTAATTTTGGTCTCATCTGCAAACTTACTAACCATACCCCCTCTGTTTATATCCAAATCATTTCTCAATTATTAAATGTTGTTTTCTCTTTAAAATTTGCAGGCTTGTGCCCATAGCTGCCATTCATACAGAAAATAGAAGCGATGGTGACTTTATCTGTGCTTCTTTATTTTCATGCATGTTAGAAAAAGAAAATGGCAGACCTGACTGATGCCTGTACACATGTCGGTCTCTTTAGTGTAGAAAACATTTTTCTGATGTTTGTTTTCTGTACTTTATTACAGGATGACTTTCCTACATTGAAGCTCTCCTTCAACATTTTTGAATTGCCTTTTTAAAATTAATGTGATCTTAGGCCTCTTGTAAACTGCATTTTTTGTTTTGAAACAGTGTAAAAAATAGAATACTTGACTGTGCTGCAGTGTAGGTTTGTAGCCTTTATGTTTTGGTAGTAACACTTTAGTTTGATAGTAATTGCAAATTCAGCTCTATACTCAGATTGATAGATGACTGCTTGAAAAAAAGAATTTTCACAGCTCCATGTTACTGTCACCTTTTCAGGATTTTGCATCTGTGTAACTAGTTCTTAATGTTAGCTTTTATAGTCCCATTGACTGCCACTATGAAGTGCATTATGATTTTCTATACATTGGAATATGAAGCGTACACCTAGATGACTTTTTTTCTGTTGAGTCAGATATGCAGACGTTTATTTACAACGCTAACTTAATTGCTATTTACACAGATGCAACATCATAGAGTTACACACACAATCTGGAATATGTGCTTGTTGATGCTGCTATATATCACACACAGTTGAATTATTACACTGACTCTTTTACACAGAGAGTGATTGCAGGCAGATACCTTTATGCCAGAACATCACATGTCATGATGTCTTAAAGATACAGGCTGTCTAGTCTGGAATCTGTGCTATGATACAACACAATATTCTATCAAGTGTTGCTTCCGTGTCAATCACTGTCACCTTTTCTCTAAAATTCAACTCGTTTGACCTTGTTGAAACAAAGATTGCAATGAAATCTGGGGTTGACTGGCGAGGAAGAATCCAAAGTGAGCATCAGTGATGAGGTTATAGGTAAGTATTTCTCCCTTGATAGCACTGTCGATGATACACTTAGCTAGTAGTTGAGAGGAGGCTGATGAGGTATAATTGGCTGGATTGGATTTGTTCTGTTTCTGAACAGGGCATGCCTGGGCAATTGTCCACTTTGTCAGGTAATTGTTATAATTGCAGATGGACAGTAACAGCTGCAAGTAATTCTAAAGCAATATTTTTCTGCACAGCAGTAATAGGACCCTGAAGCATCAATTGTATTCAGTGTGCTAATTCTCCTCTTGATATCATCTGAAATTAATGCTTATGGGTGAAGACCAGATTCTATTATTTTATAAGGAGACCAAGATGGATCATTTCTAACTGAAGGTGGCTGCAAACACTTCAGCCTTGTCTTTTGCACTGATTTGCACTTCTCCACCATTATTGAGAATGGATCTGTGTGTGAAGCCATATCCCATTAGTTGTTTTAATTGTTCACTGCCATTCTCCACTAGGTGTGGGAAGACTAGGGAGCTTTGAGTTATTCCATTAATTGTGGAATACCTCAATATGAATGGCATGGTGGCTCAGTGGTTAGCACTGCTGCCTCACAGCACCATGGACCCAGGTTTGATTCCAGCCTTGGGTGACTCGTCTGTGTGGAGTTTGTACGTTCTCCCTGTGTCTGTGTGGGTTTCCTCCCATAGTCCAAAGAGTGCAGGTCAGGTGAATTGGCCATATTAAATTACCAGTAGTGTCTGCGCATTAGTTAGGGGTAAATATAGGGGGTGGGTCATGCTTCAGAGAGTCGGTGTGGACTTGTTGGGCCAAATGGCCTGTTTTCACACTGTAGGGAATCTAAACATTGACAGTATGTCACTTCTGTTGTTTAGCATGCTGCAATATTGACTGACAGTATACCTGCTTCTGCTCCTGGCATATTGTTTTTTTTCTACTTATTGATCAAGGGTTGATCTCTGGGCTTTCATGCAATAGTAGCGTGAGGGATAACTTGAGCCATTAGGCTAAAGATTGCAGTAGTATAAATTTTGCTGGTCCACAGCAGCTCATAGATATCCAGTTTTGAGCTACTAGATCAGTTCTGAATCTGTACTATTTATCATGTTTGTATTACCATACACACTACAGAGCAGATGGTATCCTGGTGTGAAATTGTGTTTTTCATCAGTGATTATTTACTAGTAATTTTAATTTGTAGAAATGTTGTCAAGGGTTGATGCATCCGCAATCTGGGCAATTGTTTCCTTTGTCAAGTATTTGTTATGACCATAGTTGAACTGGAGCAGTTTTGGAACAGCTGGAAGTCAAGCATGTATTTTATCTCCTATTGGTTCCCTCACTATCTGCTGCAGGTCCAGCCTCGCGGTTATGTCCTTCCTGACTCAACAAACTCTGTTAGTAGTGGTATGACCATTGGAGAATGGACATTGAAGACCCCACCCAGAATAAAATCTGTGCTCTTTGTAACATTCAGTGCTTCTTCCAAGTGGTGTTCAATATGAAAGAATACCTACTATGTTTTTCATCTGCAGGAGGTAATATGTGATGATCAGTCCTCGACCATGTTTGAATTGACACAATGAAACTTCACAGGGCTTGAAGTCAATTTTGAGTACTCGCAGCGTGATCTTCTGGACGGCATGCAGTCATTCCCGTAACTCTAATGGACCTGTCCTGCTGGATATACTGAGGGCCAGTGATGAAGGTGTCAGGAATGATGGCTGAAGGACCTCTTCGGATATGTCCTTGACCAATTTGTGAGACAGTTCTTGTAGCTTTAACATAAGCCCCTGATGAAAAGCGAGGGGTGCATTTCAAGGTCAACTGGGCAGGTTGTACCTTTGTTATTTTTTGTGCCTCGATCAAAGCAAGAAATATATATTTTTTTAAACCTGCTGGACCATTTCAAAGATATTCCTTTGTGCCTGGATTCACATATGTGTAGACAGGGGAAGAAACATTCATGGATTTTATGATAGTCACATAGTTTTGGCTAGTACTTAATTTTTATTTGAAAATTATTTACTTTAAGGAATTTAAGTTCCCCAGCTGTACAAGATGTATCCTCAGTTGAGCAACAATATCCACTGTGCTACAATGAAAATGACATCACAAAGGTCAAATTAAATGATCTTTTATAACTTTGGGTTTTATGTCAGAAATTCTACTCAAGTTTGATATTAATGACCAATCCCACAAATGGGAATTGCACCCCTCCATGTCCTGAAGTCATCTTGTGCTATTCAATACCTTGTTCAAAGAGAGCAAGAGTTAAACACTGGCTTACATGAATGTATAATGGATCTCCTTATCTTCAATAGGCAGATTTATTATACAAACAGCCTAAGGCTGAAACTATAGACTAGCACACTGTATATTTAACATAATAGGTAAATGAACATCAGTCAATGCTTAATGGTGCATGTACAATGATTTCAAACTTTTGCTATTCTCCTTAATGTGTCAAGAACATCAAAGAATGCTCCTTAAAAAGCTCCTTGAAAATGAATGTTCAATTCTCTGCTAATAGAGAGGCATCCAGAATCAGAATAATCAAGTGTCTCTGCTGTATAGAGATATAGATTAAAAGCAACCCAAGGAAATCCCAAGCCATAGTTATCAGTCAGTGTACTATAGATACCATAAGGCTGTGTCCTTCTTACATGGTTAGCAATCAGGCCCATAATATGGAATGAATTGTTTCATCCAGACAATAAAACAATGAGATTTTGCTTGAGGACTAGTGAAAAACATATTTGTCCAGTCCATGCCTAAGAGCCATTCAAACAGTGCTCTAAAAATAGACATGTAAATTGTGGTAATAATGCAACTGTTGACAGATTGTCACAGATGACTCTACTTTCGTTTGATGTGAACATTAATATTTTCTTTCATTCAACTGAAATTCCTATTCAAACGAACATTAGTTGACTTTGGTCTTACAAAGTGAAATGTGTTTTATGGACCAAGACGTTAGAAGCATTGTGTTTAATAATAAAGAAACTAATCAATAAGTTAGCACACTCGGGACATATTATTTTAGATTTAATTTACTGAACATTTGTCTCAATACATCTTAATACAGAGAAAAGTCTTTACTATTTGACAACATCATGCCTCTCTTATTGCAGATGGGCTATTTTTGTGAACAGATTAACAATAAGCTGACAAGTAGGGGATTGAAGAACAATATGTTCATAATAACTGGGGTAAAGGTTTAATAAGAATCTCAACATGGTTTCAATTCTTGGCCAATTTTCCCACAGGAAAATACTTACGGAATGATGACTTTTTAAGAAATATTTTTAACGAAACCTAGCAAGACTGTCAAGATAGTCTCATATCAAATTATCTCTTTGGTATAAAAGAGATATTTACAGACAGATGTTTTATAATCCTAGACTCCTTGCCTGGAACAGAAGGAAATGGTCTTGCAGTGCTTCTCTTTTCACACTATGCCTCTAAAATCGCGAAAGTACTGTATACATCTTTGGCTGTCTTTTATTTTTCATCTATGTGCTGTTTTGTATTTACATTGCCAGATTGTACAACCATACTGCTAGGCATTATGCAATTGGAGTCAACCTCTGGCAGAAGCAGGGAACCAAATTATTTGAGGAAGTAACTGATGCCACTGAACCCAATTCAAAAGCTGAAATGAATGTGAATTGATGACAGATCTCATCTGAGCCATTCATTGAGCTGGTGCAGCTTGTGTTCATGCATTACTCCTGACTAGATTATGCTAGGAAATGTCAGAGAAAGGTACATTTAAATGTGCTCTGAAAGAACATTATCATGTAATGCATTTAAGGAAGTGGCTGAGGAAAATTGAAATGAACCTCAGAAGTGGAAAAGTCCCAGATGATCTCATTTATAAATGGAGATAATTAGGAATAAGTTATCAGCTATTTACTTTGGGAGGAATTAGGTCCAACCTGCTAAGCTATCAAAGAGAATACTGTTCAGTATGGAAACAATTTTGTAACCACTTACAGTATAACAAGCAAAATGTTGGATATGTGACAGAATATTACAATGAAATATTTCTAAGCCAATTTGAATTGAACAATTCGATTAAAGGTTCTACTGTAACAATCTGTACAAAGTTAAACCTCTTAATCAGAATAATCTTCCTGTTAAGAACTTTAGTGCTTTCAGCTTTTTTTCCATATGCAAGGGTTAGGAAGCTAAAATCAGACACGGCTCATGAGGAATATAAAGCAGGAAAGAACTCAGCAGGGAATTAGGAGGGGCTATGAAATGACCTTCATAAGAAAGATTAAAGACAATCCCTATACATACATTTTAAAAACAAGAGGATAATTCGGGAGAGGGGTGGATCACTCCAGTAAGATGGTGGAGAAGTAGAATGCTCCTTTCTTTTTCCTTTTGTCTTTTCCTCCTTAGTGTGGTTTTCTTCTCCTCTTCTGTCTTCTCAGACCCTTGGCCTGAGATACCCAGCCCTGGCCTCCAAGGTGGGATCAGCGGTCACCAGCCTGGTGTGGAGGCAGCCAGCGGTCAGAATACATGGACGCCCCCTGCCCTGGGGGTATGCTGTGGAGAGCCCATGGAGAGAAACTGCAACATTTGTCTTTTTAACTTTGCTCCTTGTTTTTCTGACCTATGGTTATACTGTGTATGGCTGTAATGTAACATTTCTTCATTTCTCTATTTTGTCACTAAGATTGTACCTAGGTACTCTGTACCGAAGGTGGTGCTCTGTGTGGGTGACATTATTACGCTGTAACTAATCTTGTAACTGAAGAAGCTGTATCCTGGATACCTTGTACCTAAGATGTTGCTGTAAGTGGTGCCTTATAAAATTTTTCAGTGTACTCATTTATGTATGTGACTATAAAGTTAATTCACTCACTCAATCACTCATGGATAAAGGAGTGGACTTGTGCTTGGAGGCAGTGAATGTGGTCAAGATCCTAAATGAGTACTTTGTGTCAGTTTTCACCTGGAATAATGACATGAAGGATCGGGACATTAGCATGGAGCATGGTAATCTGCTTGGACATTTTGAGATATAGAAAGAAGTGATGTTGGATGTCTTGAAGAGCATTAAGGTGAATAAGTCCCCAGAACCTGATGGTTATTGAGCGAGGCAAGAGAGAAAATTGCTGGGACCTTGACCAAGATCTTTGTATTTTCGCTAGCCATTGGAGAGGTCCCGGAGTACTGGTGAGTGGCTAATGTTGTTCCTCTGTTCAAGAAGGAAGATAGGGATAATCCAGGAAACTAGAGATCGCTGGTTGGGAAGCTATTGGAGAGAATTATTAGGGATAGGATTTTTGTGCACTTGGAAAAGCTGTGTACAAAGGTGAAACCATTTTGATTTTGGAAGCCATTTTCTTTAGCTAAGAGGAGACATATCAACAATTCCAGTGATGACTCAAACTAAAAGCAAGAATTGACTGTGAATAAGCCATTTCTTTATCGAAGGAATCACATTATCTAAACAACCAGTGAATGGGATTCTCTCACTGACAACGACACTTCACCTCCGCACCTACAAGGGCTTTCTCCCTGTATGGGGAACCCTGGCTAACACAATGCCCCTGCAGACAAGATATCACCAAACCACTTAATATTGATGACCACCGACCATATGAGCTACTTTGCACAGAACATGACTGATTGATTGTTTAACTAATCTGTGATGTCAGGCCAGGAGTATTGTTAGCTCTTTTTGATAGTATTTAACTATCTATTGTAGTTAGACCTGTATTATCTTGTTATCAACTATCAACCAATGGTAACCATTTATAAACTGCATATGGCTGTAACTAAGGGAAGAGGTTACAACCCATCAGTGTGGAGCAGCCATTCTGTACCTGAATGGTCATTGACCTCTTCCCACTATATCATAAAATAAACAAATGTGTCAATTTCACACGGTCTGCGTATGAGCTGCATTTGAAATTGGACAAATCTCTGACAAAAGCATAGCCTCATTACAGACAGTTGGCATGGCTTTGCATAGGATAGATCATGCCTTACTAACTATTATCACCTTCATCACCTTCTCAAAAGATTCAATAAAAGTTGAGCAGTGGATGTTGTCAACTTGGATTTTAGTAAGGATTTGACAAAGTTCTTTGTAATAGGCTCATCCAGAAGATGGGATCCTGTTGACTTGGCCATTTGGATTCAGAATTGGCATACCCATTGAAGGCAGAGGGTAGTGAAGGGTGCGTTTCTGGCTGGAGGTCTGTGACTATTTGTGTTCCGCAGAGATCCGTACTGGGACCTCTTCTGTTTGTGATTATATATAAATGACTCAGATGAAAATGTAGTTGGTTGGGTTTGTAAGTTAACAGATGAAACAAAGTAAAAGTTTGTCAAAGGATACAGCAGGATACAGGTGAGTTGCAGAAAAGGGTGGAGAAATGGCAGATGGAGTTTAATCTGGGAAAGTGTGAGAGCTGCACTTTGGGAGATCAAATGTTAGGGAAAAGCATGCATTTAATGGGAGGACCCTGAACATCACTGATGTGCAGAGGGATCTTGGTTCAAGCCCGTAGCTCCCTGAAAGTGGCCACACAAGTGGACAGGATTGGACAGAAGACAAATGGCATGCTTGCCTTTATTGGTCAAAGCATTGAGTACAAGAGTCAGGATGTCATGTTGCAGCATTAGAAGACTTTCATTAGGCTGCACTTAGAATTTGCATTCAATTCTCGCCACCACATTACAGAAGGAAGGCTTTGGAGAGGTGCAGAAGAAATTTATCAGGATGCTGCCTGGATTAGGGGGTATGAGCTGTAAGTGGAAGCTAGAAAAACTCAGGTTTTCTCTGAAGCAATGGGGGCTGAGGGGAGACTTGATAAATTGAGGTGTATAGATAGGGTCGACGGTCAGAATCTTTTTACCAGAGTTAAAGTACCTAATACTAGGAGGCATGCATTGAAGGTGAGGGTGGGGGGGATATCAAAGGAGATGTGAATGGCAAGTTATTTCACACAGAGTGGTAAGAGTCTGGAATGCAATGCTAGGGGTGGTAGTAGAGGTAGATATGAAAGGGGTGTTTAAAGAGCTTTTGCATAAGCGCACGCAAATGTGAGGAATGGAGAGATATGGACCAAGGGCAAGCAGAAGGGATTAGAGTCAGAGTCATAGAACTATACGTAATGGAAACAGATCCTTCAGTGCAACTTGTCCATGTCAACTAGACACCCTAAACTGACCGAGTCCCATTTGCCAGCATTTGGCCTATATCCCTCTGAACACTTCCGATTCATTGACCCATCCAGATGCCTTTTAAACATTGTAATTGTACCAGACTCCACAACTTCCTTTGGCTGCTCATTCCACACATGCATCAACCTCAGCGTGTAGAAGTTGCCCCTTTGATCCCTTTTAAATCATTCCCCTCTCACCTTCAAATTATGCCTCTAGTTTTGGACTCCCCCAACCCAGAGAGAAAACCTTGTCTATTCACCCTATCCAGGCCACTACTACCTGATGAAGGAGCGACACTACGAAAGCTAGTATGCTTCCAATAAAACCTGTTGGACTAAAGCCTGGTGTTGTGTGATTTTTAATTTCATGCTTGTCATGATTTTATAAATCTCTATTAGGTCACCCCTCAGCCTCTGACCCTCCAGGGAAAATAGCCCCAGTCTATCCAGCCACTCCCTTTGGCTCAAGCCCTCCAACTCTGGCAACGTCCTTTCTGAACGCTTTCAAGTTCCACAACATGCCCTCTGAACTCCTGTATTCAATGCATTGACCAATAAAGGCAAGCATACCAAACACCTTCAATACCCTGTCTACCTGGAACTCCATTTTCAAGGAACTATGGTTAGTTTAATTTGGCATCATGTTTTGCACAGCATCATGGGCCGAAGGGTCCATTCCTGTGCCGTACTGTTCTATGCAATTTTCTGTTTATGAAGAGAGGCTAAATTTGGTTTTGTTACAATTCTGTAAGGGAGCATTTCCTCCACATGCACATGTCCAAATTAATTTGCAGTCAATCTGACTGCAACTTGATCATTTTAATGCAAAAATCCTCCATTAAGTTTTGAGATGCTTACTGGGACCTGGTATTAGGCAAATTAAAACAGAATCAAATTAGGAATGACTATTCCCTAAAATGTTCTGTTCATCTGTCATTCATTATTATCAAAAGTCTCTTCAGCAATATGTTTAATAGGCTGTTTAGCTGATGCAAACTCATAATGAAGAAATCAAAAACTACTTTCACAAAGCTTTTCCAACTTATTTCAGAAAACTGTTGCCAGAAGCTGCAATTAATATTTTCATTTTGTGTATCTCCAATACATTCTCAGTAAGATTATCCCCAATGATAGGGCTGCAGTCTGAAGCAGTACTTGATAGTCTGCAGCCATGTGTACGCTTTTAGTGCTCCAACCACTAACAAGGCATCAAGGTCATTTGCTCAAGTTGTGGTGGTCATGTTAAGGCCAACTGAGCCTTTTCAACCATTCCTGAATCTTTCTGGCTGGAGAGAGGAATTATTGTGAACCGTAAAACTGGCAACACCTAAACAAATTGAAATGGCACATGGCACAATAGCCACAAACAGCATTCCAAGATGCAGAATAAACCAAAAGAAAAGGCTACCTCTCCTATTAACCAAAACAACATGCTAGAGATCACAGTGGGCCAGACAGCATCCATGGAGAGAGATCAAGCTGACATTTCAAGTCTTGATGATAAAGAGTCATCTAGACTTGAAACATTAGTTTGTTCTCCCTCCATGGATGCTGTCTGACCCACTATGTGGAAACAGGCCCTTCAGCCCAACAAGTTCACACAGACCATCTGAAGAATATCCCACATAAATTTATTGTCCTACCATATTAAAACATCACTGAACACTATGGGCAATTTAGCATGGCCAATTTACCTAACCTACTCACCTTTGGACTGTGGAACAATACTGGAGCTTCCAGTAAATGGACCCATGCAGGGAGAATGTGAAAATTCCACATAGACAGTCGCCCTAGGCTGGAATCAAACCCAGGTTTCTGGCACTGTGAGGCTGTAGTGCTAACCACTGAGCCACTATGATCTGCAGCATTTGTTGTTTTCAGTATAGAATACAGTACTTGCAGTAATTTGTTCCTCCTATAGCGTGTTGTAGTGCATATAGGAATCCTTTTGTTAATTTCACAACAGAAGCAAAAGCAATGTGCAAAAAGGCTTTGGGTGCGAGGAGTATTTACTGTCTGGAAGCACAGTCTGAGTGTGTGGAGGAGGCAGGCACATCGATGTACTCACCAGGGAATTAGATTGGTCCATTTACAAATAACAATGTTCATGGTTACAGGGAAAAGCAGGAGAATGGAACAAAGACAATTGGACCATTTCGTGAGTCAGTACAGACATGAAAGGCCAAATGGCCAACCTGTGCCGTAATATTCTGCAATACATTAAATCGGATCCATACTCCAACACTATTCACTATTTCCAGACCCTGACAATTTTGCACATGCAATGATAAGAATACTCAAATAATACTTCATCTCCCACTCAGACTAAAAAAAATCCTCCTGAGGTCAGATAAGTAAGTACAGTTCTTTCCTGACAAGCGTGAAAAGATTTTTAAAATTGTATTTTAGCAGCTTTGCTGTTTTTTTTACACATTGGCACTGGAGTGAAACATGCTGCACCAGAGTTTGTGGTGTGCAAAAAGAGTGTTGATTGCTTATTAATATTGCATTATGTGCAATCCATCCCACTGCTCATCATTTCTATGAGCTATCTGTTCTATTACCTGCTCTAGTACAGATTTGCTGACACCATCCTCTTTGCTGGGCCTGCTTGGTCTAGTGTGAAAGAGGAAAACCACTTGCTACTCTAATAAAAGATTATTTTCTTAAATAAGACGTAGTTGGTTGCATGATATCAACATTGTAGAAGTTTCACTGATGTGACAAGCATTGCTATAGAGACGATGAGGAAAACCCAGATATCAGGTCTCACTCTTTTTGTGATTCTAAGCTTTGCTGTCATAAAGTCCCAATAACATCATCATTGTGCATGTGCATAAGGCGCTCTTCAGCATTAACCCCTCTGACATTTCTAACAACAAATGCAGATTCACTTGCAGCAAAACAAAACTAATAATCATGGCTACAAATGCCGGTCTCAGAACTCACCAGCTCCTCTTGGGTAAAGCCGCCAATCTGCACAGTGGAAGTTAAGCAGCAATATGACATTGCCTCCAAGACCAAAGAAATTCAGAATGAGGCTCCCTACATGAAGTGTGAATACGGGGGATAGGTCAGGGTGTGGGCAGGAAGATGAACGGACTGATAATCACTTTATTTTCTGTGCCCCCCTGCCCCACCTTCACCTGTATTGGCAGAAATCCTAGGCAAGGAGCGCAGGGGGTGGTAAAGTTTATCATAGGTGCCTCTTATTTTCTAGAAAGCTTGTGTTAGATTATTGCCTTATTCAGTTTCTGCATTAACGATGTTTTAATTCAGAGTCTGACAGGATTGACACACATGATCTAGCTTTACCATTTAGGTTGCCAACTTGAGTTTCCTTTACGCTAGATAAGGAAACACACAGATCCAGGACGACTTAAATCAGTGAAATTTGAAGCACTTGTTGCTGATATAAAGACAGCATTAAACTGTGTAGCCTGCATATCTTTTGAAACTGTCTTTGCAATCAGTCACAATGCTCAAAGCTATAATTCTGCAACACTGTCACAGCAGCAGTCCCTGCTCACTGAGTGCATGTGCTCATTTTACTAAACACATTGCTGATGTATCAAAAGCTGGCCTTTCGGAGACACTTTCTGTAGATGTGGCATCGACATTTACAGTATGCCACCCTGCCCTTCACAGAAAGGTTATCTTAAGACTTTCCTACACAGTGTTATGCCAGGCGTGTTAATGGAATTCCTGAAAAAGTGCAACATCAAATTCAACAAAATGGCAACTTTCAACTACATCTTACAGTGGCGTTTTGAACATTCAAGTGGAAAAAGCAGTTGTGACATTATGCTTAAATCCAACTACATTATTAAAAGCCGTCATTGTGTCACACAAACATTTTTCAGCAATTCCTTTAGGTAACTCAAGTATCATATTTATAAAACAATCACTGTCTTAAATAATGACAGTAGTTCGAAATTTTACTTAAAAAGTGCATCAAGGAATTATAACAACAAATATGAGAAAGTATCATGCTGGTATATGAACTATTGTTTGAAAAACTGTAGTGTCTAGTAAATTACATCCATACTTACACAACATAGTTTCAAAATTTCTAATTGCCTATATATAGAGACCATATCATTCCTTTAACAAGAGCAATACATAATATTGGACAGGACTTTTATCAAACATCTCAGCATTTTATAAGATGCTTCATTTGCCTGGTCTCTGGGGACCATCTTACAATAAACCATTCAAAGCTTTTAGAGATTGTGGTCTGAGCCAATTGGCAGGGAACTATATGATGATCCAGCACATGAGGTGATAAATGAGTCAGATACATTAAAAGGAAGGTAGGTAGGCACATGAGGAAGAAAGGAATAGATAATGATGATGTCATGTTGATGAAGTAAGATTTAAGGAGGTTTCTCTGAGGTATAAACACATGTCCTGACCAGATTGACTGAACGGTCTATATCTGTGCTGGAGTCGATAAAGTGTGGACCTGGAAAAAGCACAGCAGGTCAAGCAGCATCAGAGGAGGAGAGAGTCGATGTTTCAGTTCGGAACCTGATGAAAGGCTATGAATTGAAATGTCAATTCCCTTGCGCCTCTGATGCTGCATGACCTGCTGTGCTTTTTCCACATCCATTATTTATCAACTCTGACTTTCCAGCATCTGCAGTCCTCACTATCTCCTAATTTCTGTGCTGTAAATTCAATGAAAAATATTAATCACAGTGAAATTTGTGGACACTGACAGGCTGCAGTTGGAAGTGTGTATTGGAAGTCATGTTGATTTTAAAAGCTGAGCTTCGCGAATATTAGTCTGGAGGACTGTGGACAAAAGGTGAGGAGCTACAGAGAAATGTTGTGGGTGTGAGGAAAAGCCTGTTATAGTATTGGGCCATGTTGTTGTTATGGTGCACAAGGAGCAGAATTGAAATTCTTGGCCTTTCAAATAAATTCAGATGTCACTTTTGAGTTCCTCTTTGAACCACCAACCGAAACTGGGCAGAAAAAGTTATTAAGGGGCAATAGGGAATTTGTGTATACAAGGAAGTACTTTCATTCAGTGTCTGCTCTAGTCACTCAGTAGTCAAGCTTTTGGAAGATAGTATTGGTCAGAAATGCAACAGCAAGCCATTTGATGACAATCTTTGGGGGGCAGTCATTCTGTTTCCACTACTCCTAGCTTTCTTTTAGTCAATTTCACTCAAACTCTAAGTAAAATCTTATCCTGTTACAAAGCTAAGCATTTGAGAATTATAGTGAACTCTTAGTTAGAGTTTAACAGTTCAAAGCATTGCTGGCTCAGAAATAATTTGAACATGATGCAGAATCTCAGCTGTTGTTCAGCTTGCAACTGTAGTTTTTTTTGTCGGCGGTTACCTTAAGGCTTAGCAAAAGTTAGATTTATAGTTCATTTTCAATATTACTGACCAGTTAATAGCTTTGAATACATAGGCATTCCCTGCTGTAGGATGATTTTAGATCAGCCCAATGTGTTCATTAGCTTTATCTCCATAGCTGTTAGACTTCTCTTGGAATATGCAGTTTCACCTGCAGTGAATTTTTTTTTTTGGTGACTTTTTCTGCTTCCTTTGTTGAGCATCTTCCGGTGCTAAAATATGTAAATTCGCATGATCATTTTTTATTCATTCTCTCTTGACATTTTCATACTGGATTCAAGGTCTGAACATGTACATTTGGTTGACATGCAACATACAAACCTACCTCTGCCATATTTAGGACTTCATTAATTTGATTTTTTTTTCCAATGTTGTTTAACACAATGTCTTCAGACATCTGCGGCATTTTTGCATTTATTGTTTTTTTCTCCTCTATTCCCTCCCTTACTTTTTTTTAAAAACCTCTGACCTTTCTCTTGGGATAGAGATGAGCTTTTCTATGCAGTGACCTTCAACCAGATATGACTTCATCACAGAAAGAGCTAAATTACAAGTATTCTCATTATAACATGGACATTTCCCAGTGTCCATGCTGTTGAGCCTTTTCGGAATGTTGTGAGAACATCTTTCAGTCTTCGAAACTCTGAAATATACTGGTCTAATTTGTTCAACTTCTCAGTACAGGACAATGCTTTTGTCCAGGTAGTAAGCCAATGACTTATGCATTTAGAGAATAGTTCATGAAACCTTCTGGAAACCATTTTGATGTTCTCACAGCTTTTGCTAGCAAGAGTTTCAAGGAAGGAGGAATTAAAGAAGTTGCATGCATTTTCAGCAAGTTTTATGGAGTACATTTCTTTATCCGAAATGCTCGGGACCAGCTGTTTCTTGGAATTCAGAATTTTTTGGTTAGTTTAATGGTGAAATTTTTAAAAATCTTACCAGAGGAGCAGACGTCTAAGTAAGAACAGGCCATCGGTGCTTGGCCATGCCCCCCAGGTTGCAGCTGACTGACACGCATCAAGTGGGTGTCGACTTGGGTTAACTGTTTGCTCTCCAAACAACCTTGTTAATGAGGAAAAGACTTCACAAAAAAAACCTCCGGATTTTGGAGCTTTTCGGTTTTTGGATGCTTGGATGAAGGATCTTCGACCTGTATAAAGAAATAATGGTACTGCTATTAATATAAACCAAACAGCTCTTGTAATAATGTGCTGCAATTGAATGAAAAGGTAATCATGTGGGACCTAACAAGGTAATCAATGCAATGTAAGGAATATTTATCGACTTGCCCACTAATCAATAATATTGACAGGAGCCTCATCTTATTGGTAGCAGCCCATATTGTAAAATAAAAATGAATGTTTTATAAGAACATCTGTTTCCTTCCCACAAATGAATTCCCTTATATGCTCCCTCTAGGGACCTTTGCCCTGTGGAAAAAGGAATATAATTTTGTTAATCTTCTCAAACTGTTTAATTGGAAGAGAGACAAATTTAATAGGTAGATTAATAGAGCAGTTTAAGGCTATTTTATTCTGGCACAGGTTGTGACTTCTTCAAATGCAAAAAAGAACTTTATTTCAACCTTCCAAAATCAACTTTTTTGGGTCCTGCAAGTAAGTTGTAATATGTGAGAAATGACTCCACCAATTTCATATGATGATGCATAACATATCATCGACAATGGTAAATTTGGATCAAAAACAGTCAGTGCTTCTGACCTTAATTGTGCCTCTCTGGCTTGTGTAAATTCTTCCACATTGACCTTACCATTTCCAATTTTTGTCTTGGCATTATAAATTGTGCAAAGGCTCCACAACCACCTGATGAAGGAACAGACCCCAAAAGCTAGTGCTGTCAAATAATCCCACTGGATGATAACCTGCTGTTGTGTGATTTGTCCACCCAGTCCAACACCGGCTCCTCCACATTCATTGATAATGCTTGTAAGATTTGGGATGACAATGCCATAGTAATTAGCAAATCCAAAGATGAATGCCCTTGGTTTACATTTTTAAGTGTTGGTGCCTCAGTTATCACTTTTACTTTTTGAAAGTAACTCATGTAGTCCCTCGGCATCAATGAGATGGACTAATTATTTGTTGGAAGATGTATAAAATTCATAATTGGCTTTCCTCACTCCTAGGCCATAATCTTCAATTCTCTGCAGAGTAGCACTTAAATCGTGGAGTTCTTTCGTTTTGCTTTTCCCCACGGCTGTAATGCTGGACTTCCAATCCACTTAAAATCTGATCCACAGCACGTTTTGTTAACATTCCAGAACACAGCTCCCTCGATGACCCCAGGTTTTCCAGCATTGCTCATTGTAAAGCGTCTATGGTGCACTGCAGTTGATTTGCTAAAACTACACATGATGAGGGATAGGAAACAACAGAATCCAGTTTTCCAATGAGAGAACAAAGCCAAACATCACGTTTGTCAAAAAGGTCAAGAAATGTTGGTGAGAAATTACACCTCTGCTAAGAAGTGGGTACCAGTCATCATGGTATCAACTTTCTGCATCAAACAGGCAGAGAAGATGTGGTATGGAGAAGATTAGCTCTTGATAACCAGAACAAATGTGCCCATTAATGGAAGACCCACAAACAACTGCACCAAATAGCAACCTGGATATAACTAAGGACAGAACAATAACTGAAGCATCTGAGGGGGCAGTACCTTAGCGAAGAATACTATGATGTTGTGTGAACCTCTGAATGACTGAAGGAAACACAATGACAGATAATGTTGCTAGTACACCTAAAACTCTAGCGGTTAAAGCCAAAGAAAAAGATAAACAAATGCCAGAGGTGAACAGACAGCCACATAGGAATCAATATCCTCTGGAATGACTTACCTACAGACTGTTCTAAATATGATTGGAAATATTGTGAATTGTTTTCCTTGTAGGAATCTCTAGTATAAAGAGGGAGGATTGTTCTGTATTTGTGTAAGTATGGTAGACTGTCACTTTAAGAGTCTGATCACATGACTTCATTGGTCATTTTTAGTTGATTCACATCTCAGTCTAACCTTACAAACTGTAAACATCTCCATTAAACTGCTACTATTTTAAGCTTTGGCTCCCTGGCCCTTCTTAAAACTTAACAGTTTCCCCCTCCACTTCCAAATGTAGTGAGCAAATCAGTTATTTGGATTCTGCTTTGAAAGAGTTTGCATAAAACTTGCCTTCATAATTTATTTAGTGGAGTTTATTAGAATGGCGATTATTACTGATTCAAGAAAAGCATTTCCAGCCAACAGTCTAACCTTGAAGAATTTGAATTGAATTGTAATTGAAGCCATCACTGTGTAGTATGTCTCCTAATCTCTGAGCGATGAACACTGAAAACTTCCAGTTGGAAGGTAGCCATTGCAGCAATGTACCTGAATGATTCACAATGGAACCACTTGGAGGTACTTACCAATTAGGAACCCAAGAGTTACCTCCAAAGTTTAAACTTTCAATGCCTTATATTTCAAACCCTCCATCTAAAGTTCACAACTGAGTCAGAGCAATAGACTTTAGGACATTCTGACTTGCCCAAACAGTTACCTCGGAAATGGTCGAGCAGCCAAAAGCTGTTGTTACTCATAGGTAAAACTCTCCAGTGATATTCCCAGATCCAAACCTTGACAGTCATACACATACCATTCTAGGTCCTCAGTTGGGTACCTATAACATGAACCCCTTCACCCACTAACATGCCAATCGAACACAACTAACATGTCATCCTAACCCTTTCACCCACAATCTGCCATCCTAATTCCAAGCATCTGCCACCCAACCCACTTACCCATGTACCCACTGCCCTAATCTTCTTCACTGTCTGACTTGCCATGTCATTTCTTAATTCCTTAACCCATATAACACTCACCTTTACCCCGACTCACCTGCCAACCAAATCTGTCAACCATTTCCCTGGTTCCCTAACCCCTCACCCATCCACCGGTAACCCTGAACCCTTAGCTACCTGTCACACTGCTCCTCATCCACCCATCTGCCCCTTACCCTCAAATAGTTCCCCATTTACAATTGATAAAGACACAATATAAATAACTGAAGCAATTTCTACCATCCTAACACTTACCCAATTACCTGACACACATAACTACTTGCATCCTCTTCCCTTACCCACCCACAAGCAATCCTACCTCCACACCCACTTTGTTTATTTGCATACTGCCTTTCCGTATCTTGTCCAATTGCCTTTTGGATGATATTAAAGAGAGGATACAACTTTTCCCCAACACTGACCCTGTGCTGCACTGGATAGCTCCCAAACCATGGTAAAAACAATGACTGCAGATGCTGAAAACCAAATACTGGATTAGTGGTGCTGGAAGAGCACAGCAGTTCAGGCAGCATCCAAGGAGTCTTCCAGCACCATTAATCCAGCTCCCAAACCATGTAAGCTGTGCAGTTCTCAAAAGGCTTAAATCGGAGGTTCGAGCCAAAACATGGAGCTCTGGTAGAGGTAAAGAAAAAAGACTGGAACGACATTCTGACTGTGATTACCTCTTCCCAGAAGATTCAATTTAAAGTTCTTTGCCACCGAAGGTGAGTGAAGGTAATACTTTCATCATTGATTAGTATGGGTGTCTGTAAATGGAATGTATATCTCAAAAACTAAGGGTCAGGTTTTAACTAAGTTTGGTATAGAGGCTATAGCCCGATATTTTTAAAAATAAAGTCTTTGACGAAGATTGTGGCTCTCAATCTGATCTTGGTCACCTGTTAACTTTGGGGAAATAGGTCAGGTTGACTGTTTGTGTGTTGTTTTAATTAGATTACTGTGGATTGAACCAGCTGCCGTGGTGGTGCTTGACACAGTTGTCAAAAATGTGAGCAGACCTTTCAGGGGACCTTGTTGGATGAAGATTGATCTGAAACCTCCTCAATCGTATCGCTTTTACAAAAAGGTTTCCCATTTGAGCTTTGTAGTTCCAAAGCATCAGCTTGGCAGAAATAAGCCTCAAGGAAGAGTAATTTAATTGTAATAATATTGTGTTAGTGAAGCAAATTAAGACATGCACTCTACTGGTCACTCTTGACATTTGCCCCTTCCTTCACAAGGCCCAGCATTGATGTAGATGGAAGATGATGACATTCTCCCTGGCTCTAAAAATACTCCATTTGTTTCATTTCCTGGCAGATTTATGGGTCCAAACCGAATGAACTTGTCTCTCTGTTTTCCACTTCCCAATAATCTGGACTAAATTCATATTGACCAAAGACCACATATGATTGCAAAGACTGGACTCCCCAAGTATTTTTCTCTTGGCAATTTCAAGCTCTTCAACAACCAAAACTTATTTTTCCATGAGTAATCTTGGGAGGTTTTGATGCACATTATTTCTTGACTAAATCTATGTCAAATGGATCACATGTGAACTGAGGGAAGCTGAGATGGGCCTCTCTGCTGGTTGACAGAGAACCAGCACATGTCAGAGAACAGGAAGATGGCAGTGCTTTGCTCTGACAGGGATCTGGGGATCCTGGTGGATGCGGTGTTGCCAAGTACAGGACTTTTCTTTGCAGAGGAGGCTGTGCCAACAAAGCTTGGCAGACTGGTCTAAGTTCACCACCTGGGTTAGTGCCAGCTCCATGATGCAGAGCAAGAGCCAGCAATGCAGAAAGAAGCTCTGCCAGGGGAAGTGCCACATTCACACTCACTCTATCTTTGCTATTGAACACATCTCCAACCAAAGCTTGTGCTTTGACACACTCCGACTGTTTGCCTAAAAACACACCCTCAGCCACTCATCCTCCTCAGCAACACCATAAACCCTGCATGACCTCTGCACTGACTCCTCAGCCCTTTGGAGTACCTCACCACTATTCCCTGACATGCTCCAGGACTAACCAGGCTATGCAACCCAATCCTCCCAACATTGATGTCCTCCACCTCTACAAGGAGTGATTTCTGGTCCTGGTGGGAGGAGACTGAGACCACTCCAGCATTACTCGATGTCCCACCATGTAATGATGTATGGCTTTCGATGCTACTACTGATCTCCTGTAATCCCCACTGTGCCTCCCTAAATCATTGTATGCCACTTGTAACCATTAGCTGCAATATCTTCGCTCTCTTTTGCAGGCTCTGCAAGCTTCCTGGAGATATCAGTAGAGAAGCAGCCAGCTACAAAGGAATCGCACCCAGCTCGACCTCAATCTGAGGGGAAGCTACCTCCTGCACCCCCCTGCAGCTCACATACTGACATCTCAACAATAGAATGTTTCTGTGCACAAACTTGTGATCATCTCCCAGCAACAGCTCATAACTGGAACAAACACTCCAGGCCATTGGCACTCAGAGGATGGATAAACATTGTTTAGCCCCAGGCAGGAGAGGACCCAGTGATGTCGGCAGTCAGTGATCCATGCACAGGGTAGGGCAGCAGCAATGCCAGGCAGGTGTAGGGCACTTACTGCCCAGATAATGCAGCAAACCACGCCAGATGACAGCTGCCATGGAGACCCAGGCCCAGCATCCTCGAGGCTGCTGGAGATGTGCACCCTCCCCCTCCACATGGCACCCCATTGCCCTAGCACCAAAGGCAAGGTGAGAAGAGCCCAGGGAGCATGACCCCAGACCAGGAGACATACAGAGACAGGGCAATGCCAGGAAGCATTCAGCTGTAGGTGGAACCATGCACAGACCCCTTGGGTGTTTCCATTCAGGACACACTGCAGAGGTGTCAGGGCTCTTCGCCTCCACTCTGCCTGTTCCCCCCCTCACCCTTTGAAGCTCAATCCAAAGAGGGTCAGCTTACCTCCAGTAAGAAGACCCTTGGCATGTCCCCCTATCCAGACACAAGTGCCCTCATGATCTCCCCAGAAAACCTCCAAGGCTAATAGGCTCCACATCAGAGCAAGCTGCCTCCAGCGACAGAAACAGGCCACACTGAGAAACAGCGCGAGGCAGAGAAATAAGAAATAACAATGGTCAGGTGACACAGGTGAAGAAGGTTTTTTTTAAAGTAGACGTGTGCACATTGAATGTTGATTTCATGCATCCGAGTCTTTCTGTGTAGGTGTTTAATGCATTTCCACACCAACGAACAGCAGTTCATGGCCACACAATAATGTCTGCTCTGAAAGCTTGCTGCACTATCTGTAAACAGGGGAACAATGTGTACGCACAACATTGAGTGCTGCTGATACCTTTGGTCTTCCTGGTTCCTAACACTTGGTTCATTCTGCGTTTAAAGGTGTAGCTATTCAAGAGGTTGTCAACCAGTGGCTGTGTCAGGGACATACAGAGGATCAATGCTGTAGGATAGCCACCGAGTCAACTGTGCAAGTGTGCTAGATCTTTCATTGGCCTGTGAGCTGAGTTGTTCCAAGTAACCAATGACCACACATTTTTGCAATCCCTACCCTTTACAGGACACTGTCCACTCTGTGTGCCCACAGCCATTTTCTTCTTATTGAGCACTTTCAATTCCAGCACAATGGAAAGCAAGAGTGAGTGCTTGTCAAGATTAGAGTAGTGCTGGAAAGGCACAGCAGGTCAGGCAGCATCTGACGAGCAGGAGAATTGACATTTCGGGCAGGAGCCCTTCATCAGGAATGAGCTTCATCAGTCTAGTTGTGTCAATGAGCCCCCTCACACCTACATCCTCTTCCTACCAGCACACCTCATCAATCCCATAGGATTCATGCTTCTCAATGTTTCAACCCAACCCATCTAGATACCCCTTCTCCCTGCCTATCCTACTTACAAAGATCCTGACATGGGTGGTGGATATGCCTGGAGTGGTCATTCACTGATTCCCACACCTCTTGAAGCCAGGGTGCTTCTGATTGTGTTTGAACCTCTCTCCCATAATGCACCCTTCCCAGTCATGCTTTCCAGTTATGACCCCTTTGAAATCATGCTGGCCCCTCTTCACAATCACACATCCCCCTTGTCCAGAAACTGTAGCTCCCCCCTCCCAGTTCTAAAGACTAAGCTCTGAGGGCTTGATACTCTGGCTACAGCCATAATTAGCCCCATTTTCCACCCACCCCACCTTTTCCTCCTTCCTTATTTTCTGTGGATTGACCATGGCCTACCTCCTCAACCAACATGACTGAAACAGCCCTGGGAAAGATGTATCCAACCTCTTGACTGCTGCCTATTTATCTCCCTGGCTGCATTAGCCCCAGCCCTCTGACGTCCTGCTATGAAGACTGATTATGGTCCTTACCTGGACTGCAGAGGCACAGACCCCCTGACTGAGACACCATCCACAACTCCAAACTCCTCCCCCGACTGGATGCCTGACCATGGCCAAAGGTCTTGACTGGTATTGGGAGGCTACCCTTGACTTACTATGCCAGGACCCCCAAACAAATGGGTGTCTTCAAGGACTTCATTAAGGGCTTCGCCACTGTGGGTTGCTGCCTGCTTGCTGTAATGCAGTGTGCTTGTTGCATAGTGTATGCTTTGAGATTGACGTAGCACACTGCCACACAGCGGGGTATGCACTACCTAAACTACGCTAACTGGCACATAGCAAGGCAAAGCAGGTAGCCTATGAGCAAACAGATAGACGCTCAGTGAGCATCACTAATATGCAACCTCATCCAATCTTTGAGCTACATTCCAGTCCTCGTCCGCAAATCATCCCTTCTGGAGCCTTTGTGCTAGCTGTGGGTGTGTCCTGCAATGCAAATTCCTGCTTCCAGAATACCCTGCTACTGCATGCTAGAAATGCCAGGATGGAAGTGATGGATTGACAGTGGTAGGAGCTAATGTTCCTGAAGGATGAGTGCAACCAGCTGGTAGGCAAGGATAGTGCCCTGAGATGTTGTTAGCTGGTAACCAGCATAAAGGTGGGTTCAGCATAAGCTGAGCTACCTCTGCCAGGTTTCCTTGATGAGTCTTTCCCAATGTCAAGCTTACTTAGTAAATTGTGAGTCTGAATGTCAATGAGGTGAATTGTGGAGTTAACAAGGCATTTAACAAGCAATAATGTGAGCCAATTTGGTATCTCACTGCTGCTTAGTGAGAATCTCACCACACTGTTTGTGAAAACCATGAAAGATAGTGAAATGATCCTGCCATTAAAATATGCCTCGTCACACTCGTCCACTGATTCTGTCACGTACTTCACCATAGCTCATGTCACCCAGACCCTAGTAAGAGTCTACTATTGTTAAGGTTGTATAATCTTTGCATCATTTTTGAACACCATGTTTTAGAAAGACTTAACTATTCTAACAAATAGGATTTTCCACGCTACAAACAGAGCATGCTGACTGTATTGCATTACATTTCTTTTTAAATGTTTTATATCAGTAATTCCTCAGGAGATTATTTTTTTCATTCCTATGGGGATTACAGGAAATGGGGATTTCATTAGATTAGAGAGATTCTATTGAAATGAAAAGTCTTGATTTAATCAACAAAGCTGTATGTAAAAGATGAACTTAATTTCTTCAATATAGTTTAATGTTAACAGACTGAGGTGACACAAACCTTTTCTTTAAGTTTATTTTCAGCTTCATTCACTGTGTGTATGTATTCGACACGTTACCTGTTTTGTTGGATGTTACACATGCCCCTTAAAGCTCCAAAATGAATTCTGTGAAACAGTTGAAGAGTTGAGCATTGAATGTGCCAAATGCTATGTTTTAGCAAGCATTATTTTAGCAAACAACTTGCAGCAAATGTTCACAAGAAGCATATTCAGAAGGAAGGTCAGGATATCAATTAATGTGATTTGATGCTGACAACTCTATTTAATGTTCAACACTGCAACCAATATCCTCTTTTAGTTCCATTTGGTTGACCTGCGTTCAGCAGCACAAAGGACCTCACCTACTTGGGTTATTTAGAGGAATTATCAACTGCTTACACATCAGATGCTGGTTGACTTTTTCTCACTTGTTTCAATTCGGCAAGGATTTGGCATTTTGGATAATTATTTTGACTGGAAGATGTCAACAGGACATGGCGTGACTGGTGCTGAAGGTGTTTTTGTTGATAGGACATCTTCTGTCCAGATCAGACATGGACACTGTCAGAGAAATTTGCCCAATACAGTAGAGACCACACAAACCAGATCGGGTGAAATTGACATGCTGTTTATTACAAGCGACATGGCTGGAAGAGAAACTGATTAGGCTGACACAGAACTGACAGTCTGTACAGGTAGGTCAAAATTTCTCTTCCCGCAGCTGAGGATGAGACTAATTTTTATAATAATGCTGTAGAATAAGTCTAATCAGAAATGGGGAAAATACGATGTATCTGGAAATGGAGTAATCTAGTAAAAGTGAATCTAATTGGAAAATAGTTATCAGAGGAATGTCATGATTCTCTGCACAAAGCAACATTCTGACAGTATTGATGGTTGCAGAGGTTCCATTCCTCTTCATAAGGAGGTGTTAATGTCTCCTCTGAAGTGGTGAGGTGCTTCCATTGTCTTGTCCTGGGAGCAATGCTTTGCTGGTGCCTCTCTGTCTGACCAGGACTGCGTGGCTTTGGTATTGCTGGGTTGTGAAACTGCCCTTGGGGCTTTGGGATAACTGTGGTGCTCTGTCATCGTTAGTGGGAGCTGGAAGTGTATTCCTTTGTCTGCGCGTACTATCTAGTTTTGCTTGTCAGCCTGCTTGGAACCCTTGCTGAGGCATTCTGGGTGTTTTAGTACATTTTGGCCAATTTTGCTTTTGTGGGCCTATTAGGGGCTGGCAGGGTGGCAGATCTTTTCCCACAGGCACTATCACCTGCTTAGACTGCAGCAGGATGGTGCATCTGATTAAGCCAGTCAACAGGACAAGCTGTTGTCAGAGGGCATTGGAGAGGTAAAGGCCTCTCTATAGGACAGCCACCCAGTGGCAATTACCTAGCTCAGCAGAAAGCAATGTCTGAGATGCTTATGCTTTGGTGCAGAAAAGATGAGGGCTCCAATATCAGTGTCCTCTGTCAGGCCAGCAGCCCCAGCATTGAGGCACAGATTGCTGCTGCATTGGCTGGGTCACATTACCTCCAAGCCTGGAAAAAGTTCTGAAGGACACAATTAATCAACATTGGAAAGGCAGGTACTGGTCAGGGCTTTGTTTTTCTGGCGGCAAGGATTTGTGATGGAGGCGGGGGTGTGATCCAGATGTTTTCTTCTCTTTTGGCTGTTTCTTGTATTTCAACCTGTGTTTTAATCCTGTCTTTGTGGGTACTAAGATGGGATAGGTGGAGGAAGATGACTTTTTGTACACTTTTCACCGTATTCCTCTACACGAGTATATGTGACAATAAAGTCTAAATCTATTTATCAGCTGGTAAATTGGGCAGAGCAATGGCAGATTGAGTGCAAGGTAATGCTTGGGGAGGCAATCATGGAATCCCTGCAGTGTGGAAGTAGGCCATTCGGCCAATCTAGTCCACACTAACTGTTTCTCCAAAAACCATCCCACTTCCCCCTAAACTATAACTCAGCCGAAACATCGATTTTCCTGCTCCTTGGATGCTGCCTGACCTGCTACGCTTTTCCAGCACCACACTCCTGATAGATGGCCCATCCACCTAACCTGCACATCTTTGGACTGTTGGAAGAAATCACAGCACCTGGAGGAAATCCAGGCAACACCACACAAACAGTCACCTGAGGCTGGAATTGAACCCAGGTCCCTCATAAAGTGAGGTAGCAGAGCTAACCACTGAACCACCATGCTACTCTAGGCAATGGACTAGTGGTATTATCACTACATTATTAACCTAGAAATTCAGCCAGTTTTCTGGTTCAAATCTCAACATGAATTCAACACAAAAAAATCTGTAATTAAGAAGCTATTGGTGATCATGAAATCACTGTTAATTACCAGAAAAGAGCCATGTGACTCACCAATGTCCTTCAGGAAAGAAAATCTGCTATTGTCACCTACATGTGACTCCAGACCCACAGCAATTTACTTGATTCTCAACTGCCCTCAAATTTATCAACCACTACGAACTTTGCCTTCAGCACATGGATGGCAGTAGTGCAGAAAGACAGCTCACTATCACCTTTGCAAGGGAAACGAGCTACAGGTAATAAATGCTGGCCAGACAGTGATAGTCACACGTGTGAATAGGAAAACAATTTGGGAGATCTAATAAAGGAAGGTCATATGTACTGAATGGCAGGTTCCTACAGAGTACTGAGGAACAAAGGGGCCTTGGTGTACTCATCCATAGGTCCCTTAAGGTGTCAGCCAGAGATTGTGTATTGGTTGGCATAGTGGGCCGAAGGGCCTGTTTCTATGCTCTCTGACTCTGACTCCCCAGTGGAACAGAACCATCCTCAATTCTGGCGGACTGAACAAGAATAGGATAAACTTGATTTTAGTGAATCCCCTCCTTGTTGCAGCCATAACCTGCAAGCTCAGAGCAGGACAAGTACTACTTTGCCAGTGACTGCAAATGTTTGGCCATGAATTTTTATGCAGCTATCTTCTTTCAGCCCAGAGGTAGTTGTAACAATTTGCAGTTCACTATCTTGTGTGGCACAAGAGACATCACATCGCTCTACATTCTATCAGAGTTAAATACATTTCTGTCCCTCTCATCCAGCTGCTGTGTGGCTTTAAGCAATGAACCATGTAATGCCCTGTATCCCAGCTGCAGTCATGATGTTTTCATTCAGTGACAGTACTCTGCACCAACAGTAATTCAAACCCACATGATGGTTAATGGGTGGCAAGATCTGTCTGTTGATTTTTTTTGTGTGCATGATGCACGTAGCTACAATGAAACAGACCAAGCTGAGCCAATGCTTCCACTCCCTGAGGAACACTGCAGCATTTGGCAGAGATTAGATTCCCTACAGTATGGAAACAGGCCCTTTGGCCCAACAAGTCTACACTGGACCTTTGAAGAGTAACCCACCCCCTGAAGAATAAACCACCCAGACCCATTCCCCTACCCTACCCAACGCAATTAACACTATGGGCAATTTAGCATGGCCAACTCACCTGACCTGCACACCTTTGGACTGTGGGAGGAAGCCAGAATAAACCCACCCAGAACACGTGGAGAATCTGCAAACTCCACACAGACTGTCGCATGAGGCGGGAATCAAACCCAGGTCACTGGTGCTGTGAAGCAGCAGTGCTAAACAACGAGATACCATGCTGCCCATCTGATGTAGGTGTCAATACATTTTATAGTCTGCTGCATGTGGGGACAACACATTTGCAACATAGCAAACACTTCGAGAGCAGGAGATGAGGAAGAGAAAACGCCAACACCCTCTGTCTCCAGTTTGTGCTTGAGGAACTCATCCTAGCCATTAATACAACCTTAATTCCATTAACATTCTCTGTCCATCAACATTGCCACAACTAACCCCTCTCCTTTACTGACTGGGACAGCATGCTTGTCAATGCGATTTAATGATATAAAATTTTGTAAAGCTTTCTAAAGGACATCATTTCCATATTACATCAAAAGTGAATTAATCGTCCCTGAACGTCCACTTGAGCCTGTTTTCCACATTCTTTTGCCTTTCCAAACACTCCAACAAAGTGCTATCCCAGTGTCTACAAAATGGCCAGTGGAAGGCTCTTATTTTCAGTGGGGGTGACTACAGATGATGTTAGAAGATGACCTCCATTCACTCTAGGCCCAGACAGATTATAGCTGAAAAATGTGTTGCTGGAAAAGCGCAGCAGGTCAGGCAGCATCCAAGGAGCAGGAGAATCGATGTTTTGGGCATAAGCCCTTCTTCGGGATTCCTGAAGAAGGGCTTATGCTCGAAACGTCGATTCTCCTGCTCCTTGGATGCTGCCTGACTTGTTGCGCTTTTCCAGCAACACATTTTTCACCTCTGATCTCCAGCATCTGCAGTCCTCACTTTCTCCCAGACAGACTATAGGCTGGCTGCACTATTGAGGCAGAGGAGTCCACACTCCAGGCTGACTGGCTGATGGATATGATGGATATGGAGGCCAGGATGAGAATGCTCAAAGAAAAGTGTTCTCTTCAGTACATTTTGTGTTCAAATTCTGTTCCTTTTAAAGTGGACAATATTTCTGAATTTATAAATTTGCAGAGGTTGATCACATCATTGTATGTCCAAAATCTGCTGAAACTCTTGCATTCCAGAAGCATTCCAGCGAAATGACACAAAGGAGTTGGACACCAGTCATCTTCCAGTCAGTTCTGGATAACGGAAATATCATGACCCATTCAGCTAAAGTAGGCACTGATGCTTTTACAGTGACCTCATCGCCTTGCAATGGAGTGTCTGATAGAGGAGGCAAAGCTTCACTGTTAACATAATGACTTTATAATTAGCCCACGGAGCTGAGCCATCAGCACATGAAATTCCTGTCCTTATTTCATGAACTGAAATCTGAGCTTGTTGAATTGGTTTGACGTACAAGTCTGAGATTCTAAGCCACTTGCTGGTTTTACCTTACAGAGGGGAACAGGACTCCAGGCTAAGTTTTTGTAGTCTTCCTCAGACCCTCTATCTTAATCTCCCAAGTTGCTGGCTAGAAAGAAGCCTACGCTTTACTTGGAAGAAGGAAAAGCTACAAATCACAGCTCACTAAGGAAGCTAACATTGAACATGGACTTCCAGGAAGATGTTACTCATGTGACCATATAGAAACATAGAAACATAGAAGATAGGAGCAGGACGAAGCATTCAGCCCATTGAGTTTGCTCTGCTATTCATCATGATCATGGCTGATCATTCAATACAATAGCCTAATCCTACTTTCTCACCTCAACCTTTGATCCTATTCACCCCAAGTGCTATATCTAGCCGCCTCTTGAACACATTCAATGTTTTGGAATCAGCTACTTCCTGTGGTAACGAATTCCACAGGCTCACCACTCTTTGGGTGAAGAAACATCTCCTCATCTCCGTCCTAAATGGTCCAAATTGAATCCTCAGACTGTGACCCCTGGTTCTGGACACACCCACCATCAGGAACATCCTCCCCACATGTATATTTAATACTTCTGCATTTACCAAACTTGTGATTTCTAAAATATCTCCTACTTTCCTAATTTCCTGAGTGCTACTTTTTGTGGATGGAGGAAAGAAGATCCCCTGCATTTTGAATATTTTGTTTATTGTGCTTAAAGCATAACGTTTAGTTTATTGCACAACTGTTTATAAGAATTGCATATTTATGAAATGGTAAAGTTACTATCTAAAAAAAAGTGATCATAATATATGAAGATAAAAGTAATGTCAGTCTCTACTATTTCAGGCCTTGCTTGCTTTTAAATTCTGACATGAAGAGTTTGAAAACTTGATGTCAGATTCAGTGGCTGTGATGTTTTTTGTGGCCAAATAGTTGAAGATTTCACCCACAAGTGGACTGAGCAGAACCAGTCAAGGAGTAATATGAAGGCTCCTTTGTTTTGTTCATATGACATTGAACATTGTGGTTCTTGGTAGCCTGTTACATTGAAACATGGGAAAATAAAAAAAATGAGTACAGTCGCTCACCTGGGCTTAAATATGGCTGATCATCTAACTTAGTACCCTGTTCCCACTCCCCTTCCTTGCCATAGCCCTCTGAACTATACACAACTCTTTCTTGAAAACATTTAATATTTTTGCCTTAACCACTTGCCTGACAGAGAATTCAATAGATTTAGTATTCTCTGGATAAAGAGATTTCTCCTCATCTCAGTAGATGTAGTACAATAGCCCTGGATGTGTCTGTCTTTCTTTCTCCCTGTTGAGAAACAGATGCTCATTCAAGATGTCTCTTTCATGTTGTTCAGATAATACTCCTCAGAATCGTTTTTACCAGCCAATGTTACAACAATCAAATGAAATGACTACAGATGTTAATTTTGATGATGAATATACAGTCTGATTATCTTCTTTTGATGCAATTCAATTGACAAGAGAAGTCATGAGTTATTTGGGACCATCTATTATGTCCTTTTTAAAGACAAATTCACACTCAGTGCAAAGTTAATCGCATTATACTTAAATGTTCAAGTCAAAAGCTTAATATACTGGAACAGCTTTTCTCATGCATATATATTTTAGGAAGAAAGCATGAAAGCCAAAAACAATACCTGAATTTAAAACTAAACCACTTAAATGACAACACAGTGCTTGCAATTTGTGCTCTTGAAAAAAAGGTAATAGAGGCTTTAGTTAAAGGAAAGGACATGAGGCAGCAAAATGGCATCTAAAAAAATGATAGGTGATGGCTCACTCACTGTTCTACATATTAGCGGTTCATAGAAAGTAAATATTTGCTTCCAATTGACTGTAAATCTGTTCTGTGGACATCTGTGCTAGCACAGCATCAAAAGATGAAGCAGAGGATCAGAGGAGAACAGCTTAATGCTGACACTTGACAGCCAAGTCTCTCCTCTGTGCCAGGACTGATTTCCATATTCTTTAGATGTGCAGAGTTGTCCAAGGTGGATAAATATTATAAATGACGTTACAACTCACGGCTGATATGAATTGCAAACCGTTTTAAAAGAATGGAATTGTGATTTATTTTGAAGACTTAAAAAACGGGTGACATTTCTGGAATCAGCTTACATGATTGTTGGTCTCTCATTTGGTCCAGTCAGACGATGTATTCTGTGATTTCTGAGTACTGTTCTGGGATATACAGAGCTTTATACACACATATAAGACTTTTAAAATAACAGATCAATCGACCTCAGTTCAGCTTCCCTCAGCTTGTCTTTTGATCCAGTAGAGGTAATGCTAACCAATAATTGCATTTGCGTATAAATGCTCACACCATGTTAAATCTACTCCAGTCTTTTACTGACAAATGCAACAATGGGACATGTGAGCTCTTACTCTGTTTCTGGTGAAATCACCTGAAGGAAGGATGTTTAGCCAGAGCACTAGGAAACTTCTTGACTCTCCTTCACCCATAAATAGGACAAGATCATGCCTCAGGATCCTAAATATGAACCTGAATGTTAACAGGAGCAAGTTATGTAATTGTGGGGGAAATAAGTTTCAGATATTGTGTTTTACCTTGGTATGAGGAATGCTTTGTCCTTGACAGATTTCCCACCTTGAAAACAATGACAGTCTGGATTTCCAGTGGAACAACCCTTACAGGCAAGGTCAGTCTGATCAATTATGTTGGGTGGATTTCGTACCAATTCCACCTTTCTCCCTCCCCCCCACAACTCCCTCAATTTTTGAGGTGTGATTCCAGTCCTGAGGTGTCTGATCTCCAGGCCTGGAGTGCTGATTATTGACTCCCTGTACTTGAGGACATATGACAATAAACCTAATTCTAATTCAATTCATGGTCCCAGGATTGCTGCATTTCTCAACCCAAGAATCTTTTGTATCACAGGAGCCCTGATATGAGAGTTGTGTGTAGGCTTTGGAGGAAGCCTCCACTCATACTCCCTACTGTTTTCTGGCACATTATAAAGCCACTTACATTCTCCTTTAACGTCCCTGAAGTGGCTGATTAGAAATATAATTTCTGATGAAGGGCTTTTGCCCGAAACATTGATTTTCCTGCTCCTCGGATGCTGCCTGAACTGCTGTGCTTTTCCAGCACCACTCTAATCTAGAAATATCATTACACACTTCAGGAGGAGGTAGGTCTTGAACCTGGATCTTCTAGTTCAAAGATAGGGACACTATTGATATGCCAAGTTGCCTTTATTTCCCTTTAGTTATAGGTTTGCTGGGGCCTGGATACCTGGCCTTCCTTAAAATCCTATTGCATTGCTTCCATTAGACTGGTAGTCAGCCCACTGGAAGCAAGTTAGATTCAGATATAAGTGGCTCTCACAAGAATGCAGTACGCGATGGCTGCTATTTATTTTAGTCAGGAAATGAGCAAACCTTTCAGTCTACTTAGCATTGTGCTTTATTTTATAAGTTGCTGGCTTCAGAGCAGCATGATGATAGGCCACGAGGCTTCTTTCTGGAACAAAGAAAAATTCAGAAATTGCTTGAGAGACTCAGCAGATCTAATAGTATCTGTGAGCAGAAGGTAAAGCAAACATTCCAGGTTTGGTGACCCTTTATTTTAGAACTGATAGCAGCTAGGAAAAGGGTGGTATATGTGTTAAAGATGGGGAGGAGGGGGCACAGTGACTGGTGTTGGTGAAGGAGTAAGTAATGGGTAGAGAGGGAGAAAAACAATTAGGCAGGCAAATGGAGGGATATGGTAAACCAGAGGAGTGGATAATCAGGTCATTAGTGACTGAAAGGAAGGGGGAAAAGTTTCTTGTTAGAATAACGAATGAGCCAAAGAGTGACGTGGTATTAGGAAGCAGAACAACACTGGGATAATGTGACGGAGATAGCTGATGACATAAGAGGTTAAGAGAGACCATATGGCACTGAGTGTAGATTTCAGGATGCAGTGAGAACAGCTGTCAGAGGTATGTTGTACATCATGGAGATACCTGTAATCCTGGATGAATTCAGACACAAAGGATGAAACATCAGCTGGAATCCATGTGGAATGAGTCTGAGCTGGAGGCAGGCACTGAGGAATGAGATATGGCCGTGGGAGCAAGTTTTGGCAAAAAAAAACTCATTGAACACTATGAGCGACAACAAAAGTAATAATGGCGAGCAAGATTAGAGTGGAAATTCTGTTGAAGAGAGGAATAGAACTTCTTCAAGGTGGGCATACCTGGAAGAGACTCTCATCCTCTGGCAACTGTGGAGATCAAGCAGAGTTGACATTATCCCCTAAGAGACCCTTCTTCAGAACTTGTGATCGACCAACTTTTTCCTAGCTATGTGCTGAAGATAGCGGTGGGTGCCTCTTTGTGAAGAACCTTGGTCTCTGTTTATTGGATGATGGAATGGCTCTCATGTTGCCAGCAATTCTGCAAATCCACCCATAAATAAGCATGGCTACTGCTGTGACAAAGTTTTGTATTGCAAGTTGAGAGCCAACAGAAATGTTGCTGCATTTCAGTACAATGTAAACTACACTCAAAACCTCAGACTTGACTTTTTATCCAAATCAGCTTCATGTGAACCACTCTCTGTCTTTAAAAATAAAGTTGCCCTTTACATCCTTTCTTAGAACTTTCTCCTCTCACCTTAAAAAATACCCCCTAGTTTTGAACTGCCCCACCTGAGGGAAAAGACCCTTGTCATTCACCTTATCTACATGTCCGAATAAAGCTGTTGCTCAACATGGTGGCAGTGCTGAGCACTGCCCCTTTAAATCATTATGTAGTTCAGAGGAAGCAGAAGAAATGTAATAGTATTGGAAGCAATTTACTAGGTTCATTCAGCCTCAACACACCACTGTGCACAAGCACTCGGCAAAAAATATTTTATCTCACAGGATCAATCAGCAATGAGTAACTGCTACAACTGAGGCTAGAAGAGTACATTGTTTCCATGGGCTGCAACACAAAAATAAAAATATTTTAAGTGTTACTAAGAAGGCCAACATATCTTCATCAGGTCTTAAACAAAAAGATCAACCAAACTTCTTATTAATACAATTATGCATTTATTATCAAAGCAAAGTTTCTTTCAGAAATAAATAGAGTGGAACAGTGGTGCAATGATAAGCGCTGCTGCCTCATAGCCCCAGAAACCCAGGTTCAGTTCTACCTTTAGGCGCCAGTCTATGAGGAGTTTGCATATTCTCCCCATGTCTACATAGGTTTCCTCTGCATGTTCCAGTTTCCTCCCACAATCAAACACTGTAGCACATCCCGGAGGGGGAGAGTGACCTGGATGCTTTGTTTCAGGAGGCACTCACACCTGATAGATTAACTAATTCAAATTCAGTTAATGATCATAGACAGCAGGCTGTGATTCCAAGTGAGGTAGGTCAGGGCATCCCACATCAGAAGTAGAGGAGCCTCAGCTTTTGACCTTATCCAACAGGTATGAGATTCTTGCTCCCTGTGTGGATGAGGAAAAGGGCTGCGGAGAGGATGGTGCTGATGGCCATTCAAGAATGGGAAGTAAAAAAGACAAGAGGTAGTCATAGGAGATTCTATAATTAGGAGGATAAATAGTATCATTTGCAAGCCGGATCGAGAGTCCTGCATAGGGTTTTGCATGTCCAGTGCCAGGGTGCAGGACATCTCTGACTAGCTTGAAAGGATACTGGAATGGGAGGGGGAGGATCCAGCTGTTGTGGTCCATGTTAGGACTAATAACATAGGCAAGGGTAGGATGGAGGACCTGTTTGGGGATTATCAAGGAACGATTAAGGAACAGGTCCCCAAGGATCATGACCTCTGGATTACTGCCCGAGTCACATGAAAATTGCCTTAGATACAAGAAAAAAATTAGGGAAGTAAACACATGGCTAAGGGAATGATTGTGGGAAAGAGGGGTTCCATTTCATGAAGCATTGGCATCAGTTTTGGAACCGGGTGGGATCTGTACGAATGGGATGGTCTCCACCTGAACTGATCTGGAATCAGTGTTCTAACGAAAATAATAAATAGGGTGGTCACTAGGACTTTAAACTTGTGAGTTGGGGGAAGGGAAAGGGAAAGCAACAGGAAGTATGCTGTTAAATGTGAAGGTAAACAGCAGGTTAGCATGTATGCAGGAGGGTTCAAGTCAGACAATGAAAGAAGCAAAAATGAAAGATGACTCAGGAGAAGGTGGGCAGCACAGTGGCACAGTGGTTAGCACTGCTGCCTCACAGTGCTAGAGACCCGGGTTCAATTCCCACCTCAGGCGACTCTCTGTGTGGAGTTTGCACATTCTCCCTGTGTCTGCATGGGTTTCCTCCGGGTGCTCCTGTTTCCTCCCACAATCCAAAAATGTGCAGGTTAGGTGAATTGGCCATGCTAAATTGCCTGTAGAGTTAGGTGAATGGGTAAATGTAGGGGAATGGGTCTGGGTGGGTTACGCTTCGGCGGGTCGGTGTAGACTTGTGCCGAAGGGCCTGTTTCCACACTGTAAGTAATCTAATCTAATCATATTAGCGGTGTTGTGAATCATAACGGGAAGAAAGCTAGCATCAAGGCACTGTAGCTGAATGCTTGTTGCATTCGTAACAAGGTCGATGAGTTAACGGCACAAATCATCCTGAACGAATATGATTTGGTGGGAACATGATGGGAACATGGTTGCAAAATAGTCATGACTAGGAATTAAATACCCAGGGGTACCAGACAGGAATGCAAAAGAGGTGGTGTAGTTCTGATACTCAAGGACGACATTAGGGCAGTGCTAACAGATGATATAGATTCTATTGAGCATGAGGTTAAATCCATTTGGGTGGAAATTAAGAATTCCAAGAAGAAAGATTCAATGATAGGTGTAGTCTTTAGGCCACCAAATAATAACATCACATAAACAGAGAAATAACTAATGCCTGCAAAAATGGTACGGTTATTATCTTGGGGAATTTTAATCTGCATTTAGATTGATTGAGCCAGCTTTGAAAAGGAGTTCATTGAGAGTATCCATGATAGTTTTCTTGAACAGTATGTAATGGAATCGATGAGGGAGCAAGCGATCCTAGATCTGGTCCTGTATAATGAGGCAGGAATAATTAATAACCTCATAGTTAGGGATCCTCTTGGAAGGAGTGATCACAGTATGGTTACATTTGAAATACAGCTGAATAGTGTGAAGATAAAATTCAGTACCAGGGTCCTGTGCTTCATTGAGGGGGATTATGATAGAATGAGGGAGGACCTTGCGAAACAGACTGGAAAGAGAGACTTTATGGTACGAGCAGTGGAGGACCTTCAAAGAAATTTTTCAAAGTGCTCAGCAAAAGTAAATTCCGGTAAGGAAGGAGGATTGTAAGATGAGGGGTAATCTGCCATGGGTGCCTAAAGAAATAAGGCAGGTTATCAAAGTGCAAGAGATGGTATACAAAGTGGCCAGAAACAGCCACTGTTTCTGATTGGGAAAGATTGAGAAAACTTTGAAGGTCAACGGAAAACCACAAAAAGAGCAACGAAGAAAAGTAAGATAGAGTATGAGAAAAACACTGGCACAGAATATAAAGACAGACAGTGAAATATATAAAACAAAGAGGAATAGCTAAAATAAATGTTGGTCCTTTAGAGGATAAGAAGGGGCAGTAAGTTATGGGATATGACGAAATGGCTGTGGCATTGAACAGGTACTTTGTATCGGTCTTCACAGTGGAGGATACTAATAACATGCCAGTAATCAGCCAGAGAGTGGTGGGCCTGTGGACTTATTGCCGTAGAGTGCAGTGGAGGCCGGGATGCTAAATGTCTTCAAGGCAGAGATTGATAGATTCTTGTTGTCTCGGGGAATTAAGGGCTACGGGGAAAATGTGGGTAAGTGGAGTTGAAGTGCCCATCAACCATGATTGAATGGCGGAGTGGACTCGATGGGCCGAATGGCCTTACTTCCACTCCTATGTCTTATGTCTTATGTCTTAATCGACAAGGAGACAAAGGTAGGTGAGAACCTGGAAACAATTATTATTACGGAAGAGTTAGTATTAGGTAAGCTTATGGAGTTAAGGATAGATAAGTCTCCTGGCCCTGATGGAATGCATCCTAGGTTGCTAAAAGAGTCGGCAAGAGAAATTGCCGACGGGTGATAATTTTCCAAACTTCACTGAACTCTGTGGCAGTCCCAGCAGATCGGAAAATAGCAAATATGACGCCAATGTTTAAAAAGGGAAGTAGATAAAGGATGGGGAATTATAGACCAGTGAGCTGAACCTCTGTAGTGGGGAAGATGTTTGAGTCTATTATCAAGGAAGAAGTAGCAGGGCACCTCGAAAGAAGTTGTCCCATTGTACAGACGCAGCATGGGTTCATGCTTCACAAATCTTTTGGAATTCTATAAAGACAATCGATGTGGTGTACCTAGATTTCCAAAAGGCCTTTGACAAGTTGCCACACAAGAGGTTGCTGCATAAGATAAGGATGCATGGTGTTAGGGGTAGAGTATTAGCATGAATAGAGGATTGATTGACTGACAGGAAGCTAAGGGTGGGGAAGAATAAGTGCTACTGGCTGGCAGTCAGTGATGTGCCTCAGGGCTTGGTGTTGGGACCACAATTATTTACAATTCATATCGATGATTTGGAGTTGGGGACCACATGTACGGTGTCAAAATTTGCTGATGACGCTAAGATGAGTGGCAGAGCAAAGTGTGCAGAGAACTGTGAAACTTTGCCGAAGAACATAGATACTTTGAGTGGGTGGGTAATGGTCTGCCAGATGGAATACATTGTCAGTAAATGTGAAGTCATACATTTTGGTAGGAGTAACAGTAAAAAAGATTATTACTTGAATGGTAAAAAGTTGCAGTGTGCTGATTTGCAGAGGGACATGGGTGTCGTTGTGCATGAGTCACAGGAGATTAGTCTACAGGTACAAGTAATTAGGAAGGCAAATGGAAAAGGGATTGAGTTTAAAAGCAGAGAGGTAACATTACAGCTGTGCAGAGTGCTGGTGAGGCCACACCTGGAGTACTATGTGCAGATTTGGTCTCCTTACTTAAGAAATGATGTACTGGCACTAGAGGGGGTGCAGAGGAGATTCATTAGGTTAATTCCAGAGTTGAGTGTGTTGGTTTATGAGGAGAGACTGAGTGGATTAGGATTACATTCATTGGAATTCAGAAGAATGAGGATGATCTCATGAAAATGTATAAAATTATGAAGGGAATAGTTAAAATGGAAATACATAGGATGTTTTCACTGGTAGGTAAGACTAGGACAAGAGGGAATGGTCTGAAGATTAGAAAGAGCAGATTTAGAACTGAACTGAGAAGGAACTTCTTCACCCAGAGGGTTGTTAATCCATGGAATTCCTTGCCCAGGGAAGTAGTTGATGCTACTTAGTAATCGCTTTTAAAGCTAAGTTAGATACTTTTTTTGGGAAAATTAAGGGATATGGTGAAAATGCGGGTAAGTGGATCTGTGTCCACAAAAAGGTCAACCATGATCTTATTGAATGGCACAGCAGGCTTGGAGGGCCAGACGGCCTACTCCTGCTCCTCATTCTTAAGTTCTTATGTATGTTTAAAATGATACACTCTGATTTCTTCCGACGATCCCATCTAAATTTGGTGAGTAACCTTTTTAGGCCTTTTTGTACTTCTGCCTCTAAATATGAAAACAGTGTCTAATCTTCCTAACAGTACTGTATCATCTAACTGAGTGGTCTCTAGTACAATTCAAGAATTGTCTAGTCTATCTTCCGCCTCGTTCTCTCTGTTCCTTTCATCCTCCTTTGTCCTTACAACCTAGTGAACCTGTACTTGCTTGTTGTCCTCCAACAGTTGTATTCATTATTTTAATCAATCAGAATTGTTCTGATATACAATCTTTGAATCCAGGCCTCCTGGTTCATAGGTAGGGATACTATACTGTGCCACAACAGCCCTCCACACTGGTATTTTTTTTAAATCCAGAAGTTTTCTTACACACAGCTGAATACTCTTATTTCCCATCACCAAATCATGTGATGTTTTTCAAATGTTAACCATCAGCAGGAAATCACCCACTCTTTCCAATTGATTAATTTATGTCAAAGCCCATTAAGAGCAATGCTGACTATTAAAGGTGAGGGAAGGACAGGCTGAAGGGGAAGGAATCAAATCAAATAGAGTTGTAAGGGAAGCTAAAACACTCTGCCCCTGCAATGCTCACATTCCTCTAAAGGCACCAAGAGTTTTGATGGACACCACGTGCTCCTTCTCCAAAGACAGTCGGCCACAAACATAACCACGGGACAGCCAATGGCCATATTTTTTCAATGTATTGATGTGACCCAGCCAATTCATTTTCCAGCAATCTAGGGTGTCAACTCAATAATTTGCTTTATCACTCATTTTGTCTACACCCAAAAGCCCTATGTTTTCAGCAGCTCACCTTGCAAAGGTGAACCCTGTTTGAGATGTTCAGGATTTGGCAGGCTTGTTGATGAGTTATTTGTTTTATGTTTGTTTGTGATTCTGTTCCTGAACTACTTTGCATGCCTCTGTGAGCTGCTCTCGGAACACAGATAGTTTAACGTAAAGGATTCGTTCCTCAGTCCTCACAACATTTCTTGGATTAGTTTCAGAGGCCCTCTTAATTCATGGTTATAAATTACTTTTAAAGAATTAAATGAGTAGATTCATTTGATGAATCCTATGTGGTGGACAAGAGAAATTCTAGTCCAGTCATGAAGACACTCAACAATATGCCCTGAGGCTCATTTTTGAGGATTTGATGATCCTCTCTGACCAAACATAGAATATTGAACATAGAAAGTACAGCACAGTACAGGCCCTCAGCCCGTGATGTTGTGCCAACCTTTTACCCTACTCTAAGATCAAACTAACCTACATACCCTACGTTTTACTATCATCCATTTGCTTATCCAAGAGTTGCTTAAATGTCCCTGATGTATCTGACTCTGTTACCACTGCTGGCAGTGCATTCCACACAGCCATCAATCTCTGTGTAAAGAACCTACCTTGAACATTAATCACCTTAAAATTATGTTCCCTCATGATAGCCATTTCTGCCATTGGAACAGGTCTCTGGCTATCCACTCTATCTATGCCTCTCAGCATCTTGTACACTTCTATCAAGTCACCTCTCATCCTACTTCACTCCAATGAGAAAGCCCTAGCTTCCCCAACCTTTCTTCATAAGACATGTCCTCCAGTCCAGGCAGTACCCTGGTAAATCTCCTCTGCACCCACTCTAAACCTTCCGCATCCTTCCTATAATGAGGCAACCAGAACTGAACACAATATTCCAAGTGTGGTCTAACCAGGGCTTTATACAGCTGCAGCCTAACCTCATGACTCTTAAACTCAATCCCTGCTAATGAAAGCCAATGACCATACACCTTCTTAACAACCCGATCAATTGTGTGGTAACTTTGAGGGATCTATGGACGTGGGTCCCAAGATCCCACTGTTCCTCCAGATTGCCAAGAATCCTGCCTTTAACCCTATATTCTGCATTCAAATTTGTCCTTCCAAAATGAATCAGTTCACACTTTTCCAGGTTGAACTCCATTTGTCACTTCTCAGCCCAGTTCTGCAACCTGTCAATGTCTGTTGCAACCTACAACAGCCCTCCACACTATCCACAACTCCACTAACCTTTGTGTCATCAGCAAACTTATTAACCCACCCTTCCACTTCCTCATCCAAGTCATTTTTGAAAATGACAAAGAGCAGAGGTTCCAGAACAGATCCCTGTGGAACACCACTGGTCACCAAACTCCAGGCTGAATACTTTCCATCTCTAACTGCCCTCTGTTTTCTATGGGCCAACCAATTCTGTATCCAGACAGCTAGATTTCTCTGTATCCAATGCCTCCTTACTTTCTGAATGAAACTACCATGGGGAACCTTATCAAACGCCTTGCTAAAATCCATAAACACCACATCTACCTTCATCAGTGTGTTTTTTTTCACATCCTCAAAGAATTCAATAAGGCTTGTGAGGCATGATCCGTCCCTCACAAAGCCATACTGCCTACCTCTAATCAAACTATGCTTTTCCAAATAATCATAAATCCTGTCTCTCAGAATACTAGGGTGCTGCACTTTGGAAAAGCAAATCAGAACAGGATTTATACCTTTAATGGCTAGGTCTGAGAACGTTGTGAACAAAGAGACTTTGGCATGTAGGTTCAGAGTTCCTTGAAAATAGAGTCGCAGGTAGATAGGATATTGAAGAACATGTTTGGTATACTTTCCTTTATTGGTCAGAGCATTGAGTATCAGAATTGAGAGGTCATGTTGTGGCTTTACAGGACATTGCTGAGGTCACTTTTGGAACATTGCATGCAATTCTGGTCTCCTTCCTATTGGAAGAATGTTGTGTAAGATTCAGAGAAAATTTAAAAGAATGTTGCTAGGATTGGAGGATTTTAGCGATAAGGAGACGCTGAATATGGTGGGGCTGTTTTCCATGGAGCGTTGAAGGCTGAGGGGTGACCTCATTCAGGTTTATAAAGTCATGAGGGTAAAATAGGGTAAATAGGCAAAGTCTTTTGCCTGGGGCGGGGGAGTCCAGAACTAGATGCCATAGGTTTAGGGTGAGAGGGAAAAGGGACTTAAGGAGCAAATTTTCACGCAGAGGTTGGAGCGTGTATGGAATGAGCTGCCAGAGGAAATGGTGGAGGCTGGTACAATTACAGCATTTAAAAGGCCTCTGGATGGGTATATCAATAGGAAAGGTTTAGAGGGATATGGGCCAAATGCTAGCAAATGGGACTAGATTATGTTAGGATATCCAGTCGCCATGGATAAGTAGGACTGAAGGGTCTGTTTCCGTGCTGTACATCTCTATGACTATAAATGTAGAATGCCTTGAGGTTTTCCTTACTCATACCCTCCAAGGCTTTCTCATGCCCCCTTCTAGCTCTCCTAAGTTCATTCTTCAGTCCTTCCTGGCTACCTTGTAACCCTCTAGAGCCCTGTCTGATCCTTGTTTCCTCCACCTTAAGTAAGCTTCCTTCTTCCTCTTGACTAGATGTTCCACAACCAAGGTTCCTTCACCCTACCATCCCTTCCTTGCTTCAGTGAGACAAACCTATCCAGCACTCACAGCAAGTACTCCCTAAACAACCACCTCATTTCTGCCGTGCATTTCCCTGAGAACATCTGCTCCCTATTTATGCTCCATAGTTCCTGCCTATTAACATTGTAATTCCCCTTCCCCAATTAAATACTTTTCTATATCGTCTGCTCCTATCCCTCTCCATGACTATAGTAAAGGTCAGGGTGTTGTGATCACTACTACCAAAATGCTCTCCCACTGAGAGATCTGACACCTGACCTAGTTTGTTGCTAAGCACCAAATCCAATATGGCCTCCCCTCAAGTCAGCCTATCCACAATATTGAGTAAGGAACCCTTCCTGGACACACCTGACAAAAACTGCTCCATCCAAACTATTTGAACTAAGTAGGTTCTAGTCGATATTAGGGAAGTTAAAATCACCCATGACAACAACCCTGTTACTTCTGCACTTATCCAAAATCTGCCTCGCAATGTGCTCCTCCGTGTCTCTGTTACTATTGGGGGGACCTGCAGAAAACTCCCAATAAAGTGATTACTCCTTTCCTCAATGACATCCCTTTCTGCAGCTGTGATACTATCCCTGATTAGCAAAGCCACTCTCCCACCTCTTTTACCTCCTTCCCTAATCCTTTTGAAAATTTTGAACCACGGAATATCCAACAACCATTCCTGCACCTGCGATATCCAAGTCTCCCATAATGACCACAACATCATAGCTCCAAGTACTGATCCATGCTCTAAGTTCAACATCCTTATTCCTGATACTTCTTGTGTTAAAATCGACACACTTCAACACATCGTCACACTGTCTATCCTTCCTCACAGCCTCTCTGCATGCTGTTTCTGCCTGATCGTCAGCTATCCCATCCTCCGATCCACAGCTCTGGTTCAAACTAGTTTAAACCCTCCCAAAGAATTCTCGCAGGACATTGGTGCACCGCCAGTTCAGGTGCAACTCATTCTCCTTGTACGAGTCCCACCTTCCCCAGAAGGTATCCCAATGATCTACATATCTGAAGTCTTCCCTCCTACACTAGCTCTGCAGCAGCTACACTCGCACCATGTTCCTAGCCTTTTGTCCGAAACATCGATTTTCTTGCTCCTTGGATGCTGCCTGACCTGCTGTGCTTTTCCAGCACTATTCTAATCTTGACTCTAATCCTCAGCATCTGCAGTACTCTCTTTCACCTAGCCTTTCCACTCCAAGCCACCAGTAACAATCTTAAGGTTACTATTCTGCTTGTCCTGCTTTTTAGATTCCAATCTAACTCCCTCTATTCATTTTTCAGGTCCTCCTCCCTTTCCTTACCTATGTCATTGGTAGTGATGTGTACCATGGCTTCTAGTTGCTCTCTCTCCTCCATAAGAATCCAGTAGATGCGATCTGAGACATCCCTGACCCTAGCACCCAAAAGGCAACATTCTATCCTGGAGTCTCATTCGCAACTGCAGAATCTCCTGTCTGTTCCTCTCACGATCGAATCTCCTATCATTATTGCTTTCTTATTCTCCCCACTTCCCTTCTGAGCCACGGAACCAGGCTCAGTGCCAGACATCTGGCCACTGTGGCTTTCCCCTGTTAGGGTGTCCTCCCCAACAGTATCCAAAGTGGTATTCTTATTGTTGAGGGGAATGGCCACAGGAGGTCCCTGCACTATCTGCCTCTTCCCTTACCCTCTCCTGACAGTCACCCAACTACCTTTGTCCTGTAACTTAGGTGTGACTACCTCCCTATAACTCCTTTCTATCACCCCCTCAGCCTCCCGAATTATCCAAAGTTCAGCCAGCTCCAGTTCCCTAATGCGGTCTGTGCGGAGCTGAAGTTGGGTGCACTTCTTGCAGGTGAAGTCAGCAGGGACACCAGTGTTGACCCTTACCTCCCCCATACTGCAAGATGAGCATGAAACTGCCCTAGCCTCCATCCCCTCTGCTCGAAATTACCAAGACAGATTTAAAAAGTATCCTTGCCTTACCAACCCTCCACAAAGAGATTTTATTTTTGGTTAGAGGAGGAGGAGGACAGGTGGGAAACTCTACATGTGTACATTCTGGTTTAGCCACTGCCCAAATATATCAGTTCACTTACTGAGCAGTTTCCATGTTCGCCTCCGCTCCTGTTCTACCTTCACTTCACTGATTCACGAGGTAAGTATTTAACACGCTAATTGACCTTCCCAGGTGCCCCCTGACTCACGCGCTCACTGCTGCCACTCTGAAGCTCCTTGTGTCTGTAGATAGTATACTAAAGTCTTTAACAGTGTTATACCCAGACTGCTCAAAACTTCCTGAAAGGTTCTGGACATAAAATCGGAGCCTTGATCCAACTGGTGATCCATATTGAGTGAAGAATTTTCCCACTATCTGAGCAGTAATTGTTCTTGAATTTCCTCAGAGAATCGAACAAGCCAAACCCATGATAGTAAGGATAAGTCCCACATAATCACCAACTGAATGACTCCTCAGAAATTGGTATAAGAATTAAGAGTGCCAGTTTTATTGCATATCACAGATTTCCTACTTTCTGGCACGTGTAGGACAGTTTACAAAATTAGAACACATCTTTATGAAGGAATGGCTCGTAAAAATTGTTGAAGCTTCCAAATTCTGCTATGGCCTGCCTTTGGAATTTCATGCATTGTCCTCAATATTTCTTGATGATACTTTGACGGTATCATTATCTGGTGAACACGGCTAACTCTTCATCTGGAGGTCTACAAAAAAGTTTCTGCTTCCCCTTATCAGAATCCAAATTTTCTCTTAATAGTGTTGTAGAATTCCCTCAGCTTCAATTTCAATTTAAGCTCATTGATCTTTTTCTTTAAATCTGGATCAGCTTGCTGAGCACCAATCAGGGAAGACCTACTTTAGATTATCCAACTCCCCAAGGAAAGCTTCAGATTACCCAAAACCTGTTTGTGGCATCAATTCCAGCTCCAACAACAAACAATGTTTAGTCATTGCCAGGGCATTACACATGAAGGAAATAGTCTTGGAAAATTTCTGCAAACTGTCCTATCCCTTTGACCTTTCTGTAAAACTGGAGAAGCTGTAACCTGCCAAATCATTCCCAAGGAGTTAATCAATTGTGTCTGCAGGCAAATAATGGACAACCGATGGTTACTGATCCAGATATTAGGTCATACCATCCAGCGATAGGGGTCTATTCCCCATTAATACCATTTCCTTAAACTTTGACGTTCATGTCACTCTATGATGGAAAAATCGTGCTGTTCTTAAACAAAAGATTTTGAGTGGTCCCTCCATCTCTTAAGTTTGACTACAGTGTTATTTGTCTGACTTGAGAAATAAGGAGGCTTTTTTTCACAAAAAAAATCAATGTAACTCTCATGTATCTTGTTTACTTGCCCTACAATCTCAGCAGTCTTTATGTTTGTTCTCTGAACAGCAACTTGATCTATTTTACTCCCAGTCAGGACTCTTTTCTTAGCACTAATCATGATGATATCAATAAGTCTCATGACCTCTAGCAATCTCCACAAAGGTGTCCCACTTTGAGACAATGGAAACATGTAGGACTTAGGACATCATTTCTACACTCAACACTTTTCCGTTTGGATGGACGAGATAATGCTGGGCCTTTTCAATTGATTTACTTCTCATCCTTGGCTTTTTACCTTCATTTCACCTTCCGAACATTTATACTTCCCAGCGTTGTAGGGCTGATGAAAGGAAGGTTTGGATTTGTGGACCAGCTCTAAATCATCAGCCCTTTCAACCACCTGTCCTGCTGTTGCAACTTTTAGGTTTTCTATGTGAGTTCTGACAAATGAGTGAATTTTTAACTTCTTCCAGGAGATTTAATTCCCTAAGTGTCTCAAATATGGTCGCTAACACTCATGTCTGTATGCTACAGTCAAAGTTTTTTTCACTTTACCTTGTCAAATTCTATACCAGTCTGTGCAGGCTACATCCAGACATTCCAAATTTGATTGGAAGAGTTTTTGAATGCACTGAGAACAGTCTTTTTTTTTGGCCACTTCATAATCTCCAGGCACTTCCTCCAGAAACAAAACACGAAATTGTCAGCCTTGCCCATCAATCTACTTTTATACGACCGACGTCCAGTTTTCTTTTGGCTCCCTCATTTGCTGAGCTATTTTTTCCAAAGAAATTTGGAAATCCTCAGTGTTCTTTCACTAAATTTTGGGAGGGCATGTACAAACTTAAACCTCTCCCCACTCATGTCTTTGCTAATCAGAATATTCCTAGAGTTAGAGGCCCTTTTGCTTTGAAAAATTCCAATCTCTTCGATGGTATTCCCTAACTCTCTCTGTTTCCTCTTGCATGAAATGTTCTTTCCCTTGCTTGCTCCTGCCCCGAAAGCACTTCTCTCTCAAGTTTCAGTTTTTTATTTTTAATTTGAAGTTCTCATGCCTGCTTTCTTCATTTAGTTTTCTTTTTCAGGCTGTTACATCTGCAGTTCCATTCTTGCTCAATTCTTGATTCACCATTTAATTTGCATTACTGATCTTTCAACTTTAAATATTACACTTTACCTTATTATGTCAGCCATGTTATCTGCCACACACTTCCAAGCCAATTCAATTAGAAAGAACTAGGTCATTATTTACAAATCATTCAAAGATAAATCTTGCATCTCCAGAACTGTCAAAGGCATTTTGATATAATAAAGGGCAATGCACTTGCTGTATTCTGTTTATCTTTTTCTCACTTATTAGTGCCCTACCTCCCAGTAAACAATGCTGTTAAAAGGATATCCAACCCCCACTTCTATGTTATGATCAAGGATAGAATAGTTTACTATCACTCTAATTCCATTATTGCAAGGGTTGCAACTTAACATAAAAAAAAAACATGGTTTTTCTGGTTTCCAAGATAATCAATTAAACAGCCCATTTTAAATGGGTTTTGAACAAAAAGATATCGTCCAATTTCTTAGTAAATAAGTTTACAGCTCTTTATTGAAACAAAAATTATTCAATAAAAATACAATAATTTGTTAACATTTGCAGTCAATGATTAGAAATAAGACATTTATATTTTTATCCCTCTAAAAATCCCCAAAATGCACATGCAAACACAAACACTTCAGGAAATGGGAAAACAAAAAAAAAAGGTTTATCTGTATAAATTAGCCTTTTGAAAAAAAAACTTTTTTGCCGATAGCCTATTTTGAAAGCAAAAAAAATAAAGCACAGGATTTTCTTTTAGTGACCTCTTTTAATGAAACCACACCAGGTGTGCCCATAAAGTTTGAAATAAATTCCTTTTCCAGAATTCTTCAAAATTGAAGTGCTCAAAGCAATGTCAAGAATAAAACCAATTCATAACATTTTTTTGCAGTTCACTTTTTGACATACCCCCCCCCCCCCCCCACTCAACCCAAGAGCTATCCATGTCATGAGCACAAGATTATTCTGTCTTGACATAAACGGTTTCTTATACTTTTACAATTTGTGCATCCATCTGGGCCTAGACTTGAAACATTTACATCCCATGTCTGTTTGCTCCTCTGTCTCTACCTTGCAACATTCAACGTTTTTGGTATCTGTACATAATTAAGCTCCACAGTTTGATGGTGCTGTCACTTTAAGATGTTACGTTGTCCTTTTTTTTGAAGAGATTGTAAGGCAGAAGCGCTGAGCTGTCGACCAAAACCACTCGAGTAAACAACTTGTGAAGCCTTGGGGTTTTTAAGCTGGAACAATGGACACAACCTACCTCTCACCTTCCCAGGCTTTCTAGTTTTGTTTAGTTTCAGGTTTAGCTTTAAGCAGTTGGTGTTATGGTCTTGAAGAAGTAGAAGCTATCTTTACTCTCTTTCTTGGTTACAGTTAGAAGCTGGCATTTCTCGCTGCTACTGGACTAACTGTGAGACAAATCTGTTTTTCTGAATTGTCCTTTTTTGCCAAAGGGTGTGTTTATGGGATGTTATTACATTGGAACTGTTAATTAGTAATTACCGTGTCTACTGTTCTGTTAAGTTTTCAGATAGAGTTATGATATTCCAAAATCCTCTTTCTTTAATTGTATTTTAACTAGTGTTTTAATAAATTGTGTTTTGCTTAATATCGAGCAGTTTGACCAGTCATATTGCATCTGGAACACAGCACTTCACATTTACCTTTAAAATAAGAAAAAGTTAGGATCACAGCTGACACCTTAAAATATATTGAAGGAGTCTGGTCTGGTCCATAACTAGAAATCTGTCAACTGATGGGTCGCTGTATTGTTAAGGTAAACATTGCTGACCTAGAGAAAGAGGCATCCCAGAATAGTCAAGAATGGAATCCAATTTACAAAAATAATACAATTGTATTGCTCAGAATTATCTTTAGGCCACCAGCAAGTGGAAAAGATGTAGAGGGACATATTTGCAATAATATTCTAGTACTGTGCAAATATTATAGAGTGGTTATAAGAAGGAGTTTTAATTTTATGAATACTGAGATTGATATAGTGTAAAAGACACAGAGGGATGAATTCCTTGAGTGTATTCAGGAGCATTTTCCATACCAACATGTTTCCAGTCCAATTAAGAAGGAAACAATGCTAAACTGGGTTCTTGGGGTTGAGTGGTTGTGAACCATGCTGTGGCTTTAAGAAGTGTGTTTTATCCTGGTTTTTTTCAGAGAGAGATTGGGGTGCTGAGCAGTCTATGAGGAGATAGCCAACTTGTGAGGCCTTTTTTTTTGCAAGTTGTAACAATAGAGGCAGTCTAAGTGGGTGTGGTCAAGCACTCACTGATCCAGGAGTTCAGTTGACTTTCAGCAGTTGTTGTTGGGCTCTCAGCAGAGTTGAAAGGCAGTGAATCTTCATCCTACATTCCCACTTATTTTTGTGTCACATGCATTCATTTTCCTCAGGCAAGTCATGAATTTTTATTGTAACTAATTGTGACGTAAATGCTGATCCCTGTGGCAATCCACTAGTTACAGGTTACCATCCTGAAAATGCCCATCTTGTGCCTAACTCTTTGCCTTCTATTAGTAAGCCAATCCTCTGTCCATGTTCATATGCTAACTCCAACACTGAGCCTTTTAATTTATTAAGTAGTCTCTTGTGTTGTAACTTATCAAATGACTAATACGGAAATAAATTGTGAAAAGTTGGTAAGAGAAGGAAGGGGACCAACTGAAGATCAAAAAGGGGGTTAATGTACGGAGACAGGAAGAAACATTTGGATTTTACTTCTGTCATCACCAAGAAATAAAATGTTACCCAGGTCATGGTGAAAGAGAAGCGAGTTCAGACACTTGAAGGTTTTAAGATTGATTTAGAGGAGGATTCAATAGGCTGTCTGAAGTTCAAAACTGATAAAATTAAAATTACAGTCCCAGAATCTGATGGGAAGACTGTAGGAAGTGAAAGTGGAAATCACAGAGGCACTGGCTGTCATTCTCCAATGTTCCTTTGACTCAGGTTTTGTGCGACAGGACTAGAAAATTGTGGTTCACCCAGTGGATGACAGTTACCTACTAAAGACTTCTTTTACAGTGAGTAGACCATTTGCTCATGAGCTGTTAAATGTCCATACCTCCTTTACAAGGACATGTGCAGGTGAGATTTCCAGATGATGGACTTAATGGCAAAGTGTTTGATCATTCTGTGATTTTTGATCAAGGTTGTGAAATGCCTAGAGGCACTTTATTTCACTGAAGGAAATATATATTATAGAGACAGCATGTGAACTGTTATGAAAACGTGGGTGTATTGTACCTTTAAGAGAGTTAAAAATTAGCAGAACTACCTGACAGCACCAAGTGCTCTGAACAATGTAACACTTAGTCAAAAGCTAGATTAGCTGGTTGCCTGGAAACAACAAAACAGATTTGAATTGGGCCAATCAGTTTAAATTATACCCTGAAAAATGCCAAATTCCATTCAATTTTGAAATGAGTATGTTGACAATCTTAAAAGCCAATGACACAATCCAATACTTTAGGGATACAAGATTGGGGAAAATTGAACAGTTGGGAGAGGAACTGCCAAGCCAATGACATCTGCAGACTGCTCAGAGAATAGCTCTTTTAAAGGTACCTTTATCGAACAGTAATCTGAGGAGCAAAAATCCCTTAGGAGAAAAAAGAAGATTCAACCTCTGGCTGGTTTTTGAAAAGATGATTTTTAGTAAATTTTAATTGGGGGACTTTATCGGACTAGTATTGTAGAAGGGAAAGGTAAAAGATAGGTTAGAGGAAACATTGTAAATAGTTGTTAATTATTCTCTGTTATACTTTGAGAAGTAAAGTTATTACTTTTACTTTAACTAATTCTTGGCCTCTCGAATTTTCACAGATTACTGCATGGGATAAATCTTTTCTGTGTTGCTGGTTAAATTAAGCAGGAGGGTTTATCTCATGTTGTAACAGTTTGGGGGCTTGTCATCAGGGTTTGAACTGATTTAAACAGATTTGAATATATTTGGGGGTACGAAAATTCCCAGCAGATTTAAACACTAACAGATTTAAACACTTGTCCTAGATCTTTAAATAAAATTTAGGTGAGACAGTATGTTTACTTTCAGTGACTTATGCTTGATTAAATTAAAAGTGCGAGAAATGGATTTTAAAATTGAGGAAGAGGTTCTGGGATTTGAAAATGATTCTCAAATTTGCCAAGAAAGTTTAGAAGGAAAGAAAAAGGCCATACTCTTAGAATTAGCAAGTAAGTTAGATTTAGGTTTAACCAAGAACAAAAGTAAAGCTGAAATTGTAAGGGACTTACTCACACATTTAGGTGCATCAGAGAAACAGACAAGTGCAGTAGAGGTAGACAAACTTAAATTATAATTGAGGAGAATGGAGTTAGATGATAAACAAAGATAAGAAGAGAGAGAGAAAGGAAAAAGAAAGAGAAAGTTCTTAGCTGAGCAAAGCTAGAGAGAAGAAAGGGAGAGAGAAAAAGACAGAAGAAAGGGAGAGAAAAAGAGAGAGAAAAGATAGGGAGAGACAAAAAGAGAGAGAATTTCAACTTGAGAAGTTGCGACTTAGTCAGCAAAGTCAAGTTAACAGGATTGAGATTAAAAGAGAAGGTAATGTCAAAACTCTGCCATGTTTTTGATGAGAAAGATGTTGAAGCCTTCTTTATTTCATTTGAAAAATTGGCTAGGCAGATGGAGTTGTCTGAGGATTTAAGGGTAATGCTAGTTCAGACTAAACTGGTAGGCAGAGCTAACGAGGTATTTGTTGCAATGTCAGATGAGAGGCCAAGAGATTATGAAGAGGTTAAACAGGCTATTTTAAGTGCTTATGAATTGGTACCAGAAGCCTATAAACAGCAGTTCAGAAACACAAAGAAGGAACCATGTCAGACTTATATTGAGTTCAAAAGAATTAAACGTAGTCATTTTAATCAATGGGTGTGTGCTTTGAAAATAGATAAGACCTTTGAGGCTCTAAGAGAGATTATTCTGCTGGAGGAGTTTAAAAACTCACTTCCAGAGAGGGTAAGAATTCACATGGAGGAACAGAAAGTTCAGGAAGTTAAAAGGGCACCAAAATTAGCAGATGAGCACATGTTGCTGCATAAGACAAGCTTCTGGCTGGAAGTTTGTCCTGTGAAGGATAGAAGTTGGGAGAAGGGAAGAATCTTCACAAAGATACCACGAGTAGAGAGCACTGTAAGAATTTACCACAGGATAAAAAAGAAGCCCAAGAGGGTAGACAGGAGGTGAAAGGCCTCAGGTGTTTCCACCATGGTAAAGTGGGAAATGTAAAGTCACAGTGCACATCGTTTAAGTAAGGCACTGTGGGAAAAGGTGTGGTAAAAGAAGCTAAGCAAGTGGCATTAGTGAAGGTAGTAAAGGAGACCCCAAGAAGAGCTGAGGAGCTGCAGGAGAGTGTACAGCCTAGGAAGCAGCTGGTTATGGAGTCAGTACCTGATCTCAACAAAGAATTTGCCTCTGTGGGTAAATGTTACTCAGAAAGACCAGGGGGAGAAGAACAAGAAATTATAATTTTGAGAGATACAGATTCTAACCAGTCGCTAATCATAAGGGCTAAGCGAAATGCACTCTTTCTGATTTGTTACTCAAGAGGGTGGTAATTTGTGGGAGAGATGGACAGAAATGTAATGTTCCCCTCTGTAAGATCAGGTTTGTGGGATATAGGTAAAGTAGTGTTACTCCTGCAATCATAATTACTTATACAAGGTAAATGCACTCACACCAGTGTATAATTGTTTCAACCAAGAGCTGAGTCACAAGAATGAAAACTATGTGGAGGAAATATATAATTGTTTTTGTATTAGCTAAAATGTGCATACAAGAATGAAACGTGCCTGCAAACAATGGTAGATGTTACAGACAAATAGATAAGGTGCTGTGAGGATGTAGGTTAAGCCAGATATGCTTGTACAAATAGTAGTTATAAGCATCTGTTTCCCACTTTTGCAAAAACACAAAAACAAACCCCAATTAAAAGGTCACAAGGATCAATATAGTTGGGGAAAGGGAGGAAATGTCACAGGTGGAGGAAGTAGATAATAGTGAAGGAGGATATACCTAACAATGGGCCACAGCAGGATGTGGTGAAATGGCCGAGTAAAACTTGTACTTTGTTATGCACAAGGCCGGATAAGGCAAGAGATAAACAATAGTAATGGGCACCGGGTTTGGAGTAGTGAATCCTATATAAGATATGTACTTGCTAAACTCTGCATGCCCTATTCCAGGCACCACGCTTGCAAGCGTATAATAAACATACTGATTGCTTCAGATCTTGTCTCGGACTGAAATTATTGAAGTGAGTGAGCTTTGTTTCTCACAGGTTGGAGTGCCAACTCAAGACTGGGGAAGTTACAGTGGGAGTGATTAACATACTGACAGTTCCGGGAATTCAGTTTGTTCTTAGGAATGATTTGGCAGGGTCCAATGTCAGACTGACACCCCTTATTGTGGAGAAGCCCAAGAAAGAACAAGAAACTGAGGAGTTAACACAGAAATATCCTGGTATTTTCCCAGACTGTGTAGTAACCCAGATCCCACTGTCATAAGTCACAGCACAAAGTGATAAATAAAGAACAAGGTGAAGGAGTTGAGGTTCAGTTCGCAGACACCCTGTTTGACACAATGGTGCAGAAAAAACCTGAACAGGCAAAGGGTCAGACAGAAGTGTTTATTCCTGAAAGGCAAAGAGAGTTGCAACAGCAAGAAAAGACAATAAAAAGATATATATGTAGATGCATTTTGCGAAAACGAGGCAGAGAATATTCCGGAGGGTTATTATCTGAAAGATAGAATCCTAAGATGGAAATAGCAACCACGGCAGATTAATGCAGAGGAGAAATGTGCCAAAGTGCACCTGATTGTGTTGCCGGTAGCATACAGACAGGAAGTATTACGGGTAGCACATGATCATCTAGGGGTATCAAAGACTCAAGCTAAGGTACAAAAACATTTTTATTGGCCTGGAATGCACAAGGATGTGTTTAACTTTCACCATACATGTCATACATGCCAAATGGTAGGTAAACCACAGGCGGTAGTAAAACCAGCACCTTTGTTACTAATTTCCACATATGAAGAACCTTTCATGTGGGTTATAATTGATTGTGTAGGTCCCCTCCTGAGAACTAAAAGTGGGAACCAGTACTTAATAACCATAATGGATTTGTCTACCAGATTTCCAGAAACAATTCCATTATGGAGTATCAAGGCAGAAAGGGTGATAGAGGAGTTAGTAGCTTTCTTCATACGGTATGGGCTACCCAGAGAGATTCAGTCAGACCAAGGGTCAAATTTTACTGCTAGACTGTTTAAGGAGGTTATGGATAGCTTAGGTATACAGCACTTTAAATCCAGGGTGTATCATCCTGAATCCCAGGGAACTTTAGAAAGGTGGCACCAGACCTTGAAGACCATGTTGATAGCATACTGTCAGGATTACCCGAATGATTGGGAAAAAGGTATCCCATTCGTATTGTTTAGCATTTCATGCCCCAAATGAATCTACTCAGTTCACTCCTTTCGAGTTAATATTTGGGCATGAAGTGAGAGGCCCTTTGAAATTAATTAAAGAAAAATTGACAGGACCAAAGTTGAAAAGCTAACATTTATCTCACGCTTAATCCTGTCAAAGCCAGACAGATCCAGATGGAGGTGGAGGCCATGCTCGGTGAGGACATATTATATATCAGAGGTGACGGAGAGATTAAATTGAGTAGGTGAGTTAGCTAAACAGCATCTAAAGAGGGAACAATATAGAATGAAACAGGTGGCAGATAAAAGCTCTGAGACTTGGACTTTTTCCTGAGGGGATGACGTATTGGTACTGTTCCAGTGACAGGAGATCCCTTCAAAGCCAGGTTTAGTGGTCCCTATCAAATTGAGAAAAAGTTGAGTCAGGTGAACTATTTACTAAAAACACCAGATAGAAAATAAGGTATCAGATATGTTGTGTGAACATGTATTATACTTGAGAGAAAGAACTGGACAAACGGGTGTTAGTTACTGCCCAGCAGAGTGTGGAATCAAATCCAGATGATGTTGATTTTGAAGTGCCTCAGAATAGATTAAAAAATGAAGAAGTCCTTGAGTAGTGGGATGGGTTACTAAACTATCTGTCTCAGGAGCGTAGAGCGCAGTTGAAAGATTTGTTACTGCCGCATTAGGACGTATGTAAGAATCAGATGGGGATAACTAATGTTATTGTACATGAAGTAGATGTAGGGAATACTGCTTTGATGAAACAACATCCCTATTGGCTTAATCCTTTCAAAGCCAGACAGGTCCAAATGGAGGTGGAGGCCATGCTCGATGAGGGCATCATCGAACCAAACCAGAGTGAGTGGAGTTCGCTGACTGTCTTAGTTCCCAAACCAGGCAGGACTCAACAATCCTTGGACAGTCAATGCCGTTACAAAATCGGACTCATACCCAATTCCAAGATTGGAGGACTGTATCGAGAAAGTCGGACAAGCCAGTTACTTCACCAAGTTGGACTTTATGCATGGTTACTGGAGGTACCTTTACCAGAGACGGCAAAAAATATATCTGCATTTTTAACCTCAAATGGCCTGTATCAATTTAAAGTGATGCCCTTTGGAATGTAGAACGCAACTGCCACAGTCCAAAAGCTCATGAACAGAGTTGTGGCTGGATTAACAAACTGTGCAGTCTATTTGGACGATGTAGTAATTTTAGTAAGTCCTGGAAAGATCACATGGTACAGTTGGCAGAGCTCTTTGAATGACTAAGAGAAGCAAAACTGGTGATAAACTTAAAATGGAATTCACGAAAGCAGAGGTGAATTTCTTGGGACATAACATCGGTCATGGAAAGGTGAACCCATGGAACACAAAGACGAAGGCTGTCGAGGAATTTCCATGACCAACTTTGAAGAAAAAGGTGCTTTGATTCTTAGGACTCAATGGATTTGATCGGAAGTTTGTTCCAAACTTCAGCAGTGTAGTTGCACGTTAACCAATTTGCTGAAGAACACAAAGTTTTAGTGGACAAAACATTACCAGGAGTCATTCTATCATTTGAACTCAATATTAACCACCAAACCATTTTAGCTGCATCAAACTTTTCAAAACCTTTTAAAAGTTACCATCAATGCTAGTGATATTGGAGTTGGAGTTGTACTCCTACAGGAAGATGAGGGTGGGATTGAACTGCTAGTTGGTTACTTTCCAAAGAAGAGCAATATCCACCAGAGGGAATACTCCATGATCGAAAAGGAACTATTGAGTTTGGTACTGACCTTACAATATTTTAATGTGGATGTCACTAACAATGTGTAATCGCAGAAACCTTAACACGGATTTAACTGATAAAGTTTAGATGAGATTTGTGTTTACTTAATGTTATGTATACAGCTAAATGGGAAGAAGTTAAGGTAAACTTACATTAAAGTTATTTGTATATTAGAGTAATGTGTCTAAAAAATATTAAAAAATGAAACCATCTTTTCATCTTTAAGGGAGTTAAAAGCTAGCAGAACTACCTGACAGCATCAAGTGTTCTGAATAAGGTAACAGTGTTACACTTGGTGGAAAGCTAGATTAGCAGGTTATCTGGAAACAATAAAACAGATTTGAATTCGGCCTATCAGTTAAAATTATACCCCCAAAAATACCAAATTCCATTAAAGTTTGAATTTAGTATATTGATAATCTTATCACAATCCAATGCTTTGTGAGGTATAAGACAGGGGAAAATTGAATAATTGTGGGGAGAACTGCCAAGCCAACGACATCTGCAAACTGCACAGAGAATAGATCTCTTAAAGGTACCTTTATCGAACAGTAATCTATGAAGCAGAAATCCCTAAGGAGAAGAAAAGAAGATTCAACCTCTGGCTGGTTTTAGAAAAGTTGAATTTTGGTCAATTTTAATCAAGGGGTTTTATCGGACTAGTACTGTAGAAGGGGAAGATGAAAGATAGGTTAGAGGAAGGAGTTGTAAATAGTTGTTAGTTAACTATTCTCTGTTATACTTTAAGAAATAAAGTTGTTACTTTAACTTTAACAAAATCTTGGCCTCTCGAATTTTCACAGATTACTGCATGGGATAAATCGTTTCTGTGTTGCTGGTTTAAATTAAGCAGGAAAATTTACCCCGTGTCGTAACAGAACACAATTTGTTGTGCTGTGCCATGCCTGTATTTGATACCTTCCTTTCTGCTGTTTCATGTGTCTGTGAAACTGTGTCAGTTAAGTATTAAAGATATGACTTTGTTCAAAGCTCTTTCAGCAATGCGATGTAAGTCTCTTGGAGGTAGAAGTCTGATCATATAATGCCACTATTCAAAATTCAGTCGGGATAGTAGGTCTCGGAAATTCTGAGAGGATGTGATCCCGACATTTATCCTGAGATCACATATTCTGTGGAACTCCAACAGTGGTCCCACGGATATTCACAAAGTCAAGAAATTTGGTTTGTCAGTTTAGGCAATCAGTGGTGCGGGGCTAAACCTGCAAACACCTCAAAAGATGTTGTCCAGAGCTTTCTATCCTTGGAATAAGGCTGCTGGGTCACCCAATGGTGAAATTCTGGGTATCCTTAAACATGACTTGTTTCACCAGCACCACCCTCCATCCACCAGCCCAGGCATCATAATTTGGTCTCATTACCACTGGGTTACATGCTCAATGCATTAGGATTGAATCTGCCAACATGGATCCCAATTGGTGTGCTGGATGCAGGACCTCTGGCTTGGAGGATTTTCGGCCCTTTGAATCAATAGCCTTGTTGAAGCCTTCCTCACTTCAAATGTGTCCCAGAGGCCTCCTTCTAACTCTCTATCGAGATTGGCTTTGCAGAATCTCCAGTGGAGTTAATGTGTAAGTCTGATCGAAGACCAAGGGAATTTTAAGGGCCTTATCATTACAGGTGCCTCCTTAGATGTGATAAATAGATATTTGCCGACAACTTGTTTGTGATTGTGATGGTCACAAATTACTTAGTTTGAGAAGAATGATACACTCCATTCAATATAAGAGCAGTTTGCATTGACATACTGACAAGCATGCATGATGTACTGAGTCACATTACCCAAAGAAACATAGGTCAGCTGACTTTATACCTGTGACGACAAATTGAATAATTGACTGGTATAATATTAATGATCAAGCCTCAGTAACTATTCCTTTGTTATTGACAGTGCCAGTAGGTATTGTGATCCTATGGTTCTTCGATAAATTATTTATTGTAAGTAGTCCCTGTTGTCAAAAATTGTTTTCGTAGTTCTTGAATCACAGCCGTTCCTTTTATGAAGAAAGGGCATTATCTGTAAAGATTCCTCTACAATGTCATGTCCTTGATTTTTGTACAGTTAATCTAGCCTTCTATGCAAGTATTTGAAGGACATGAGAACATTTTTTTGGATTCTTGTAGGCAAAGAATGCCTTACATTTCTGGAAGGCCTTTAGTGCACTCCAAAATGAAGAAGCAGACTTGTGCTTTTTGCCTTCAACCTTGGGACTTAAGTCACATGGTTGGAGTGTTGTCTCCTTATCATGGCGTATGTTGCAGTCAATTATTGGTGTGTTAAGCTTGTGATATAATTCTGCTAGCAATCCTCCGTTCTGTTATTTTAAAATATGAACCAATAAATCAAATGCAACAAAATTATAATTCCCAGACCATCAGGTGCACTATAACAAATCTCACAAATTACAGGGGAATCTTACAAACACAAACCCGAGCTCCTATGTACAGCCCCTAAATGAGACAGCAAATTGGGTGTAATGACTCCCTCCACGGCCCGCTGTCTAAAAGTTTTCATTTCTATGCTGAGTCTAAGGGTCTATTGAATTACTGGCAGTAGAGGACAAACTACCAGTCAGTCTTAATGAGAAGAGGAAACTGTTGTCACAACAAGATGTAGTTTATTATATGATGGCAATAGATGCAAGTTAGATAGTTTTTGTATTTATGCCTAACAAAACACTTAGCAGCAAGAGATTACACATGTATCTCCACCTCAACGTCATGATAGACTCTTTCATCTCTATCTTAAAACTATTTGACATGATGAGCTTTGGTGGAGCTTAATGTAGCTTCACCATTAACGCGTTGGAAACCAAATACCCTATCTAGCATACCTGAGTTCAACTATATTTCCCTCAGTGGAAATGCAACAATGATTCATTCGATTGGTTCCTGGTATGAGAGGATTATCCTGTGAGTAGTATTTGAGTAGACTCTGTCTATACTCTCCAGAATTTGGAAAGGTTTTCCCCAGGCTGGAGTTTCTGAGGTGGTGGCAGAGATGGTGGCCACAGTCATACAGTGTAGAGATAATCATTTAGCGCCACGAGAAGAAAAATATCCCCTCACTCAGAGGGTCGGGGCTTGTTGTGATGTGCTGTCGTAGAGTGCTATGGGTGCTCAACTCTTGAGTTTATTCCAGGTAGAAACCAATAGATTTTTGGGTGCTAATAAAATTAAAGAACATGGAGGCAGTGAAGGAAGTTGCCATTGATGATATAAAACAGTGAAGATCTCACTGAATGGTGGAGCAGATTTGATGGGCCAAACATCTTTCAGTTCCTGTTTCTCCTGATCTTATGAACTCAGATCCACTCAGAAACTCTCCCAAGGAAGGGGATAAGGCAAACAATTCAGTTAAAAGCAGCTTGAGTTTTTTTGTCAATGTTTACGTGTGTCGTTCTGTCGATCATTTACGTTTTGCTTTTCCTGATGTAATAATGAAAAGTATCTATCAACTTCATTTGCTCATACTGAGTTGGCTTTCTCAAGCAAGACAGGTAGGGAGGGAGCAGACAGTGTCCCACAGCAGTAGGGGGAGTGAACAGGCCAAGTCCCGCGGCGATGGGGGGAGTGAACAGGCCGTGTCCTGTGACGGTGAGGGGAGTGAGCAGGCCGTGTCCTGTGATGGTGGGGGGAGTGAGCAGGCCGTGTCCTGCGGAGGTGGGGGGAGTGAGCAGGCCGTGTCCTGTGACGGTGGGGGGAGTGAGCAGGCCGTGTCCTGCGGCGGTGGGGGGAGTGAGCAGGCCGTGTCCTGTGATGATGGGGGGAGTGAGCAGGCCGTGTCCTGCGGCAGTGGGGGGGAGTGAGCAGGCCGTGTCCTGTGACGGTGGGGGGAGTGAGCAGGCCGTGTCCTGCGACGGTGGGGGGAGTGAGCAGGCCGTATCCCACGGCGGTGGGGGGAGTGAGCAGGCCGTGTCCTGCGGCGGTGGGGGGAGTGAGCAGGCCAATTCCCGCGGCGATGGGGGTGAGTGAATAGGCCGTGTCCTATGGCAGTGGGGGGAGTGAGCAGGCTGTGTCCCACGGCGGTGGGGGGAGTGAGCAGGCCATGTCCTGTGGCGGGGGGGGGAGTGAGCAGGCTGTATCCTGCGGCGGTGGGGGGAGTGAGCAGGCCGTGTCCTGCGGCAGTGGGGGGAGTGAGCAGGCCGTGTCCCACGGCGGTGGGGGGAGTGAGCAGGCCGTGTCCCACGGCGGTGGGGGAAGTGAGCAGGCTGTGTCCCACGGCGGTGGGGGAAGTGAGCAGGCTGTGTCCCATGGCAGTGGGGGGAGTGAGCAGGCTGTGTCCCACGGCGGTGGGGGGAGTGAGCAGGCTGTGTCCCACGGCGGTGGGGGGAGTGAGCAGGCCGTGTCCCGCGGCGGTGGGGGGAGTGAGCAGGCCATGCCCGGCGGCGGTGGGGGGAGTGAGCAGGCCGTGTCCCACGGCGGTGGGGGAAGTGAGCAGGCTGTGTCCCACGGCGGTGGGGGAAGTGAGCAGGCTATGTCCGGCGGCGGTGGGAGAAGTGAGCAGGCCGCGTCCTGCGGCGGTGGGGGAAGTGAGCAGGCCATGTCCCGCGGCAGTGGGGGGAGTGAGCAGGCCGTGTCCTGCAGCAGTGGTGGAGAGAGCAGGCCGTATCCCATTGCGGCAGTGGGGGGAGTGTGCAAGCCGTGTCCCAGGGCAGTGGCAGAATGAGGGCCATGTCCCGCTGTGGTGGAGCAAGTACTGCATGGAGGCCAGCACATCTTTGAGCTTTGGGGCCTGAGGCATGGACAGGAACTTAAGCAGTGATGGTCACTTATTATCATTCAGGAGTTTTTCATTGTTTCATGCAAATCTATTTTTTTTGCTGTGTAACGACACTTTTATTTTACTCTGGGAGATTTGAACCTCGGTACTTGTATCTAAGATGGAACCTTTAAAAGGCAGTCATTGCAAAACTTCTCACTGTACTCCTGAACAATAAAGGATATTTTATTCTATTCTAGTGAAAACGTCTTTAGCATTTCATTAGAAAAGGTTAATATTTGGGGAATTGGTCAATTGATATTATGGTTTAAGAGAATTAACAGGACTGCTATTCTTAATTTTGCAAGTAGTTTTAGTTACGCCTTTGCTTAATGTATGTCTCTAGTGCTTTATTAGTCTGCACATTTATCCATTTAGCATTCAATTTAGCTGTTTGAAGTCGCTATTGATTTTTAATGGTGGTGTGGGCAAGCAATGTATTCATTTTATTGGTTTTGTGGAGAATAAAAATGCAACTCCAGAAAAGTCCCACAGAAATACATAAGAATACAGGTAAAAGTACATGTTGTTTATTAAATTAATTTCATTTTTTTGATTATCACAAAGATGTAGGTGTCATTCTTTAGGACGATGTGGAATCAGTATTTCAGTACTGGTTCTAAGATCACTTGCATGCCTCCTTCATTCATGGATTCTCAACGCTTTTCTGGCTTGATAGTCTGAGACAAATGAATGCGTGTCTACAATATTCTGGAAACATCGAACAAAGAACATTTGCACTGGTGCATTTTTTATGTTACTGTGAAAAGAAGCTAAGGAATTATCTTCCATCGCCTCCTCACCCCGCATTTCAGAATTCACATCGACTAGTTGACAACAGCGTAGCTTTGTGTACCTACAATAATTTGTTCTGAGAAACATTCTGACTGACTTGTGGAATTACTTGAGACAAGCCAGTGGAGCAAGCAGTAGTATGCTGCTTCATTGAGCATGGTGCCAATATGGACCTTCACTTACAAGTCTTAATGGTTAATTGAAACCCTCTGGGCAACATCTTATTTCTCATTGCTTAGAAAGATGAACAAACATGTTCTTGGCCCTGAGGCTTTCAATTATTAAGTAAACATTGCAGCTTGTAAGATGAAGGTCACATTTTGTACATTAAAATGACTTGTGTCTCAGCTTTACAATTAGAGCAGAGCCCTACGAGGCAACGTTTGGATTTTTTCTTCTGAAACACTTAATTGAACTGAAATTGAATCAATTGGAGACATTTTTAAATACACTCGTTTCATATCAACTTTCAACCTGAAGAGAAACAAAAAAAGATCAGCCTGTAGCAACACTGAACAGACTTAAATTATTCATTGCTCAAAAGGATTTGGCACCAGCCAACTTGATTCATTTAAAAATAATCCTATGGAGTGAAGGGTCAGGTTAGTTTTAACAGAATCATTTCAAGTGATGGGTAAATCTTAGTGGCCTGTTTAATTACCGTCTCTGCCTGGACATCCAGGCAGCCCATGACTTTTGTACCAAAAGAGTTTAATAGCAGCTCGAGTCCATTGTCAGTAATTGTCAGACCTAATGAAGTTGGAATGTTAAGGAAGAAAATCTGAATGGAGTCCTGCTTAACTGTGTCTCTGGAAATAGCACATAAATGTTCATCAGTTTACACGAGTTTGGTTACCAGTTCTCATCTGTCAGAAGCTTTCAGAATACTGTTATGATATTTATACAACTTTATTCACCAATGACTTCATTGGAACATAAAGCCAGGCATGTGTAAAATGCTCCTAACCATCCCTATTCACAGTAAGTAGCCGACATTGACACAGGAGCTAGTATCAACATATTACCATGATGCATTCTATAAGATATGTACCACAACAAGCGAAACTCCATGGAAAAGATTATCTCTCACCATTTAATGGATCACAAGTTCCATATCATGATGCAATCGCATCGTAGTGTGCATGTTCACCTTCGATTCCAAAGTTTTCTACTTGGTAAATGCCAATTGTCCAGCAGAGACCTGACCTCTGTGTACAAATCCAAATATACTGACAATTCATGAGATTCAAATCGGGCCTACTGTGGTGGAATAGAAAGGTGTGACACAATTAAATCAGTTTAATACCCAAGTGGATTTGGCATGGTAAGCAACCTTAAGGATCATGCAACATTGGATTTCAAGGATGATGCAATATCATTCAATGATCTAGGGTAAAGATAAAGGTGAAGAGACTGCCATCCCCAGAACAAACTATGCGCAGATGGTAAATCTGAACTATCTTGCTTCAGAACCAATTGTCTCATGTTCTGAGATGCAGGACACTCTCCTTCAAAGATGAATGAAACACAAAGAGATACACGAGTGGTGAGCAGATAGAGAACTGTCATAACTGCTCACCAGACAGAATACATGTCAGAAAGCCAGTCACAAATACATGGACATCAGCAGACATTTCTAAAGTAAGTAACCATTACAGACTATACAAAATAATCACTTTGAAAATAATCAATGAAATTCATAAATGGCTACCAGGAGTCCTGAAGTAGGTGAAGTCAGTCTGTATTTTTTTGCCTGAGGAAGGATGCTGCCTGTACCAGGAGAATATAGGGGAGGTAATGAGTTGTGCAACAGAGACAGAAACTTGGGTATGTTGAGAATGCATTCACAGTAGTGGTCATGGGAGATCTGTGCAGCACTGGTAATGAACCTTCCTTGGTCACTGGATCACATCGGTTTCAGCATTACCACCTGAGTGATTGTGGACCTCCCCCACTAAGACATGTCACTGACCTGGTGGCAAGTTTGAAACAGACTGGCAAGGTCTGATGCCACGGTCTCCTCTAGCAGTCCTAAGCAAATAGAACAGCCCTCTTCTTCACCATCTTATCCATTAGGAGCTCTAGGTCCCTGTTGGAAAATCAGACTGCCACAATCAGTCAGTCAGTTGGGCCATTCGTGGTGAGACAGTCAATATCATTACAGTCTGGACAGTGGGCAACACTCAGTCCTGAAAGGTGAGTCTAACCAGTCTGGGAAGTAATATTAAGGCAGCTGCACAGATATCAGTCACGACTCTGGCTGGTTCTCAGTCAAAACTGTCATTCCAAGTCAGTTGACAGGGGCAAGATCTGGGCCATGGTCAGTCCTGGGGGAACTGATCATTGAAATTCAAAGGAAAATGAACAGGAACCATTGCTCTGGTGGGGAGATTGGGAACTTAAGTGTGGGTATTGCAGACTGCATGCTGGGATTCAAATGGTGAAATAATTGTAAAGTGGAAGTGAGGGAGCAACTTGGCATGTAAGGGAGCTTGAGGGGGCACAAAGGGGAGGCAGGACCATGATGGTCACCACGGCCCTTGTTTTGACTGGGGGGACAGGGTACAATGTTTCACATAGCACATCTGCCTGTCTGGTGCTCATGTCGTAAAGTGCTCAGTGCATTGAGTGTAGCAGTTGGGACATTATGTTGCTGCTATACAGGACATTGGTTTGGCCACTTTTCGAGCACTGCATTCAATTCTGGTCTCTCTTCTATCAGAAGGATGTTGTGAAACTCGAGAGGTTTCAGAAATGAATTGCAAGGATGTTGCCAGGGTTCAGCTATAGGCTGAATAGGCTTGAGTTATTTTCTAGGAGCATCGGAGCATGAGAGGTGACCTTATCAAGGTTTATAAAATCATGAGGGGCATGGATAGGGTGAATAGCCAAGATCTTTTTTTCCCAGGATAGGCAAGTCCAAAACAGAAGGGCATAGATTTAGGGTGAGAGGGGAAAAATTTAAATAGGACATAAGGGGTAATGTTTTCACGCAGCGGGTGGTGTGTGGATGGAGTGAGCTGCCAGAGGAAGTAGTGGACGCTGGTATAATTATAGGTAGACAATCCTTTATTTGAAAACCTCAGGACCAGCTGTCTTTCGCATTTTGGAATTTTTTTGGATAAAGGATTAAATTACATTTTCATAGTAAAATAAAAATTACCAAACAGCAGACCCACCTGTGATTATTATGAGCATTGAGATAGAACTGATGTCTGCCAGTGCTGGGCCATGCCGTTGCGTCACATCTGAGTAACGTGGGTCGAGTGGGTATGGAGTTGGCTCAACTGTTCGCACGCCAAACAACCTTGTTAATGAGAGAAAAAAGTCTTCAGGAGAAAACTTTGGATTTTGGAGCTTTTCAAATTTCGGAATTTCGGATAAACCTGTACCATATTCAAAAGGCATCTGGCTGTGTTTATGAATAGGAAGCATTTAGAAGGATGCGGGCCAAATGCTGGCAAATGGGACTAGGTCAGTTGAGGATGTCTGTTCAGCATGGATGATTTGGACCGAATGGTCTGTTTCTGTGCTGTATGACTGTATAAGTTGGAGATGAAGAGTTAAATAGAAGAGTTGTTTGGAAAATGGGAAACTTCAAACCTGATGGGGTACCGTGAATGCCAAGCAGAAAGCAATGTGAAGTCTTATTTTGGTGGGTGGTGGTCAGGCTGAGCCTGGGATTCAGCTGGTGAAGTTCACTGTATTGCCCTCCATCAACACCTGAATTGTAAGTGTGTTGTGGAAGTAAAAGCTGCATGCCACCAGGCAGAATAAATGTTCTGAGGGAGAGTCACTGGACCCAAAATGTTAACCCTGATTTTTCTTCACAGATGCTGTCAGACCTGCTGAGCTTTTCCAGTAACTTCTGTTTCTGTTCCAGAATAAATGTGTTTTTTTTTTGGGTGGGGAGTCTGTTGGAGTGGGCTGTACTTGTGAGTGATGTCAAACCCTTCAAGGGACACTTGCATTAAGCAGGCACTTGCACAGTAAAGGTTAAAGCCACCTGTGATTCCAGAGTCCATTCAATTTAAATTTCTTCACAAGCCATGAACCCAGGTCCCCAGCACGTTAGCATCCCAATGACATTTCTGCTGTTTCCCCTTTTTATCATTCCTGATTTGAAACTGAATCCACCCGCTTTGAAGAATGTTTCCTTTTTGACATGTTAATTTCTCAACTCTGGCATCCAAGTAGTCATTGTCTGGAATGTCCACCTTCTTCCATTGTAACACCAACAGCTTCCCCTTCCAGAAACTTGCAGAACAATACATCATCACCATTAAAACAGCAAATGCAATTCTCTCAAACAGTAGATGCCATTTGTTATGTTGCTGCTGTGGCCATGATACTAATTATGGCCCTAAATGCAAATCACAAAATTGAATGGATAGTGTGCAATTATTTAACTGATGATAAAGTATAATCGGAAATATTTCAGATATATATTGATATGAAAATTAGACGAGGAGTTTTTTGGGTCTGGACGGAGGAAGAGGGAAGGATGGTTAGGGCTAATAGGATTGACAATGTCCAGTGTGTTTTAGCTAATGACAGGTATTGGTAATATCTGACATCGTTGGCTTCAAAACAAATTGTCAGGTAGTGAATTGAAAATGATTCATACTAAGTTACACTGATATGTTGGGGAAAATCAATGTAAAAATAGAAATTTTTAAAAAAAGACAAGATGCCAAATCAAAGTAAGAATATGAAAATAAATCCACACCCACACCAAATCCACAAAGCTGTACCTTGAGAGGTATGGGTGACCTGCTCCCTATGGTCCAGGTTAATAGAGGAAAATACACAAAGGTTCACACTCTTCAAGAAGGAAATTTCTTTAGGAAACATCTCCGGGACACCTGCACTAATCCCACACCGCCCTGTAGCCCAACATTTCAACTCCCCCTCCCACTCTGCCGAGGACATGGAGGTCCTGGGCCCCCTTCACCGCCACTCCCTCATCACCAGACGCCTGGAGGAAGAATGCCTCATCTTCCACCTCGGCACACTTCAACCCCAGGGCATCAATGTGGACTTCAACAGTTTCCTCATTTCCCCTTCCTTCACCTCACCCTAGTTCCAAACTTCCAGCTCAGCACTGTCCCCATGACTTCTCCTACCTGCCTATCTTCTTTTCCACCTATCCACTCCACCCTCCTCCCTGACCTATCACCTTCATCTCCTCCCCCACTCACCTATTGTACTCCATGCTACTCTCTCCCTACCCTCACCCTCCTTTAGCTTATCTCTCCACGTTTCAGGCTCTCTGCCTTTATTCCTGATGAAGGGCTTTTGCCCGCAATGTCGATTTTGCTGCTCCTTGGATGCTGCCTGAACTGCTGTGCTCTTCCAGCACCACCAATCCAAAATCTGGTTTCCAGCATCTGCAGTCATTGTTTTTACCAAGAAGGAAATTCAGTTTATCTTCAAAGTGAAAGCCGGTCTTGCTGCTGAAACTGGATCTATGCTGTTAAGTCTCAGTGCATTTGTTACAAACAAGGTAATAGTCTATTTAAAAATAAACTGCAGTAACTAAGAGTGCAATCCCTTTATATGCAATGAGTGGAGAAGCCAAATTAGAACTAGATTAAGGTTAACACGCAATGCTCTAGTGCTTAAGCAATTTAGCAAAATTCAAGTGATATTATGCTCACATAGAAGTGATTAGATTTTACAGAAACTTCAAAATAGACTGAATAGCCGCATTGATTGTTCTTTTTTTAAACCCCCCCCCAACCCCCCCACTCCCCCCCAATATTAGCTCCACTAATTCTCTCCTTTCATAGCTACTTACTCATTCCTATTGTGCTGTCAGATATCACATCTGCATAACAGGGCAGTTTAGCCCAGGTGCCAGACTTATAATCACATCAATACAAATCCTTAATTTGGCTGATGTAGTGTCCCCTAGTCAATCTGTTTTACCCTTTCCTTCTGAGACCAGGTGAGATACTGCTTTGTTGCTGCTGGCCACATCAGGCAGAGTGTCAGCTGGGCTGTACTTTAACTGCCCTTCCTGATGAAGGGCTCCTGCCTGAAACATCAATTTTCCTGCTCCTCGGATGCTGCCTGACCTGCTGTGCTTTTCCAGCACTATTCTAATCTTGACCCCCAGTACTTTAACTGAGGCACATGGAACAACAGGAAATCCTGGGATTCTGATCCTAAGTCTTCTTTTCAAAGATAATGCTGGCCTGCTCGTCTGTAGTCTTGCATCATTTATTGAGACTGTTCATTTTCAATACTGAACAATGTGACATTGAAACCACGTACTCCTTCTGACAGTGGTGAAGATTGTATACAAGGCACACTTAATGATAACATTAATAATATTTGTAGGCTGTAGAAAAAAAAACACATTAATTCATTTAATTCATCAACTTTTTTGATGGTTGGTCATTCAGCTCCAAAGTTAATTAACGTGTCCTAGTTCACAAAGTCATGTCACTCTTGCAAATAAATTATACCAGTTATGCATTTTATATGATTTTCAGGCATTAAATCTTGAAGGTTTGAATTATATATAACACATCAAAGCCAGTGTAATTTATTTATTAAGACGTGAAATTAAGTGTGCCGAGTTTAAAAGGGTGATGTACAACATCTCTAAATGGTACGGGTGTGCTCAGTAATTATTGTTAGTTGGTGTTCTTTGCTTTTGTCAAATGCTGAGTGATAGATATCCACAAAATGTGACACTGAGAGATTGTCTCATAATTATTGGAGATACCAGATCCTTTCAAATAACAAACAACAAGGGCTTTGCAGAAGTCTCCATTTTCAACTCAGTCAAACAATTTGTTTTTCTTAATTAAAGACATAAAGTAATACCTCTTGCCTCCTTTCCACATTTCACACACTTGTTATTTTTTTCTGTTACATGTATACTGCCAACCATTTTATTTTCTGAGATTTGTACCAAATGGCTTTTGATTGTGACTTCTTATTGGTTTTCAACATGGATAGAAACCCAGAGATCCAATGGCCATTCTCACATCAACAGATTAAACATGTCCACAATGGAAAAAGTGATCCAGTCTGCTTTGCACTAGATGGGATATAGACGGTAAAAATGCAACCTGGATTAAGTTCAGCCTTCCTAGATCATCTATTCTGTGTTAAACAGTGGAAAATATTTTCTTGAGCATTTAATGGATCTGCTCATATCTCCAATTTTCAGGTGCAGACAGATCCTACCCACCAGAATCCCAGTATGTTAGCTGAATCTTCTGTTGCAGGCCCAATTTTAATGTGCATTTCTGCAGCAGAATATAAAGCTCACCTTCTAATTGGCAGTTCCTCTTGTGTACATCTTTCTCAGTGGTGATTTTTCTAAACTTCTACTTTTTAATTCAATGACAGTATTCCTGTGGCATTCCTCTTATTCCTCCAAAGCTGGGAATGTGCTGGTGTGCTTGTTTACCCTCTGACCTGCCACTGTGACCACGCTTCATTTTGACCACGTATTCTGCAGCACACATTCCAAATGTAAGAATTATATCGACTGCATTTTTAACAAGTGCAAAAATAATAGTTAATAAGTGACATGGAAGTCATTACTTCATGAATGAGACAATATGTAGAATTACTCAACTGTGTGGAGTGTACAGTCTGCTATTCCAAGTGATGCATGTTCGCATTTGTACTTGATGTAATACTCCTCCCTTTACATCTGGCCCGCTGACCATATCTTTCCATTCCCTTCCCTCCAATTAGATAGCCTGGCTAACCTTGGAGTACTAATGTGCTGGGCTTTCCCAAATCTTGCTCTGATACTGTCACATCAGCACATCATTCAAAAGCATAATAATGAGAGTCCATGGCCAGCATGTTCCTATAAAGCAGAAGGTCAACATGAGATCAACATGTCTAGAAAACCCTAGATCATCAAGTAACATAATGGAATAGACAATGAAAGAAACAAAAACTGATCGCAGATATGGAGAGCTCAAAACAATGGAGACTATAAATGTGTAGGGGGATACTTAAAAAAGAAATCAGGAGAGCAAAGAGGGGACATGAGAAAACACTGGTGAGTAACATTAAGTAAAGTCCAAAGGCATTTTATATGTATATCAGGGGCAAGAGAATAACTAGGATAAGAGTAAGATCTATTGAAGAGCCAAAGTGGCAATCCCTGTGGGACCAGAAGATACTGCTGAGGATTTAAATGAGCAATTTGCATCTGAGTTCACTTTAGAAATGATGTAGTATCAGAATCAGGTGGGAAGACTGTGATATCTTTGAACAAATGAGCATTTAAGGGCGGAGCTAATAGCTGCTCAAGCAAGCTTGGAAGTGAATAACTCCTCAGGCTCAAACAAGATGTATTCTATGCTGCTGGGGAGGGATGAGAGGAGACTGCAGGGACTCTAATATTAATTTTCAAATCCTTTCTGGCTGCAGGAGAATTGCCAGATAACTGGAGGATAGACAACATGGCATCTTTATTCAAGAAGGGTTGCCGGAATAAACCAAAAAGCTACAGGCCAGTGAGTCGAACATCAATTGTAGGGAAACTATTGCAGAGATTTTCAAGGGATGGAATCAATCTACTCTTGGAGAGTCAAGGATTAATCAGCGATAGTCAATATGACTTTGTGAGAGGGAGATCATGTCTAACAAATTTAATTGTATTTTTCAACCGGGTGGCTATATGAGGGTCAAATTTCAAACAATTGATTCAGCTCTGCCTGCCAACGCAAAAAACAAGTAGCATTTAAAAGGGACCGCAGAGCAGTCAAGACTCAGTCTGAACTGGCCCACTGTTGTTGTTGCCTTTGATACCAAAACCCCAGAAACCACAGATGAGAATTCCTGATCTATACTATTTGCAAATTCCATATTCTAAGCACTCATTAAATAAAATCTCTTCTGAATTTATTAGTGATTATCATATATTTATGGCCTCTAGTTTTAGACTTACCATAAAGGGAAGTATTTATGTAATATCCACCTCATCAAACCTGTTGTAATCTCATGCTACGTTTTCCTTGTTTAGTCAGTCTGCTCCTGAGTCAAAAAAAAATCAATAATTTTAGTCAAGCATGACCATTCTTTTCAACATTCGTGCTGAATATTCATTATCAAAATTTCAGTTTCTGCACATTTTTTGTAACACCTTTGAGTAAAGATTAAATTATCTTTCCCAATCTTGAGATTCAGTTGACTGGCTTATAGCTTTCTATGGTTCATCTGTCTTTTTCAAATGTAGGAATAATATTAGTTGTCCACATGTCCTCTGGCATTATTCTCTTTACTAATTAGTTTTACATATTTAAAAGTGTTTCTGTGATCTATTCCCTACCTTATTATAATATGCATAGATCTAGTCCATCCTGTCCAGGATTTTATCCTCACTAAGTTTGATTAGTTAATCAAATATTCTCCCCTACTTTCTATACTAAATACCATTTTTTAGCTCTTCTTCTAATGCCTTGTACACCTTGCCTGTCTCCAAAGTAAGTACTAAGGCAAAGTAATTATTTAATAACTCTGCTGTTTCATGTAATCCCTTAATAATTTTTGTGGTATTATTTATGTATCTGTAGACTAATTTAATTTCATATGTTTCTTGCTCTCTTTGCTCTATAAGTGCTTTGTTGAATCTTTTGGGGTTGCAAACCTTTTTTATATTCCCTTTTGTCATTTTCTCATTCATTATCAAAACATTTAGAAGTCGTTAGTACTACAAGCAATTCATTAACTTATGTAACATCACCATAATCTTACCAGAACCTCTGGCCACTTTCTTACGAGACAGAGGTGGTTGGTTTAACCTGACTGTCACCACAATTTTGGTGAGGGTACATAGAGTCATAGAGATGTACAGCATGGAAACAGACCAGATATCCCAAACCAGTCTAGTCCCCCCTGTCAGCACCCGGCCCATATCCCTCCAAACCCTTCCTATTCATATACCCATCCAAATGCCTCTTAAATGTTGCAATTGTACCAGCCTCCACCACATCGTCTGGCAGCTCATTCCATACACGTACCACCCTCTGTGTGAAAACATTGCCCCTTAGATCTCTTTTATATCTTTCCCCTCTCACCCTAAACATATGCCCTCTAGTTCTGGACTCCCCGACCCCAGGGAAAAGACTTTGTCTATTTATCCTATTCTTGCCCCTCATAATTCTGTAAACCTCTACAAGGTTACCCCTCAGCCTCCGACGCTCCAGGGTAATCACGTTAAGTGTGGGAATTGAACCGACACTGGAGGCATCACTCTGTATCTGCAAGCCCGCTTTGCTAACTGATACCCTTAACTTAGCTAGATAATTGAAAAACACCACACACATATCACATTGCAAATTCCCCTCATGTGCTTTTATCATAAATAAGGAAAATTCATCTGCATCCGCGTTATCTTGTTCTAATTTTACCTTCATGTTGGTTTACTCTGGAACCTTGTACCAGAGAAAACGTTGATCAGTATTTACCCCATTGATTGCTTATTATTCTCAATTAGATTAGATTAGATTCCCAACAGTGTGGAAACAGGCCCTTCGGCCTAACAAGTCCACACCGACCCTCCGAAGACTAATGCACCTCACACTATGGGCAATTTCGCATGGTCAATTTACCTAACCTGCACATCTTTGGACTGTGGGAGGAAACCAGAGCACCCGGAGGAACCCCACACAGACACAGGGAGAATGTGCAAACTCCACACAGACAGTTGCCTGAGGTGGGAATTGAACCTGGGTCCCTGGTGCTGTGAGGCAGCAGGTAAAAACAATGACTGCAGATGCTGGAAACCAGATTCTGGATTAGTGGTGCTGGAAAAGCACAGCAGTTAAGGCAGCATCCGAGGAGCAGAAATTCGACGTTTCGGGCAAAAGCCCTTCCTCAGGAATACAGTATTCCAGATGAAGGGCTTTTGCCCGAAACGTCAATTTTACTGCTCCTCAGATGCTGCCTGAACTGCTGTGCTTTTCCAGCACCACTAATCCAGAATGCAAGGCAGCAGTGCTAACCACTGAGCCACCGTGCCACCCAGCTTTGACTTCGCAAATCAGTGGAGTTGCCAGCCAGGCTTATATAAGAAGTTCTCAAAATTCAACCCTCAGGTCATTCTCCTGAATCTATCTTGAAATTCCTTCAAGGGCAGGTTATTCCAATTGAAATTCTACAACCAAAACGGAACAGAAGATCAGATGAGGTCTGGCTCTGGGAGAAATCAGTTCATACTCAATGGATATGGGCCATGGTGAGATAAGTGGTAAAATCGGGTGTAACTTTCAGCAAGTTCCATCTCAACATTGAGGTCACCTCTGTGCATCTTGTATGCTTTTCCCATGGCCTAATGAGATCCTCACTGTACAGTGGCAAATTTCCAACTGGCATTCAATATTGCTTGTTAATTGTCCAACTTGCCACGGGTTGCAATTGTACCAAACCGCCACACAAAGTAGCTGTCTGCATAACTTGACGTGACAAGCAGAGCAGGTTCTTTACTGTTTTGAACTTGCCTTTTGTTCCCAAAGACGTTCATGTTGGAAATTAGGCACCAACATCTTCGACATGGTTTATGGACACAGGCCACACACACCTACACCCTTGGCTTTTAAACAGATCTTTTACCATTTCAGTTATAATCAAAATGCAGAAAACTAAAAAGGTACAGTCTTTACAGTGCATCAGCCACACCCACCCTGTGCCCACAATTATTCACATTCACAATTTGCCACCCTTTAGTAACCTTCATAACACATCTTTGATTCACCTACAGGAGGCTTTTGTACTTCAATGATGCGCCTCAAGCTGCACGAGCAATTCTTACTGTAACGCTGCAGCAAGGAGACACATGTCCAGCTCATGAAATGGACCAGGCTGCACTTCTGGTCTATTCACTCACTGCCATTGTATTCATTCATTCTGAGCCTTCCTGAATTGCCCAGCCTTGCCTTTTTTGCACATACCCCCCTCAGCTAGAAATACCTGGTTTATAGTACTGCGATATTGCCATATCAGTTAGGGGAGAAACAAACCCAGGAAGCTTGTCATGTTTGTCAGCAAGTTTCATCCCATTCAAGGCGGATAGTTTTTTGCTCAAGAGTTCACAGCACAGAAAGCCAAGGAAAGCCTCAAATATCCATTAGGCCTCAGTTGGGGCAGTTAGAATCAAGGTCCTTTCCTCATAAGAGATGAGGACCTCACTACCTAACCTGACTCTTCCTGCCCTAATGTGGACTGTTTTGCTCCTGAATGAAAGACATTCAGGTATAATGGAAGATGGAAGGGGGTGACACTACTATTACTGTGGAAGTAAGTGGGGATGCTCCACGAGTGAGTGAATAATTAGAGCAGGCAGCATTGCAGGGTTAGCGATGTTGAAGGCTGGGTTGGATGAGAGTGAGTGGAATAGTTATGGCATAGACTAGGGACAGTGGTAGAGAATGAACCCTGATGGGAGATGGATGAGGTAGCAGAGAGAGAGTGAATTGAGGTATTGGAGAGAAGATTGTGACATTCATGCTGGCAGAGGAAGAAAGACATTGACGTTCTTCTTACAGTGCTGTGCATTCCTCCAGAAGGCTGAGATTGCTTCAACCTGGTTATCAACCTCACACCAGACTGGCATAGCCTGCCATCCACTGCTGCTCCTGGTGCTTGGACATCTCCCTGACCTGGCGGAGCTTCAGGCCACTGACTACAAATCAGGCATCAATTCCTGGGGCAAATGAGAAGAATGGCGCAGGGTGCTGGCAGTGATTGACTGGGAACCTAATGGGATTTTAAAGATGACATTTATGCTCATGATGCAAGTCAATTCAGGGATCTCCACTGAATGTCGAGTTGTTCCGGGTACAGTGCTTCTCTCTAAATATCATGAATTCTAGTTGATAAATATTGAAGTTTATTCTGATTCTGAATTGGTGTTCTGATGTATTCGCTATTCTTTGGGAGTCTTTTTGTTCTTCGGTGTTAATCCTGACAGTTTAATTCTGTGTAGATCTTTGTTCTCTGTTGCTAAGCAAATTTAATGAGTTACTTTTCTCATTGGACACACTCAAATCAATATCCATAAGCATGGTTTAAGTGATTTAAATTCTGTTAGCAGGTCTGCTGTGTCCCAATTTAAACTGAGGACTTTCGTGGACATTTTGAGGATATGCTTTTGACTTTGTTTGATATTAATCCATACACATCCTGACCACTTGCCTTTCTCAAATCAGTTCAACTGGTCTCTCAATCAGACTTTTCCTGTTTACCAGCCCACTGTGTTTTCAACATAGTCATTCACTTTAGCATGACAAAAAACTATTCACTAAGTGTTTTACCCTTGGATGAAATGGATTGCTGATTGTTCAAGCCCCTAGTATGCTTGAACAAAGATTTCCAGCACTGTTCACTGTGTCATTTTAATGATGATGTTTTCATAATCAATTGCTCATCAGGGTTTTGATTCACTCCATGGGTTGGTTTATTTAAAGCAATGAAACACTTCTTAAGTTATGAAGCAGTCATTATAGAAAACCAACTGATTTCTGTGTGCAGTTTGCAAACAGACAGAAGACTAATTGCTGGGCAGAGTTAAAACAATGCATACGCATTGGAATCTTTAAGGGTAAATCTCATCCAAAGCTCCAATTTCTATTCCAACCTTCTTGAGATAAAGGCCAACAGTTTATTACTTTATATGATTACCTTTATGTATCTGTGCACCAGCTAAGAACAATTTTGTGTGCCATTAGATATCTCATTTCAGAAATATTGTAACTTCTCATTTCTTGAAACGAAAGGCTGACTCAATAGTTCTGACTCTTACTTAATTGTGGACATGACTCTGCTCTTCCTCACACATAGTTCTCCTTTGAGCTCCTTTGTTACTTTCAGAGTCCTATTGGAATGCTCTCACTACCACAGACACTCTATGCTCATTTTATTTTGATCAGGGTCTGGCCAGGATTACGGTGCATCTAAATGGTTTCCAATCCCACCTCCTGTGTTACCTGATTAGAAAAGTATGAAAATGGGTGAACGTTCTCAACTGGAAGAGGAGGGCCAGGTAGGGAAAAACCCTGTTGTCTTGGGAGAAGCAAAGTAAATAGGCCGGCAAAGACTTTCAATGCAGATAGTTTGCAATAGAAAATGAGAGTGCACAAAGCAGGCTGAAGGATGGACTTATGGATGGGAGGTGATCCCCACCCCCATTTATCTACTGTATTCTATGCTACTTTCTCCCCACCCCCACCCCCCTATCATTTATCTCTCCACTCTGCATGCACCCTGCCTCTATTCCTGATGAAGGGCTTTTGCCTGAAACGTCGATTTTCTGCTCCTCAGATGCTGCCTGACCTGCTGTGCTTTTCCAGCACCACTCTAATCTAGACTCTGGTTTCCAGCATCTGCAGCCCTTGTTTTTAAACTCGGTGATTTTAACCCTACTGCGAATCCTCTTGCAAGGATGCCTGCCTTGAAGAAGTTTTCCTCCTCTCTCTACAAGAATCTCAGTGAGTCTCTCTCTCTCTCTGCAACCTCCAGGTCATCTCCTCTGCCCTGAAGCTCTTCAACCATGTCCTGAAACAGACTCGCTACCACAATCACATTTACTTCAGCACCGCCCTCTTGACCTGTCCTACCTGCCTATCTTCCTTTCCACCTATCCACTCCACCCTCCTCTCTGACCTATCACCTCCATCCCCACCCCCATTCACCTATTGTACTCTGTGCTACATTCTCCCCACCCCCACCCCCCTCTCATTTATCTCTCCATTCTGCAGGCACTCTGCCTCTATTCCTGATGAAGGGCTTTTGCCCGAAAAGTCGATTTTCCTGCTCCTCGGATGTTGCCTGACCTGCTGTGCTTTTCCAGCGCCACTCTAATCTAGACTCTGGTTTCCAGCATCTGCAGCCCTTGTTTTTACCTACCTGATGGATGATCAGTTAAAAAGGCATATTTTTGAAAAAAAGCTTAACCTTAAACTGTAATATTTGAATTAAAAATGGGCATTTGAGAAAGCAATGCATCATGCAACAGCCAATGTGGCACTTATTGAAATTAACCAGAAGGAAACTCTTTTAGGGCAGCACAGTGGCTCAGTGGGTAGCATTGCTGCCTCACAGCATCAGGGATTGGGGTTCAAATCCACCCTCGGGCAACTTTCTGTGTGGAGTTTGCACATTCTCCCTGTGCCTGTGTGGGTTTCCTTCAGGTTCTCCAGTTTCTTTACACGGTCCAAAAATGTGCAGTTAAGTTGGTTTAGCCATGTTAAATTGCCCCTAGTGTCCAGGCTAGGTGGATCAGCCATGGGGAATATAGGATTACAGGATAAGGATGGTGATTGGTCTGGGTGGGATGCTCTTCAGAGGGTTGGTGTGGACTGGATGGGCCAATTAGCTTGCTTCTCCACTGTAAGGAATCTATGATTCTATAGAAGTGAACGTAGTATCTATTAACAAATTAGTAATCTAGACAATTTTGGTTGTGGTTCAATTGTAACTCTTTCTTTCAAATCTACTGTGCTCATTATTTCCCATTATGTGATTACTCCTGCCTCCCTGCTCCCTGTGCTCAATGCTATCCTGTCCCTGTACATCCCAGCAGAAATCATTGCTGTCTCCCAATGGTTGCTGCTATCATTTAGATATCACCATGGTCAAAAATCAGATATGCCAAGGGATTTACTTCCTCATTGTGAAGTGGTTCACACGTCCATGCTAAATCTTGTTTGTGAGATCTTAATGCATTCATTAACTTGTTTTTGCTGCACAGAGAAAATTAAAACCTTAAATCAATTTATGAACACTTGACAGGTCTACAAGACCCAGCAAGCATAATACCTGGTATTGGCATGTGCCTATGAATTAAATATTTAAACTCCAAAAACATTATGAGCAGAAATTTAATCACAGAAAATTAATCTGCCAGGTACGACACGAATCCTCCTCACTTAGTTAGGCTCCAAGGAGGAACTCTGCTCTGTCTCCGAATGTAAAATTAAAAATCACCATGCAGCCAGCTGGGAAATTCAGCACTGGTTATTTGATTTCTGGCAGGAGTCCATCCCTCCTCTGTGAAGCAATAGAATAGGAGTTGTTAAAGTACTTTGTAGTTATCTTTCTGGGACAGTTCGGCACACTAAAGGAATGAAACATAATTAGTGCAAACTGCTATATGATCTATTTCTGTGTCAGTCTAATCTGATGAAAGATGATAAACCCCTTGTCAACATTATACTGTATTTTCCTGATTTCAAAATCAGTCCCCTCTCACAAATGAGCGTATCGGTCATCCAGCAGGATATTTGCTTTTTAATTTCATGACTCTCCAGCGTCAGTCAGTTCAAGTCTCAGTTGCTGAATTCCCACATCTCCTGTTCTATCAGTCCAGGCTCTGGTATATTCCAGGTTGGGTCGAGCTGTGGAGTTGAAACACTGGCCCTGAGCTCAGTCGGTCAGTGCAAGGGAAATTCAGGATCTCCAGTCATGATTGAAGAAGTCAAATCAACGTGGGTAGTGGGCAGGAAGGGGCTGGAGACTGGATGTTCTGGAATGGATGGCAACAGGAGCAAGGTGGGAAGAAGGCCAAGAGGCAAGATGCACGAGAACTGCAGATACAAAGATTTGGATGCAGCAAGTTTATGACCCTGCTTGCTGATTACATGAACCAAGCAGATCGCTCAAATTCGGCATTTGCCACATGGTTGACATTGACCAGATTGCTAGAGAATAATCAAAGGAGCAGCCTCCTAGCTACAAAACCTCAGAAAATAGCACTCTCTAATAGTTCTCTAATGGGCAGAAATCCCAATGGCCCTAAGTTTCCTTATTGATTCTGTTTGATGGGCGAACCTCCCTGGGAGCTTACTTTATTCTACCCTTCAACCCATTCTCCAACTGTTTCTTCTCCCAGTTAGTGCTATTCCTGTTCCTGTTGCCAGAATAGGATTATGGGTAGGATACCTAAGTTGTCAAAAATCTGTTGTTGCCAATGCCACCATAGGGCATGTTGATTGGCCAATACCAGTACTTAACAACTGAGTAACACAACAAGGTAGATTTTACAATTGGGGGAAGGGAAATTACGATGCTGTAAGACAGGATTTGAGGAGCATACGTTGGGAGCATAGGCTGTTAGGGAAGGATGTGGTGGAAATGTGGGACTTTTTCAAGGAGCAGATACGACGTGTCCTTGATATGTATGTACCGATCAGGCAGGAAAGAAATGGTCGTGTGAGGGAGCCTTGGTTGACGAGGGAGGTTGAATGTCTAGTAAAGAGGAAGAAGGAGGCTTACATAAGGTTGAGGAAACAAGGTTCAGACAGAGCAATGGAGGGATACAGGATAGCCAGAAGGGACCTGAAGAAAGGGATTAGGAGAGCTAAGAGAGGGCATGAAAAATCCCTGGCGGATAGGATCAAGGATAACCCCAAGGCATTCTATGCATATGTGAGAAACCTGAGAATGTCGAGAACGAGGGTAGGTCCGATCAAGGACAGTGGTGGGAGACTGTGTATTGAGTCGGAAGAGATAGGAGAGGTCTTGAACAAGTACTTCTCTTCAGTATTTACGAACGAGAGGGACCGTATTGTTGAAGAGGAGAGTGTGAAACGGACTGATAAGCTAGAAGAGATACCTGTTAGGAAGGAAGATGTGTTGGACATTTTGAACAACTTGAGGATAGACAAGTCCCCCGGGCCTGACGGGATATATCCTAGGATTATGTGGGAAGCAAGAGAGGAAATTGCAGTACCGTTGGCAATGATCTTCTTGTCTTCACTGGCAACTGGGGTGGTACCAGGGGACTGGAGAGTAGCGAATGTTGTGCCCCTGTTCAAAAAAGGGAATAGGGATAACCCCGGGAATTACAGGCCAGTTAGTCTTACTTCTGTGGCAGGCAAAGTAATGGAAAGGGTACTGAGGGATAGGATTTACGAGTATCTGGAAAGACACTGCTTGATTAGGGACAGCCAGCACGGATTTGTGAAGGGTAGGTCTTGCCTTACAAGTCTTATTGAATTCTTCGAGGAGGTGACCAAGCATGTGGATGAGGGTAGAGCAGTGGATGTAGTGTACATGGATTTTAGTAAGGCATTTGATAAGGTTCCCCATGGTAGGCTTATGCGGAAAGTCAGGAGGCATGGGATAGAGGGAAATTTGGCCAATTGGATAGAAAACTGGCTAACCGGTAGAAGTCAGAGAGTGGTGGTAGATGGTAAATATTCAGCATGGAGTCCAGTTACAAGTGGAGTTCCGCAGGGATCAGTTCTGGGTCCTCTGCTGTTTGTAATTTTTATTAATGACTTAGAGGAGGGAGTCGAAGGGTGGGTCAGTAAATTTGCAGATGATACAAAGATAGGTGGAGTTGTGGACAGTGAGGAGGGCTGTTGTCGGCTGCAGAGGGACTTAGATAGGATGCAGAGCTGGGCTGAGGAGTGGCAGATGGAGTTCAACCCTGCCAAGTGTGAGGTTGTCCATTTTGGAAGAACAAATAAGAATGCGGAATACAGGGTTAATGGTAGGGTTCTTGGTCAGGTGGAGGAACAGAGGGATCTTGGGGTCTATGTACATAGATCTTTGAAGGTTGCCACTCAGGTGGATAGAGTTTGTAAGAAGGCCTATGGAGTATTATCGTTCATTAGCAGAGGGATTGAATTCAAGAGTCGTGAGGTGATGTTGCAGCTGTACAGGACTTTGGTTAGGCCACATTTGGAGTACTGTGTGCAGTTCTGGTCGCCTCACTTTAGGAAAGATGTGGAAGCTTTGGAGAGGGTGCAGAGAAGATTTACCAGGATGTTGCCTGGAATGGAGAGTAGGTCGTACGAGGATAGGTTGAGAGTTCTCGGCCTTTTCTCGTTGGAACGGCGAAGGATGAGGGGTGACTTGATAGAGGTTTATAAGATGATCAGAGGAATAGATAGAGTAGACAGTCAGAAACTTTTTCACCGGGTACAACAGAGTGTTACAAGGGGACATAAATTTAAGGTGAAGGGTGGAAGGTATAGGGGAGATGTCAGGGGTGGGTTCTTTACCCAGAGAGTGGTGGGGGCATGGAATGCGCTGCCCGAGGGAGTGGTAGAGTCAGATTCATTGGCGACCTTTAAGCGGCATTTGGATAGGTACATGGATGGGTGCTTAATCTAGGATAGAAGTTCGGCACAACATCGTGGGCCGAAGGGCCTGTTCTGTGCTGTATTGTTCTATGTTCTATGTTCTATGTTTTCAAAGCACAATATACTTCCAGCAAAATATCTTCCGAAACTTTGCAGCATTTTAAAGGATGGTAGGAGACTGAGAAAATGAATATTTGCATTAATGCAGAGTCTTTGATAACCTGAGAATGTGCTTCACATCAAGCGAAGTGCTTTTCCAGTATTGCTGATGTTGGGAATGTATATAATTAGTTCATGCATTCCTTTAAATAGCACTGGAGGTGACTACCATCCTGAAAGATATTTTCACCAAAAGATTGGGAAGATCATGAGAGCAGCATCACTAAAATCACAAAAATTTAAATTAGTGTATTAATTACATCATAAGACTCCAACTGCAATATGGTAATAGGGCTCTGAGCTATTTCTGACAGGAGTACTAGCCAACTAAGTCCTGGTGTATTCAAAAATTAGAACTGGTGGCGAGTGATTAAATTGTATTTTTTGTGGTTCATGTTATGTTAACATCTATGGGTATGAAAGAGATAATAACAAGATAATTTGAGGACGATCAATTTTCATGAGTATCCTCTCGAAATGAGTGGGAGAGAAGGGACAGTCTGCGGCACCCGAAAGCAAGCGTGGGGGAGAGAGGGAGAGGACCGCAAAGCGAGCGTGCTGTTAGAAAATAGTCTAATAGCAGCATCACAGCAAAGTCATGAGTTGACTGTTTGTTGAGCAGCTGCTGTTCGGGAGCATGTTTCAATCCAGTAATTTTGAAAAACATTAGCACAAGGGAAATAAAGAAGTTATAGGCACAGGAGATGGGACTATTTTGTGTGTAAGGTCAAGGAATTGCTTCTAATCTCTAGATTGTCATTAATAATACAAAGCATAAGGTTAAATAAGTTAAGGAAATTAAAGATTCATGAGTTGACGTTGTTTAAAAGGATAATATAAGGTATATCAGGGCAGCTCAGCCATGTGTAATCCCTGCTCTGGCATGTGGACAGTCACGATCAGTTCCTGTAACGTAGTCAGGCTTCAAGAGCTGAAGCTTGGAGCTCAGAGCTTAAACAGCTGCTCGAGTCACTAAGGTGTATCTGTGAGTGTTAGGGACCAGACCTAACCACCTCAAAGCATAGCGAGGAGACAGCCTAGACCCTAACCTTTTCTTATTTTAAAGGCAAGTGCCAGGCGTTGTGTTCCAGATGCAGGCGTTGTATTCCAGATGTAATTCAATTAGCCAAACTACCAGGCGTGAAGTAAAACACACTTTATCCATAAGCTATAGTTAAAATACAGACAAAGTTAAATAAAAGAATTGGCTCAACTGTAACTCCAATGAAATACTGAACAAAATATTAACTACTCTAACTGTTCCAACTTAGTAATATCCCATAAACACACCTTTAGTAAAGACAAAGTCAGTAAAAAAGATTGTCTCACATGCAATTCTAGCAGCAGAAAGAGAACTGAAACTTTTAGCTGCGGCAAAGAGAGAGAGTGAGAGAGAGAGAGATATGAAGCAGTTTTCACAACCCCAACTGCTGTTGAAAGCTACAACAACAATCTTGGTTCTGTGGGAGCTTGGTTTCACAAGCAGTTTACTTTATTGGCTAGAAGTAAACCGCTCAGCATCTGTCTCAACTTCTCTTAATAAAAATAAAGGACAAAATATGCCTCCCATAGTATTGTCACAGTGAGGCAGAGAGGTACATGCATACCACATTCAGAGTGGTGTCACACCACAAGCAGCAAAGAGAAGCAAAAGGGAAGCACTGCTAGAGCACTCTTTTATCAAGGGGACATTGGATAAAAGATTTCACAAAGTGAATCATAGGTTCATCCTTTTAATCAGGGTGGTCTCCTGAACCCCCATATTCCCCACTACCTTGTATTCACTGTTAACCCCATCAATTCTTAATTTTCACACATCACCACTCAACTTTTCCATTTAAGTCTTCATCTCCCAAAATTATGCCCTGAACTCTAAACTTATTGCTGAACAAGCTATCCAATTCTGTTTCTGTGCTAAAAGGGCAAGCCTGGATGAGGCAGCAATGCAGTCCACATCCAAGTCAGTACAAAGTGAACAAAGACTAAAGAGGCATGCCATTTTAATACATCAATACCATCATGGTACACTGTCCGTCTCGGTGATGTCAGGGTGATTGTGATTGTGACTGTTGATGAACCCCCTTCCCTCACTAATCCATGTCCTCGAATGCACTATTGTGTCCCACTCTTATATGTTTAGCTGCCCTTGTCACACTTGTTTTCCCTTCTGCATTTGGGTGTGCTCCCTCCAATCCCCATGATTGACTTCCCCAACTTGACCACCACAGCTTGGTTCCTGATGAGCTATCTTGACCTCCAGTGAACAAATCCAGGACTGACAGTAGCCCGCCTCTTGATTTGATTTGGACGGATAACCTGACCCCTGACTAATCTCTATGCAGTTCCCAGCTAATCACCACTAATCTTGAGAGTGGACTGCAGGATTGTCTGCTGTCCAGAGCTGAACTGGAATGATGTGAAACCACTGCTTCTGACAGCCCCAAATGGCCAACCAGATGATGCCCTTGATTAATTGTGACAGAATCCACTGACTGACGGTTGCCCAGGATTTGACTGAGGAATACTCACCTTAGACATTGAGACCGGCCATTTGGTTGGAGCACGTTTAGTGTGTTTGCCAGATAAGCTGCTGGAAAATTCATGGTGTTATACAGCAATATGTCTCTCCCATTGAATGATTGCCGCTGGCAAACATACAAGCTACCCAACTCTGTGTCTGTGCTAAAAGGGAGAGCTGGATGAGGCAGAGATGTAGTCCACATCCAAGTCAACACGATGTGAACAAGGGCTAAGGAGACAAACAAGAACCTTGAAATATGTCCTGTTTTGATGCATCAATTAGATTCCTGATCCAGCAGGCAAAGTGACCTTGCAACAGCATTGCAATAAAAGATATCAGTGTGCTCTAAAGTGAGTGAACTGGCAAATTGTATTCCAAATGAGTCAAAGACATGCCACAAAGATGTAGTGAGGCGGATACATTTCCACTACCAAGTTCTCTGTGTAAGGGGGTGCAGGTAGTCACTGCTGAGGTTTTAGGGAATGCTGGCCAAATGGAGACCCAAATGAGTTTCTGTAGGTATGTGAAGAGAAAAAGACAAGTGAAGACAATTGTACAGATCTTACAAACAGATATTTGTTTGTACCAAGGTACAGTGAAAAGTTTTGTTTTGCATGCAGTACAGGCAGATCATATTACACAAAGTGTATCGGAGAATAAAACAGAGTAGAGAATACAATGGCTGCAGAGAAGGTGCAGAGAGAGTGAGATCAACATTAAAATTTAACATTTGAGAGGTCTGTTGAGAGGTCTACTAACAGCAGGGAGGTTGTTCTTGAATCTATTCGTACATATATACAAATGTACTAATGCACGTGCACTAATGGAAGCAGGTGGAAGCGAGTATAACTCAGGGTGGAAGGAGTCTGATTATTTTGGGTTGTTTTCCTGAGGCAGTGGAAACTATGAATGGAGTCAACGGATGGAAGGCTGGTTTGTACATGATGGACTGGGCTGTGCTCATGATTCTCTGTTGTTCCTTGTGGTCTTGGGAAGAGCTATTGCCAAACCAAAAATTGGCAAATTTCTGTAGCCTCCTGAGGAAATAGAGACATTGTTGTGCTTTTTTGACCAGGTAGACCAGGACAGATTGTTGGTGATCATCACTCCCACAAACTTGATACTGTCAACCATCTCTACCTCAGCACCATTGATGCAGATGTGGATGTGACCTCCTCTCCACTTCCTGAACTTATTATGGGGAACAAAGAGATGACAGACTAATTAAATACATATTTTGGTTCTGTTCTCACAAAGGAAGACAGAAATAATGCTGCAAACATGTCATGGAACACAGAATCTAGTGAGAGGGAGGAACTGAAGGAAATTGGTGGTAGTCGGGAAATGCTGCTGGCACACCTGATGGGATTAAAGGACAATAAATCCCCCAGGGCCAGACAATCTACATCCCAGTGCACTTAAGGAAGTGACTCTAGAAATAGTGGATACATTAGTGGTCATCTCTCTAGATACTGTAAACTCTAGAACTGTTCCTATGGTTTAGAGGGTAACTGATGTAACTCTATATCAAAAAGGAGGTCAAGAGAAAACACGATATTATAGGCCAGTTGGCCTGACACTGGTCACAGGAAAAAAGATGAGTCCATTTTAAAAGATTTAATAATAATGCGCTTGGAAAACAGTGACATGATTGAACAGAATCAGCATGGATGTATGAAAGGGGAGTCATTCTTGAAAAATCAATTGGAATTTTTCAAGGCTATAACTAATACAGTAGATAAGAGGGAGCCTGTGATTGTGGTTTACTTAGGATTTCAGAAGGGTCTCAATAAAGTCCTAAGTAAGAAGTTAGCATGGAAAATTAAACTGCTTAGGATTTGGGATTTGTGTACTGACATGGAGAAGGAATTGATTAGCAGACAGGAAAATAGAGCAGATATATGTGTGTTTTTTCTTCATGAGTGGAAACTGAGGTAAAATGGAATCCATGCTTGGACCCCAACTATTCACAATATATATTAATGATTTAGGTGGAAGATCTAAATATAAAACCGCCAAGTTTGCAGATGAGACAAAGCTGGTGGGAGTATAAGTTAGGAAGTAAAAAGGATGCAGAGATACTTCAGTGTAATTTAAATAGGTTGAGTGAGTGGGTAAATGCATGGAAAATGAAGTATAATGCAGATAAATGTGAGCCTTCTCATTTTGGGAGCAACTACAGGAAGGCAAGTCGTTATCTGACTGACAATAGATTGGGAAAGGAGAGGTACAATGAGGCCTGAGTGTCCTTGCATACCAGTTGTTGAAAGTAAGCAAGTGGCATGTTGGAGTTCATAGCAAGAAAATTCAACTACAGAAGCAAGGATATCTTGTTGCAATTATACAGGTCTTTAGTGAGATCATATTTGGAGTACTGTATGCCGTTTTGGTCTCCTTATGTGAGGAAAGGTATTCTGGCTGTGGTTGGAAAGCAATGGAAGTTTATCAAACTGATTCAGGTTTGACACGACTGACATATGAAGAGAAAATGCATCAGTTAGAACCATTTTGGTTGGAGCTTAGAAGAAAAAGGGGGAAACTCATAGAAACCTATAAGATTCTAACAGGACTATACAGTAAATGCAGGAAGGGATGTTCCTAATGATCAGAGAGTCCAGAACCAGAGCTCACAGCTGAAGAACATGGGGTAGACCAGTTAGGACTATGACGAGGATAAATTTCCTTATCTTGACAGTGGTGAGGCTGTGGAACTCGCTACTACAGAAATGGTTGAGGCCAAATCATTCAACGTTTTCCAGAAGGAGTTAGATACAGTTGGGATGCAGGGATCAAAGGATATGAGGAGAAAGCTGGAATGAAATTGTGATTAAGATGATCAGCCAAGATCATGTTGGAATGGTGGCGCAGAATCAAATGGGCTACACCTGCTCCTATATTCAGTGTTTCTATTATTCAGCAAATGGCAATCTGGAGCTGTCAGGTACCCGCTCATACTTTCATGTCAGGATTTGTTTCCATACAGTTTTTGGTATTTATGTTACAAAACAAATGGCATTTATAGGAGACAGTAGGGAAAATTGAGAGGTTAATGCATACTAATGATCCACCCTGCAATCGCAAGCGAGATTCTCATCTTGCTTTTGACAGCTTTGGGTGGAAAATTGAACTTCTTTTTCTCAATGTTGAGAATCTCATTTTTTTTTTCAATCTCACCATATTTTCCCAACTGATTCACCATTATCCATGAGATTCAGAGGCTGGGAAGGTTCCATGTAATGTCACTCTTTTACAATTGTTCATAGTGTAAGTTAATTGTAACTAATTGGATTTTAGAATTATTTCAATCTTACAAGTGTTATTGGGCTAAGCAGAAGGAAATAAATGTTTAATTCAATCAATTACATTTTACAGTTGTCGATGTGTACCCGGAATATTGCGATTACATTGTTTATTTGTTGTAAGCATAAACCCAGTTTAATGGGATTCAATGCTCCTTGCCCAGGCTATCACAAACCATAGACCAAGGCGCCAGAGTCCAAGAAAAAAAGTACTTCAGACATATATCTCAGAACTAATTCTTTCAATGGACAGCACTGTGCTCCTATAAGTAAAAAGGAAGGCAGTTCTCTGTGAATCTGGATGTTATTAGAATCTGATCAGTTAGTGAGATTGAAACCAAGACTTGCATATCTTTTTGTTATGGAAAGAGTTGATTGACATTCTCAGTTTTAACCTTCTCATCCCACGTTGAATGCTTCTTATTATATGGGTTGATTCAAATAACAGTTAGCACCTGTTAGCCTTAATACTAAATAAATATATTAACAAACCTTAAGAATATGATTGACCAGGCATTAACACTTAACATAAGTGCTCAATATGAGCTGGCCATGAGGAAACTGAATGATAACAGCAATGCATTTGTCGGACAAGCTATAGCTAGGAGGTGCAAACTGACTAACTGCTCCTACACAAAAGCAAATTCAAAAAGCTTGAATGGGAACATTGTTGTTTTGCTAATACACAAAATGATGCAGAAAAAGATTACTGTTTCACTAGAATGTTTTGTCTCATCCAATTCATTGTTACCCAGAGTAAGGGTCCAAATGCAGACTTGATAAGATCTCCAACGTCCCTACAGACTCTCTGCACAAATGTAAGAGAAGTCCACGTGCTAGGAAATCAATCAGCTGGCTTTTCTTTACAGTCTAAATTGTTGTTCCCTCTGAGACTCTGGTCTTCTTATGGACTGTGTTGATAAGAGCAAGAAAAAATATGTTTTGACAGCATATTCTTCTTTTCGCAAAACTATAAGATCTCTACTGTCAATCAACTATTTGGTACAAACAAAAATGTATGTGATGTCTGCTTTCGTATGTCAAAAGTTAGTGGTATAGATATTTTGCCTCAGAGGTAATTTGAGTATGAAGGGAATTAAGGAATGTAGGGTTAGTGAAGAACAGTGGGATTGAAACAGAAGATCAGCCATAAGGAGGCTTGAAGTTTGAACATCATAGTTGTGCTCCTTATTTTTAAGTTGTTTCACTCAGGATGCAGATATGGGTGCAATATCACTTAGTCCAACTCTTAAAATGTTACCAGGTTTTGTTTATGTTGGGAATTCCCATGCTAACTGATCATGTGGAAAATCTTAATGATAAATGCTAACATAAGAAAGAATGACAACAGAAGGTGAAAATTGTGGACAGGAAGTGAAAACATATGCAAAACAGATTTCTACTGTTTAAGCATCAAATGCATGCAACTCACGTGCAGTGTTAATTGCCTTTTGTGACATTTCTTGCTGACATTGCTGCTTGAATGACAGGCATTTGTTTGTGTAGCTACTGGGCCATAAACGCTTTTTGTTAGCTTTTTAAAATGTTTTTCGTATGCCAGAGGAGAACTCTGTATTAATGTTTGTGTGTGCATTAGCATACTGTCAGACTGTAGAGTGATAAGAATTAAGAAGTACAGTAAGATGGTCAACCTTTTCCTGTTGTGCTTTTTTTGTAATGATCTTTGTATCTTGAACATTCACCAGTTGTACAGAAACACAATATAATGTGTGATGTTGGATTAAACTCAAGATGTGCTCATTTAAATCACTCCCTGACAGAATTCCTGAACTCTCATCTTAAAGGGCCAAGCCAGTATAAGTGAAGCCCAATCTTGTGTCTATCACAAATATGCTCAAGCCCCCCATGAAACATATGAATAAGGTGAGACCATGCAAAGAAAATGTATTTTTCCATATGAGCGTGATAATAATTTGAGATATATAATACTTAGTTGTGAAAAGACTTGACATCATTAGTGCAGTTTTTTAAATTCCTTTTTTGTTGACTAAATATTGTTTGACTACTTGCTAAATAGAAAAATCTCTTGCTGATATGTGGGTAATTTGGGAGCCAATTTGCATGCAGCAAGCTCACAGAGCCAACAATGTGATAATGATTGGATTATCTGCTTTGCGATGTGGATCAATATCGGGCAGGCCAGCAGGAGTAACTCTATTATTCTTCTTTGAAGTTGTGTGAGGGGATCTTTGACATCCATCTGTCTCATGTCTCATTTGAAAATTGGTGCTAAATATTAGAGGTGATAGTGGTGTCGTGGCAATGTTAGTAACCAGACAAAAGGTCAGTGTTCTAGGGTCACAGATTCAAATCCCACCCTAGAAGATGGTGGTATTTGAATTCACTCAAAATCTGAAATGAAAACTAGATAATCTACGAATAGAATGTGACAATTGTTGTCAAACCTCACATAATTCATTAAAGTCTTTTAGAGAAGGAAATTTGCTATCCTCACCAGGTCTAGCCTTCATGTGACTCTACAGTCTTAACTGTGGGTGACTAGGCATGGACCAGAGACACTGCCAATGGTGCCCATGCCACTGAAAGAATGAAACAAAGAGTTGCTGTTCTCCTTTGATGCTGTGAATAATAGCCTAGATTTTAGAGCTCAAGCCTTGAAATAGGATTTCAACCCTCACCAGAAGATGAGACTGTTACATACTGACACACATTTGTCACAAGAGCAGAGTAAAATTAGGTCAGAGAGAGAATGTGCTCATACCCTTAGGGCTAGTCTGAGGAAGACAAAAACAAAGCGCACCAATAGGAGGATTTGGAGGGCGTGTCTGTTGATATCGTGGGATAGAGTTTCACTTTGCATTTGAATATGCACTGGTTGGATTATGGTTCATCTCCTCAGTAAAATGTATTGTCATAATCACAAAGGTAAAATCTTTCATGAGCCTGTGCATTAAGGCAGCAAAATAAAACTTTTTTAAAAATTTTTCTTTTCTTTCCAGCGAAAAGAAATTCTTGATGTATTTCAGAAATGGCAACCTGTATTATTGCAGCTGAAAATGTTTTTTTTAACAAAAAATAAGTCTTTTAATCAGTCCTCCAACTGTGAATAACGCAATTTAAAATCGCTGGAAATTATTTTAAAAGACTGTATGGTACCATTTACTAGTTTTATTGGTGTGCCTGAGTCAGTTTCTTAGTAAATTGAATTTTTTTTTGATATGAAAACCTATTAAACTGTGCCTTGAGCCTTAGGAAATGAATGTAATTTTAAGAGTCTTTCCAGAACAATGTAATTGATAGGATCTCACAATGCTGATTTGAGATCTAGTTCAGTGAAATGAATCTTGAACTAGCACTAAAACTCATGGTAAACACAGACTCAAGATTTTTTTTTGTAAATGACACATGTTTTACTATTTTGCATTCAAACACAGTTATGTTACTCATGGAAATAAGGGGAACTCTACCCATGCATACTTATGACATTCTGTGACTGTCAACACGATGCACAAAACACTTTAAAAATACAACATAACCTCTTGGTTTCTTCAAGTCACCCCACATAATTGGTGAGATAGTACAGGGATTAACTTTGGCCTCACCCACATATCCCTCAAATTTGACCCCACTGCTCCCCTCATCCTCTAGTTGGATGGCAATCGGCAGATGTTATTTGATAATCCCCTTCTCTCTGATGAGATTGTATTATCATGTTAACATGACACACACTCGATGCTTTCTTGCCCTCCAACCTAGGGATCTCAATCAGATAGTTCATGTATTCCTGGCTTTTGGCTGTTCTAAGGTTTACCTAATACCGTTGGCATGAAGTAAGGTGTGCAATTTGCAGATATTTTAAGATAAGGGTTTTTGAAACCTGAACTAAGGGTTCTGGGCATTTGAAGTGGTTTAATGATTAACTTATAAGTATTTTTGTAGCCATGGTGATTTATTTTAATATTGGAGAGACACTTTCTGGAGAGTAATTGAGTTATTTTTACAATGGGAGAACATATAAGTAAACAAAGCCAATAGTGTAGTGTATTATGCTTTCAGATTCTTGAATTTTAGAAGTCACAGCACTTTAGTTTCAGTTTGAGTGATATTGCAGATGCTATATTGAAACTGGATATGTGAAACTTAGTCATGAGAAAGGAAGATAGCTTAGGACTATTTAGGAAGTGGTTACCTCAGTATCAGGAGTTTAGTTTAAAAGTTACAGACCAGAAGTACAGCAAACTGCTTTACTGGCACTTTTGATAAACCGGCAAAAATTATGTGTTAGGTATACCAGACGTTTACTGCATAATCATGATCTCCAAGCAGTCAGCTGAGGATATGAGTGAGAAGGCTGTCTGTCAGTAAGTTTTATTTAAGGCAAAGTTGCATTATTATTATTCAGGTGATTTATGCTGCAAATAAAGTGAAACTATATATAAAATCTGAATTATGTTTCTATTACTTGGTGCATGTTTTTACATTGATCATGTGAACCTGTTGATCATCTAGAATGTTTGATGAACCAGCACACTCCTGGTCCCATAGGTACTGGTGAATAAAAAGTTGGTTGTATTTAGTTAAACTCTGAAGGGTTTATGCGAAGCTGAGAAAGTCGATGCCTCATTGTTTGAAAGCTCCAGGAAGAAGCTATCAGATTTTTCCAGACAAGGTGTTGAATTCCCAGTTAAATTAAGCCCTATAGATGTGAAGTAGAAGGGAATTCTCTCTGGTATGAGTACTGTAAAGGAGGGTTCTTTGAGCTTATTGAGATTGCATTTTATCATGTATTTTGAAACCTTTAAACTTTTATAAAGGTAGTTTGCGCATTCTGGCAGTGCGATTTGCTTATAAAGTCAGGAGGGTTCTTTGAGCTTATTGAGATTGCATTTTATCATGTATTTTGAAACCTTTAAACTTTTATAAAAGGTAGTTTGCGCATTCTGGCAGTGCGATTTGCTTATAAAGTCACTGAGGAATTAAGGAACAGCATTTCCGAGAACGTTTACCTCTGTTCGTAATAGCTTGATTCCAGCGGGGATCGTTTCGCGCGCTTTATTCTGCAAGTGCACTGATATCCGTGCCAAAATCTCCACCATGTTCTGCATATGCTCTGATGTCAGCTGCCAACAATTTTCTAAGAGAGAGTTGGATATGCCAGTGTTGGATGAGGGTATACAAAGTTAAAAATTGCACCACACCAGGTTATAGTCCAACAGGCTTATTTGGAAGCATAGCTTTCGGAGCGCTGTTCTTTCATCAGGACAACAGCTGATGAAGGAGCAGTGCTCTGAAAGCTAGTGCTTCCAAATAAAAATGTTGGACTATAACCTGGTGTCGTGTGATTTTTAAGTTAATTCTGAGAGAGATACATTGAGCATCTTCCTGTGAAAGGTACACAACTCTTAGATTATCCCTTTTTTGATTGAAAAAATGGATGGGCATAGTGTCAGGACCAGCAAGAACCCCTCAAAATATTTTAAGATGGTGGTCTAGACCTAACTTTTTCTTAAATTTAGAATAACTTAACTATTGGAAACTTAACCGAGCTGATAGAGCAACTTAACTAAGAAGCTTTTCCAATCCAGTAACATCCCACGAACACACCCCTTGGCAAAAAGATAAATTGAATCACAGATTCTTGCAGGCAGGAGGCTTCAACATCCAAAGAGATTTAGAGAAAAAGGTCAGTCAGGAATCATTCACTGAAGCTCACAACCTTTCCTGGACTCCAGCAGCTTGTGACTGCGACAGCTAAACCAAACTAGAAAAAACCCAAACCGAAAGAGCTGGGCACTTCCCTGCCATTGTTAAAGTAGGCTGATTCCAGACCCCTCGGCACCTCTGCCTTTATGACCTCTCTTAAAAAAAACCCAAGGACAAAATAACTTTATTAAAGTGACAACATCATCACAGTAGTGACAAGAATGCCAGCAAGATGCGTCCTGGTATGTAGTTGCATGTGGTGAAAGCAAAACAAAGGCTATAACACTGGAAGAGAAGCTCAATATTCTAAAGCTGAGAAGTGGCAGATGGAGTTTAATTCAGATAAATGCGAGGTGCTGCATTTTGGGAAAGCAAATCATAGCAGGTCATATACACTTGATGGTAAGGTCCTTGGGAGTGTTGCTGAACAAAGAGACCTTGGAGTGCAGGTTCATAGTTCCTTGAAAGTGGAGTCGCAGGTAAATAGGATAGTGAAGAAAGTGTTTGGTATGCTTTCCTTTATTGGTCAGAGTATTGAGTACAGGAGTTGGGAGGTCATGTTGTGGCTGTACAGGGCATTGGTTAGGTCACTGTTGGAATATTGTGTGCAATTCTGGTCTCCTTCCTATCAGAAAGATGTTGTGAAACTTGAAAGGGTTCAGAAAAGACTTACAACGATGTTGCCAGAGTTGGAGGATTTGAGCTATAGTGAGAGGCTGAACAGGCTGGCGCTGTTTTCCCTGGAGCGTCGGAGGCTGAGGGGTGACCTTATAGATGTTTACAAAATTATGAGGGGCATGGATAGGGTAAATAGGCAAAGTCTTTTCCCTGGGTGGGGGAGTCCAGAACTAGAGGGCATAGGTTTAGGGTGAGAAGGGAAAGATATAAAAGAGACCTAAGGGGCAACGTTTTCACACAGAGGGTGGTACGTGTATGGAATGAGCTGCCAGAGGAAGTAGTGGAGGCTGGTACAATTGCAATATTTAAAAGGCATTTGGATGGGTATATGAATAGGAAGGGTTTGGAGGGTTATGTGCGGGTGCTGGCAGGTGGGACTAGATTGGGTTGGGATATCTGGTCGGCATGGACAGGTTGGACTGAAGGATCTGTTTCCATGCTGTATATCTCTATGAGTCTATGACTCTAAGCCAAAGAAAAAATCCATTTAGTCAGTTTTCAGTTTGAGAACTGACTTTTCCAGCAATAATATCAGCTTGGAACATAATAAGGAACACCAACACATCTCCTGACTGAACAGTTCTAGCCTTAGGATATTTGTCTGCTTATCACTGCATTTCATCAAGTGTTTTTGGGCCACTTCACAGATTTGTAAGAGTCGCTATCAGGACTCCGCTTCATAGATTTACATAAAGACTCTCTGCCTCTCTTCTTAAAACCTCTCCTTGACTAGTTTAGGGATGCTTGAAGTTGGTGCTCATTAACTAAATCAAATGGAATACATCAAGTGACCTCATTGTGTGAGTCTTTAGTGATGAGCAGAAGAAGAACTATTCCTTTATCCCAGTCATTGGAGCATTCATGGCAGGATGCCCTATTGCATTCACAGATACAGTCAGTTCTTCTGTAACACTATGGTTGTGTTCTTGTATAACCCTGCATTACAGAAAAGCTGCACTTCAGAAACAGTGCTTAAAATGTTGGCACTGTAATTGTGATGCAGCCAACACATGTTTTAAAAGTTCGCACCGTAGAAGCAACTTGCCCAATTCGTCAGCTGTGTTACAGCAAATTTGTGTTGACAAAATGTGCATTATAACAGAATCTCACATCAATATCTGGGATAAAATTAAGTGTGAAGTAATATAGAGCAGTATGCTTTCAACAGCATGCCATGCTTCAAGATCCCAAATATGATGATGATGTCTGAGACAATTGTGACCTCAGGACATTTTCTATGATGCACTGATGATATCATGAGTATGTCGATTAATGGTGTACTGACCTACTGACTGTGAGACATACACAACAATAGCAAGTGAACTGCCATGAGCAGAATAATAATAAAACACTTCAAAAAAGGCGATAAAAAGAGCAACATTTTTCAAAATGTAGGCAAACTTTGTAGGTAAAATGCATTCAAATGTAGGTAAACTTTGAGTGAAATCCAAAGATGGATTAAAGGTACAAAATGTGTTTACAAGGCAGCACTGAGTGCTAGACATATTTAAATATTTTTGTACATTGGAAAGCAAGGATTTGCCACATTGAAAAGAGGTCATAAGGAGAGTGGGTAATTACACTGAAGGTAAGAAAACAATACACAGTAGATCTCTGCCTTGGAAGTGCAGGAGATAGTTTTTCAATTGGGACAGGTGGAATTTACAGGGATTCAGAACACCAAAGAAAAAGCAAAACCTGATCTTTGACAGCACTTGGCTGGACAAGGCTAACAGAGTAACAAGGACAGAGGAACAATAGCACTGCTGTCTCAGTGGAACAATAGACTATACTTAATTCTACTGGTAAAAATGGAACAAAAGTTGCTCCTCATTGTCAAACATGAAGCAAGGTATGAAAGAACATTGATAATATGTTAATTAACCTGATACAAAAAAAAAATAAATTGCAAAATACTTTGTGGAATCTTGACCTTGCAGCACAGCCAACTGGATTACAGATTAAGGGCATGAAAATGAAAAATGGATGCATCTAATAAGAATTTTGAGCATTTAGATGATACAAAGATGGTGCACATGAAATGGCTGGAGACATTTAACATGTAAGAACACAGGTTCCAGTCTCTGTTGCCTGCGAACGTGACAGAAATTTACAAATGAGATAATGAGGTAAAACCTGTAGATTGGGAGGTGGTGAATAAACCACTATCACATTTAAGTTTTCAAATGGCAATCCATTAAGAAGCAAGGAAAGATAAATGGTGGTATCATAGCAGTATAGAAATCCAGAAGCCTAGGTTAATATTCTAGCGATATGGGTTCAAAACTTGCCACGGCAGCTGGTCAAATCTACAATATTGAATTAATTAATCTGGAATTGAAATCCAGTCTCAGTGACTTCACTTACTACTGTGGATTATTGTAAATATACATCTGGTTCCCTGATGCCTTTTGGCAAAGCAAATTTGCCAACCTTACTTGATTTGGCCAACGGACACACAACAGTGCATCCTATTCTTACCTGCTTTCTGAAATGGCATATTAATCCATTCAGAGAAACTAGGAAAGGGCAACAAATGCTGGCCCTTCTCAGCAATGCTCACATCCCTGTGAAAATTGAAAGTATAAAGGAAAGATAGTTCCGTTGATGACAATGCTGGCAGTCTTGCCTCTGAATCTGAAGGTTGTAGGGTAAAGGGACTTGAGCACAAAGCTGAGGCTGAGACTGCAGTGCAGAACTCGAGCTGTCAAGTGTTTGCAGCCATACTTTTGCCATGAAAGGTATTATAAACAAGTGAGTTATTCATTTGCCTTTCTGAGCATAACGATTTCAAAAACCGATAGAGAGCATTATCTGGGCTCCGGAATACCAGTTCAGTGACATAACCACCAGTCTATCACCTTTCCCACAGACCCAAAGCAATGTAATTGCCTCTTAACTGCCCTCTGACATGGCTTTGCAAGTCTGTCAGTTGTATCAAATTCCTACTAGTCTCAAAGAAATTAAACTAGTCAGATCACATGGTATCAACTGGAAATGACAAACTCAGACAAGTTGACCCAGCAAATTCTTCCTTACTGATGTCTGGGAGTGGTAAAATGGGAAGAGCTTTCTTACAGATGAATCAACCATCAGCCTGACATAGTCATACAACAAGGAATGTACCACACAACCATATCCCAGACTACACCATAGTCATCTCTGGGTACGGCCTGTCCCACCAGCAGAGAGGACAGATTTGCCTGAGAGCTCTCAATGTTGATTCTTGACAAGATGAAGTCTCAAATCATCAAGTCAAATAAAGGCAAAGACATATTCTGTCAATTACTGCGTACCATCTTGCCTCAGCTGGTGGATCAGTATTCGTCTGTGATTAAAAACACATTGAAGAAGCAAGAAGGGTGGCAAGGACACAGAATGTATTCTAGGTGAAAGCTTTCATTGTCCAGCACAAAGAGTGGATCTGCAGCAGCACTACTGACTTAGCTAGTCCAGTCCAGAAAGACATTGCTCATAGACTTGGCCTGTAGCTGATGGTGAGGAACCAACAAGAGGAAAAGATATACTTGACCTCATCCTCACTAATCTGATACTGGCAGTATCAGTAAGAGTGACCACCATACAGTCCTTGTGGAGATGACGTTCCGCCACAACTGTGACAATCCCTTACATCATGTTCTGTGGCATTACCAGGGTGCTAAATGGAAAAGACCTGAATAGATCTAACAACTCAAGAGTAGGCAGGAGATATATTGGATCATTAACACCTGCATGCTCCCCTCCAAGACCCTCCTGAATAGCATCGTTCCTTCGATGTTGCTGTGTAAACATTCTGGAACTCCCTTCTTAATGACATTCTCAACCTACAGCACATGTAGCAGTTCGAGAAGGCTGCTCACCATCACCTGCTTAAAAGCAGCCAGGAATGGGCAATAAATGGTCGCCCAGCTAGCAATGATTAAACAAAAGGAGGTGACATATTGATGATAAAAAAGAGTGGGCCAAGTTCCATCCTTTTCAAACTCTTCTCATGCAGCATGAGAGACTCGATAGAGGTTCATTTAGGTTTGGAACTGTGTTCTGGTTGGAACAGGAATGAGTGACAACACTGAGGAATATGTTAAAACAACTTAATTGATTATAATGATAATGGCAATAATGAAAAGATTATAAAGCAATTATAAAAGATAACATTAGTGATAACATATTATGTAAAAAGAAGTCTGAAGCCAGAGGGAAAGAAAACTTCACCAAAAGAAAGACAAGCACAGAGGAAAGGAAGACAAACCAGGCATTCTATTATAGCGCAGACATTGGCCCCAAATTGATCAATCAACAATCCTAAATGGTAAAGCAATCCCAAATGAGTCAGGTTCCTAAAGTGGTGAAGAGTCTTTTGGCATAACACAAGTGTCTGAATAGCTCTACACAAGGTTGGATGCTCCAGTCACTTACTCTATCAATGTCCCTTCCCTCTATAGTCTTACATGGATGATTATTGACCACCCTTTTGCAGCAGCAGATTTTGGAAGATGTTTCGGGCATAAGCCCTCCTCCTGTTCCTTGGATGCTGCCTGACCTGCTGTGCTTTTCCAGCAACACATTTTCAGCTCTGATCTCCAGCATCTGCAGTCCTCACTTTCTCCCCATTATTAGTTTCTCCAAGGTGAAATTCTTGAAGGGCCAGACCATTGAAAATTGTAGAGGCAGAAATCATCTCATTTGACTTTTTTTTTAATTGGTCATCAAATTATTTCTTTTTACTTTATACTTAAAGCAAGCAATGAATGAATTGCGTCTTTCTATCTTGTAAATTATTGAGTGATTAAAATCATAGATCACAGCAATCTCTACAGTGTGCCAGTGTTGTCTGGAGTATCTTGGTAACTTTTATAATGAGCTACCTTATCACTGTTGGTGCAGAACAGGAATCCTACATAACATAACAGGAATAAAAAGCAAAGATATTAATCTCTCCTAACGAAATGAACAACATCAAACAGACAGAAATATAAATTAAAAGTTTGTAATTTTAACAGCTTTCTGGTTGTGTACTTCGTTGCTTTGTACCAGCTACACATTTTCCCGATTGAAATGTTTTCTTTTTCCATTTCATACTTTTCAGCATTAGCTATATTAACTTGCTGAATTTCCCCTCTGCTAAGTGACGCCAACTTTACCAAGTGAATTTCTGCATGCCACCTATTTTTTTCTGTCCTATCTTCTATTGGCACAATATATCCCTCAACCACAATCAGGCCAGATTTATATCCCAGACTTAAATGCAACCACATCATAGTAACAACATCTGTAAAACATACTACAAACCAAAATTTATTATTTCAATATACTCTAAAAGTATTAGTCATGTGCCTTAAAGTAAAAAATGAAATAATTAAATTGATACCGCCTTCCAGACATAAGATACTCGCGCATTTGGTCCGATTTGATTGCCATATCTAACTTTGTAGACTTCCTGTCAGTCTTATTTCCATTTCAGAATATCATTGCTCAGTTGGAAAATATTCATGGAATTATTGTGCCACTCACATCAGTTTGAGAGTTGTGGAAGTTGGGGAATGAGGAAGGAAGGATCACTCCCTGCAAATTTATGTCTTGGTATGTAGAGCCAAAGACAATAATGTCTTGCATTTCAAACAAAGACGTTTTATGGTTTAATATACATAGCAAGAAAATGCAATGTTTTCTAATCAAAGTAATTAAGAAATGTGAATAAAATACATTCAATATATCACATATTTAGGTCAGAAAGTCATAGAGTCATAGAGATGTACAGCATGGAAACAGACCCTTTGGTCCAACTCGTCCATGCCGACCATATGTCCTAACCTAATATAGTCCCATTTGCCAGTATTTGGCCCATATCCGTTTAAACTCTTCTTATTCATATACCCATGCAGATGCCCTTTAAATGCTGTAATTGTACAAGCCTCTATCATTTCCTCTGACAGCTCATTCCATACACATACCACCCTCTGCGTGAAAAAGTTGACTCTTAGATCTCTTTTATATCTTGCCCCTCTCACCCTAAATCTATGCCCTCTAGTTCTGGACTCCCCCATGCCAGGGAAAAGACCTTGCCTATTTATCCTATCCATGACCCTCATGATTTTATAAATCTCGATAAAGTCACCCCTCAGCCTCCAACGCTCAAGGGAAAACAGCCCCAGCCTTTTCAGCTTCTCCCTATAGCTCAAATCCTCCAACCCTGACAACATCCTTGTAATTTTTTTCTGAAGCCTTTCAAGTTTCACGACATCCTTCCAATAGGAAGGAGACCAGAATTGCTCGCAATATTCCAACAGTGCCGAACCAATCTCCTGTACAGCCGCAACATGACCTCCCAGCTGAAGAAAGAGCCCACTCCATTCACTGCTGCAAACTTACAGCAAGGTTACACATTAAAAACTATGCACTTATCTGTTCCTCTGCTGTGAGCCCTCCCACACAGGTTCCTCCAAGGTCAGTTATGAATTTTGCTGTTTGTTAATTTTTCCTGTATGCACTCCGATGTCCAGAGCTACATGAACTCAAACAGCAAAGACAGTAACTCTGCAGATTCACTGCTGTGTCAGTTAGCAGTGGAGGTTTCTTTCTTGCTCAGCCTCCTGACCATGTGCTCAATGTCTTTGTCTGTATGCCTTAAATTGGAATATACAAAATTCTAAAATGTTAGATTTGTGGTGCTGGGTAATATCAAATAAAGCAGCCCTCATTTTGACCCCAAGTTTGACTTTGGCCATTCATCCCTTATTTTTATCAAGTCTGTGTGTGGTATTTTCCCAGATGAATATTTCAGGAACCTTGAGGTATATGCCACATGGACCAGTAGGTGGTAATTGGGTCAGAGTTGTCTGAGGTGGTTCCAAGTCACCAGGTTTGCTTTGTCTTTGTTTTGTTTTGGACCTATCTAGTGATAATTGGTAAAGGATACACCATTGTAGTATAACTACAGAAAACGGCCCTGTTCTTAGATAACAGTAAAGTGTATTGTAGTTGGGCAGAATTACTAGGATCTTGGGAAGCTGTTGCACCTCGATCTGCCATGTTACATGCGCAGTAATCCCTTTTGAATCATTATCTTATACCACACTTTGAACCCGATTTTCCATTTTTTTTGAGTTGATAACTGCAAGAATGGGGCAAGGAAACTTCCCATACAATGCTTTTCAAAATAAATTGCAAGTATTTAAATTAACCTATGACAAGCAGCAGAAGATGAAATTTGCCTTTGTTATTTTCTGTTTGTACAGTATTTTTTTTGTAGAATTATCTCCATCCAGTTTGGTCTTTGGCAATCTCATCTGGCAGAGAGTAAACATAAATAAAGCTAAAACTCCTATGCTATACCTGTCCCATGAAATGTTGAACTACAGAACTAGTAAGGATGTGTACATATTCTCTCAAACAATTTGATATTTGGTGTTTTCAAGCAAGTTGACCCAATTTTAATTTGGAGAGAGGGGCAAGCTTTAGACGGGGGAGAGAACTGCACTCTTACTGATCGAGATTCAGGTTATTTTAACACCAGGCCCCTGTTGTCTTGTGCCAATGTCAATAAAGTCAAGGTGACAGGAGAATAGTCAGGAAGAAATCCCCAGCAGAGCTGATTAATGGAGATCGAAGGTGGGCATGTCAGAGGATAACAAGTTTATCTTCTGGATTTTGACCCTCTCCTGGGTCAGAAGAAAGTAGTTTTGACAAATATTGCTCTTATCCTTACAGCCCAGTTAGGCCCCATTCTAATAGATATTGGAAGAGATGGGGAGGCTGACTAGCGACTTAAGAATGTGAAAGTCAAATTGAGTCAATGTGAATATTTCAGATCAACACCTGCCGCTTAAATGGTATATTACATGACCAATCAGGAGAAAGAAGGAAAGAACTACCTCAGAATGTCCATTACCTCAGTAGCATTTTGCACCCTAGTGTTTTAGTTTTAAAAATTATTGCCTCATTGCTGACTTCCAAGAAGAGGGTGTCTCGTTTGAAAATGTTTTGTCCTCAGTTGTTCAAAAAGCAGCATTTCCTGTTGAGGGAGAAGGTTGAATTTGTGATGTGGTACTGCCAGATTACTTCAGAGTTATGCACATCTGCATCCGATTATGTGTTGAAATGGCACATAACTTCCACTAGCCACAAACCACCAGGACAGATGTGTACTTGGTGACCCCTTCACTATTTTGTTCAAACAAATTCAGTAGAAAACTCCTTATTGCCAGTAAACATGCTGATCTGTTAGCTCATCTTTTGTAAAATAAATTCACATGACATTTTAAACTTTGACAATAAGATCTAAGAGCAGAATTAGGCAATTCAGTCCACTGAGTGTACTCATGACCAATGTTCTCAACCTCAGTCTCCCACTTTCTCCCTTTATCCCTGAATCCCTTAGCAATCAAGAATCTAACTATATTTCTCTTAAATGCACTAAATGACTTGATTTCCACAGCCCTCTGCTCCAATGAGTTCCACAGAGTCTCCACCCTCTGGCTGAAGAAATTTCTTCTCATCTCAGTTCTAAGGGGTCATCCCTTCATTTTGAAGTTATACCCTGAAGTCCTCGCCTCGCCTACGCATGGAAACATCTTCTCCACTTCCACTCGATCCACACCTCTCAGTATTCTGTAAGCTTCAATGAGATTGCCCCCTCATCCTTCTAAACCCCATTGGGTATAGACTCAGAGTCCTCAAGTATCCTTATATGACAAGCCTTTCATTCTCTGGATCATTCTCATAAACCTCCTCTGGAACCCCTCCAAGGCCAACATATCCTTCCTTAGATATGCTGCCCAAAACTGCTCACAATATTCTAAATGCGGTCTGACCAGAGCCTTATACAGTCTCAGCAGTACATCACTGCTCTTGTGTTCTAGCCTTTTCAAAATGTATGCTAACATTGCATTTGCTTTCCTATCTACCAAGTGAACTTGCACGTTAACCTTAAGAGAATCCAGAACTAGGACTCTCAAGTCCTTTTCTGTTTCAGATTTTCAAATTCTTCCCCTACTTAGAAAATAGTCTATGCCTCTATTCTTCCAACCAAAGTGCCAAATCTCACACTTTCCCATTTTGTACCCTATTTGCCACTTTTTTGCCCACTCTCCTAGCCTGTCCAAGTCCTTCTGCAACCTCCCCACTTCCTCAACACTACCTGTCCGTCCATCTATCTTTGTGTCATCTGCCAACTTAGCAACAATGCTATCAGTTCCTTCATGCAGATTGTTAATGTGCATCATGAAAAGTTGTGGTCCGAATGGGGACCACTGCGGAACTCCCACTGGTCACTTGCTGCCATACATAGTGAGGTTTAATATGATTCTCTGTCACTATTAACAGAGCAGTGAGGTCTTGAAGACACAAAGTAGTTTCCAAAAGGGTTGTATACGTGTTTCCACTGACATATGTGTAAAATGTAGCTAAGCCTTTAGGACAGCCTCTCTTGAACATGTGGGAGGGCAGGACTGAGTTATGAGGACCAAAATCATCAGGGTGATTACGTCAGAGAAGACCCAAGAATGTAATGTAAACTAGTGAAAGTACCACTCAATTTCTCCATGAGCCATTAGATGTATGGTTCCTAATTCTGGATCTGTTAAACTCAATCGGCCACCCTGTTGAACAGAAGTGAGAAAAGTTTATTCTACTAGTGTCACAAAGAGTAAATGCATTGTGGTAAATGTTGGTGATTGAATGTGCCGCAAATCCAATTGGCTGTACTTCATCAACAGCACAGGCAGTGAATGTTGGCAGGTTATTAGTCATCGGCAATAATGTAAATCATGTGCATACCTCACGATGGCATTCTGAAAATTGATGAGGAAGAGAACTAGGGTTGATATTTCTTTCTCCTTCCCAGCCAAGAGATATTGGAGAGCACTGTTGAATTCCAAAGTCATAATTATTGAGATTGGTAAATGTGGTGTAAATCAGGAATTAAATGTTAATTTAATCCACCATTGAAATTAGGGTGAACTGTGATTCAAGCTATTTTGGGAGGTTTTGTCACATGGTTTGCCCCCTGCTCCAACAATTTGTCAATAAATCCATTCTGTGATGCCCTGCCTTTGTACACCAATTGTAAAGCACAAAGGCTCATTACCCGATTAAATGATGCTTGACTCTCCACCAAATAATCTTTTCTCAATACTTTCAATTCCAATTAAAAAGAAATTTTTTGATGAAAATGGCAAGAAAGTCTTTTATTAATGTCCCTGACAGTTCTTCAAATTTGCACACAGCAGTGTCCGGGAGATTGATTCATAATTGCTGTAAACTCCAGCAGGTTTCCAAACCTGTCTGGATTGGCTTAGGACTATACTATTGTGTCGTGTCATAGACAAACCATGCTTTTTATTATCAAATTGAAAAGTACAAGATGAGCTTTTTCTGACAGCCAACAAGAAAATCAGTGAGGTTTCAGTCTTTGTTTTAATAAAAAGCATTTTCTGTAATGAAAGTACTTTTGAAATAGTAAGGATAGAATGACTTAACTTAAAACTTTTGTCTTCCCCTCTTCAATCTTTTGTTTAACTTGTCCTCTTGTTGCTTTCCAAACCTGACATAACGGCTGAGGCGTAAGCTAAAGATTAATATAGCCTGTGTGAAGTTGTATTCACTTCATCGCTATTTTTCATTGACAACAAATAAGGTAGCTGAGTCACACGAGTACATGTTCCCACGTGTAATTGTGGTATCTATGTCCACAATCTGACACGTCTTGCAGCGTCCACAGTGACAGGGTTGTCTGGAGTTGTCCTGAGAGCCGGGCAGTTTGCTACGAACAATGATCTGTTTGAGGTTTGGCGGCTGTTTAAAGCCAAGTAGTGGAGGTGTGGGGAAGGTCTTGGTGAGGTGCTCATCCTCATTGATAATGTGTTGCAGGTCACGAAGAACATGGCGTAATTTTCCAGCCCCTGGAAAGTACTGAACAATGAAGAGTACCCTGTCAGTTGCAGCCCGTGTCTGTCTCCTGAGGAGGTCATTATGGTTCCTTGCTGTGGCACATCAGAACTGACGATCGATGAGTTGAGCATCGTACCCTGTTCTTGTGAGGGCTTCCCTGAGTACTTCCAGGTGTCCGTCACGTTCCTCCTCATCTGAGCAGATCCAGTGTATGCATAGGGCTTGTCCATAGGGGATGGCTGTTTTAATATGTTTTGGGTGGAAGCTGGAGAAGTGTAGCATTGTGAGGTTGTCTGTGGGTTTGCAATAGAGTGTGGTGCTGAGGTGTCCGTCCTTGATGGAGACGCACGTGTCCAAGAATGAGACAGATAGTCGAGAGTAGTCCATGGTGAGGTTGATGGTGGGATGAAACTTGTTGATGTCACTGTCTAGTTTTATCAGTGACTCCTTGCCATGGGTCCAGAGGAAGAAAATGTCATCAATGTACCTGGTGTACAATGTTGGTTGGAGATCCTGCATAGAGAAGAAATCTTGTTCGAACCTGTACATAAAAATGTTGGCATATTGGGGTGCAAATTTGGTCCCCATGGCTGTTCCGTGTGTCTGGATGAAGAATTGGTTGTCAAAGGTGAAGACGTTATGATCGAGGATAAGGCAGATGAGTTGTAGGATGGTGTTTGGAGACTGGCAGTTGTTAGTGTTGAGTACTGAGGCTGAGGAAACCTCAGCACCACACTCTACCGCAAACCCACAGATAACCTCACAATGCTACACTTGTCCAGCTGCCACCCAAAACATCCCCTATGGACAAGCCCTACGCATACACTGGATCTGCTCAGATGAGGAGGAACGTGACGGACACCTGGAAGTACTCAAGGATGCCCTCACAAGAACGGGGTACGATGCTCAACTCATCGATCGTCAGTTCTGACGTGCCACAGCAAGGAACCGTAATGACCTCCTCAGGAGACAGACACGGGCTGCAACTGACAGGGTACCCTTCATTGTTCAGTACTTTCCAGGGGCTGGAAAATTATGCCATGTTCTTCGTGACCTGCAACACATTATCAATGAGGATGAGCACCTCACCAAGACCTTCCCCACACCTCTACTACTTGCCTTTAAACAACCGCCAAACCTCAAACAGATCATTGTTCGTAGTAAACTGCCCGGCTCTCAGGACAACTCCATACAACCCTGTCACAGTGGACGCTGCAAGACGTGTCAGATTGTGGACATAGATACCACTACTACGCGTGGGAACACCTCCCACCTTGTACGTGGCAGGTACTCAGGTGACTCAGCCAACGTTGTCTATCTTATACGTTGCAGGCAAGGATGCCCAGAGGCATGGTACATTGGGGAAACCGAGCAAAGGCTACGACAACGGATGAATGGGCACCGCACAACAATCAACAGACAGGAGGGTTCCCTCCCAGTTGGGGAACACTTCAGTGGTCCAGGACATTCAGCGTCAGACCTTCGGGTGACCATCCTCCAAGGTAGACTTTGGGACAGGCAGCAGAGGAAGGTGGCCGAGCAGAGGCTGATAGCTAAGTTCGGTACCCATAGGGAGGGTCTCAACTGGGACCTTGGGTTCATGTCACATTACAGGTGATCACCATTGCACTATACACACACACAGATATTCCGACACACACACACACTCTCACATACACACGGACACAGGTACACACAGACACGCACACAGACACCCATACACACCCTTATAGACACACACACTCCCACACTCACACATGCACCCCCTCACAGACTTAAGACACTCTACACACACACACACACACACACACACACTTTCTCACACTCACAACCCCCACCCCAGACAGACACACACACACACAGGCAAAGACCCACATGCACACATATATTTTGTGTGGTGAATTTGTACTTGCAGAGTTACATTGCACTTTGCTCAAAAACTGCATGCATTCATGTAGAACCCTGAGCTCAAAACTGCATGAATTTATGTAAATGTCTGTTATCTCACTTTTTAGATTAGAATCAATCTAAACATCAGGTCATAGACAGAGAACACAGGGGGCTAACACCTTCAACATATTGTCTAGCCATCACCATTGTTAACAGCTAACCCGAGAATGCAACTTTAAAAAAAAGTTTTGTGACTTACTAATGAAAGAAGTGAAACTATCACAGTATTCGAACAGATGAAAGACTTGACAATCAATTTTTCAATGTATAATTTCAGTTACATCACACTGCAAATTTTTGCTATAAATTCTGAGTTACAATCGAGTCCTCCACAATCACCTGATGAAGGAGCGTCGCTCCGAAAGCTAGTGTGCTTCCAATTAAACCTGTTGGACTTTTACCTGGTGTTGTGTGGTTTTTAGTATTTTAAATAGGCTGTGCTTTCTGATATCCAGGAGCATAGTATCAGTGACATTTCTTAAATATATAATAATAAAGGGTGATGAAAAGCTAATAAACACACAGAAAATAATAGAATTTAAATGAAAGAGCCTTTTGGAGAATTGAAAAAAATAGGTTAAACAAAGTAGAATTCTGAAAAATATTTACAAATTGGCTTTATTTTGCATGTGCACATATACATTCATAGTTTCAAAAAATCTGCATTGATCGTGGGCATTCAGCATTGATCTTAGGATCAGTGACGTCAGAAGATATATGCTTCTAACTATGGTGCCAGCACCAGGATCCCTAAGAGGTCCCAGCAGTGCTGAGGCTCTCTGCTGCAATGCATGATAGTGCAAGAGAGGTGTGCTAGAGGTGTGATACATGGGTAATGAGGCAAGCTGTGCAGCACTGCACAAGATAACATGTTTAAGCTCCTGGAGAGAAACCTACTATGGAACTCACTGAATTTGACACTTAGCCGAGTTTTGGTTAAAAAAAATTCAGCCGACAGCCCCAAAGCACAGCGATTGTACCTCATTCTTGTAACAGCTGAGAAACAATCAAAACAATGACTAAAATTGTAGAGAAAGACTAATATTGTTTATAAATTTATGAGTTTGTTTTTATCCTAAATTTGTTATCATAATCACTAAAACATAAAAGATTTAAGTGTTTTCCATCTTTAATTAATGAGCAAAACAGAGTGATCGCAGTAAATCCACTGGAATTGTAAAGCAAACACATTTTATTATTTCCTGAGACCCTGAAAGAAATGTTTCAGAATTAATTACTTGTTTTTTAACTTTTCAATTGCATATAATTTAATCCATTATTATCAAGTCAAATGTTTGGTAAATCTGTAGGCCTTACACCCATTTGTTTCTGCATATCCAGAGCTATCTAAGATACAGGATGCCCTATACAGCTCAAATGATTTAACAATGCAGGCCACACTTTATATGCAGAGTGTAACTTCTCATCTTTATCTGCATGTTACCTTCAGGAGTACAGGAATACACTTAAGAGCACATTTTGGCTCTTTGAGCCTGCTTGACCATTCAGTAACATCTTGACTGACCTGATTTGGTCTCAGCTCCACTTTCTTGTCTGCTCTTACTAAGCCTTCACTTGTCTGTCAAATTCAATGACCTGGACGCACTACACCAGGTGTGATCTCATTAAGGCCCCTGTACAGCTTTAGTAAAACATTCCTAATTTTACAGTCCATTCCATATGCAATAAATGCTAACTTAAAAATCTGGAATAAAAAAAGTAAACTAAATGGCAACCATATGTTCAGGGTTGAGATGATTCAAAAAGGAATAGGGAGGGAGGTAAAAGAGGTGGGGGAGTGACATTGCTAATCAGGGATAGTATTACAGCTGCAGAAAGGGAGGTCGGCGAGGAGGGTTTGTCTACAGAGTCAGTCTGGGTAGAAGTCAGAAAGGAGCAGTCACTTTATTGGGAGTTTCCATAGACCCCCAAATAGCAACAGAGACACGGAGGAGCAGATTGTAAGGAAGATTTTGGAAAGGTGCAGAAGTAACAGAGTTGTTGTCATGGGTGACTTTAACTTCCCTAATATTGATTGGAACCTCCCTTGTTCAAATAGTTTGGATGGAGCAGTTTTTGAAAGTTGGGTCCAGGCAGGATTCCTGACTCAATATGTAGATAGGCCAACTAGAGGGGAGGCCATATTGGATTTGGTGCTTGGCAAGAAACCAGGCCAGGTGTCAGATCTCTCGGTGGGTGACATTTCAGTGATAATGATCACAATTCCCTGACATTTACTATAGTCATGGAGAGGGATAGGAACAGACGGATGGGAAAGTATTTAATTGGAAGAGGGGGAATTACATTGCTATTAGGCAGGAACTGTGGAACACAAATTGGGAACAGATGTTCTCAGGAAAATGCATGCCAGAAATGTGGAGGTTGTTCAGGAAGTACTTGTCAATAGTGCTGGACAGGTTTGTCCCACTGAGGCAAGGAAGGGATGGTAGGGTGAAGGAACCTTGGGTGACAAGAGGAAGAAGGATGTTTACTTAAGTTTGAGGAGGCAAGGATCAGACAGGGCTCTAGAGCGTTCAATTAGATTAGATTACTTACAGTGTGTAAACAGGCCCTTCGGCCCAACAAGTCCACACCAACCCGCCAAAGCGCAACCCACCCAGACCCATTCCCCTACATTTACCCCTTCACCTAACACTACGGGCAATTTAGCATGGCCAATTCACCTAACCTGCACATTTTTTGGATTGTGGGAGGAAACCGGAACACCCAGAGGAAACCTACGCAGACACTGGGAGAATGTGCAAACTCCACAAAGAGTCACCTGAGGTGGGAATTGAACCCGGGTCTCTGGCGCTGTGAGGTAGCAGTGCTAACCACTGTGCCACCGTGCCACCCACTTTTGCCACCGTGCCGCCCAAGGTAGCTAGGAAGAAACTGAAGAATGGACTTAGGAGAGCTAGAAGGGGACATGAAAAAGCTTTAGCAGATGGAATTAAAGAAAATCCTTAAGGCATTCTACGCATATATGAGGAACAAGAGGATGGCCAGCATGAGGGTAGGGCTGATCAGAGATAGTGGAGGGAACTTGTGCATGAAGTCGAAGGAGATAGTGGAACTTAATGAATACTTTGTTTCAATATTCACTACTGAGAGGGACTTTGTTGTTTGTGAGGATAGCGTGAAACAGGCTGGTATGCTTGAAGAGGTTGATGTTAAGAAGGCGAATGTGCTGAAAAGTTTGAAAATCATAAGAATAGATAAATCCCCCGGGCCATAGAGGATATACCCAAGGTTACCAAGGGAAGTGCAGGATGAGATTGATGCGCCTTTGGCGATAATCTTTGTGCACTCACTGTCCAATGGAGTAGTGCCAGATGATTGGAGGGTGGCGAATGCTACTCCCTTGTTCAAGTAAGCGATTAGGGATTGTCCTAGGAATTACACACCAGTCAGTCTTATGTCTGTGGTGGCCAAATTACTGGAGACGATTCTGAGAGACATGATTGACGATTACTTGGAAAATCATAGTTTGATAGAGATAGTCAGCTTGGCTTTGTGAGGGGCAGGTCATGCCTCATTAGCCTTTTGGAATTCTTTGAGGATGTGACAAAACACATTGATGAAGATAGAGCAGAAGATAGAGCAGTGGATGTGTTTTTAGCAAGGCATTTGATAAGATTCCCCATGATAGGCTCATTTAGAAAGTAAGGAGGCATAGGATACAGGGAAATTTGGTTTTCTGGATAAAGAATTGGCTGGCCCATAGAAGATAGAAGGTAATAGTAGATGGTTCTGGGACCTCTGATCTTTGTAATTTTTAAAAATGACTTGGATGAGGAAATGGAAGGGTGGGTTAATAAGTTTGCTAATGACACAAAGGTTGGTGGAGTTGTGGATAGTGTGGACGGCTGTTGTAGGTTGCAACTGGACTTTGACAGGATGCAGAACTGGGCTGAGAAGTGACAGATGGAGTTCAACCTGGAAAAGTGTGAAGTGATTCATTTTGGAAGGACAAATTTGAATGCAGAATACAGGGTTAATGGCTGGATTCTTGGCAATGTGGAGGAACAGAAGAATCTTGGGGTCCATGTCCATAGATCCCTCAAAGTTGCCACCCATGCTGATAGGGTTGTTAAGAAGGCATATGATGTTTTGGCTTTCATTAGCAAGGGGATTGAGTTTAAGAGCCCCGATGTTATGCTGCAGCTCTATAGTGCCCTGGTTAGCCCACACTTGGAATATTGTGTTCAGATCTGGTCACTTCATTATCAGAAGGATGTGGAAGCTTCAGAGAGGGTGCAGGGGGGACTTACCAGGATGTTGCCTGGACTGGAGAGCATGTCTTTTGAAAAAAGGTTGAGGGAGCTGGGGCTTTTCTCATTGGTGCAAAGAAGGATGGGAGGTAACTTGATAGAAGCATACAAAATGATAAGAGGCATAGATAGAACAAATAGTCAGAGACTTTTTCCCAAGGCAGAAATGGCTATTATGAGGGGGCATTGTTTTAAGGTGATTGGAGGAAGGTTTAGGGGAGATGTCAGTGGTAGGTTCTTTACACAGAGAGTGGTGGGTGTATGGAATGCACTGCCAGCAGTGGAAATAGAGTCAGATACATTAGGGACATTTAAGCAACTCTTGGATAAGCACATGGATGATAGTAAAATGAAAGGTATGTAGGTTAGTTTGATCTTAGTGTAGGAGAAAAGGTCGGCACAACATCAAGGGCCAAATGGCCTGTACTGTGCTGTACTGTTCAGTGTTCTATGCTCTATATTACTATAATCTATTTTTGTAAAAATCCATCTGGTTCATTCATGTCCTTTAGGGGAGGAAATCTGACTTCCTTGTCTGCTCTGGTCGACATGTGAGTCCAGATCCATAGCAAATGTAGTTGTTACTTCACTGTACTCCAGGAAATTAAGGATGGGTGATAAATACTGTCCTGGTGAGTAACACCCACATTCCATGAATGAATATAAGATTTCACTTGCCTTCTATGTCACTTGCTGCACCTGCATACTAATGTTCTGTGATTCATGTCCCAGGACACCCAAATCCCTCTTTACTGAGTTCCATAACCTCTCTTAATTTTAATGGAATAATTCCATACTTCCTGCTAAGGTGGAAAAGAACACATTTTTCCACATGATAGTCTAGTTTCTAACCAAGTTTTTGCCAACACTTCACCTTTCTGTATCCTTTGCTGACACTTTTCCTCTTCTTGAAAATGTGATTTCTTGCCTCTTCCTCACCCAAGTAGCTACCATAAATCAGCTTCTTCATCCAAATCATTAATAATGATTGTAAGTAGTTGAGGCAGAAGAATTGATCCCTGTGGCACTCCAATACCTAGAACCTTTCAATCTGAAAAATACCCAGTCATCCCTGCAATCTGCTTCCTGTTATCTAACCCAATCCTTTATACATGCAATTATATTTTGCCTCTCACTTAAGCTCATATTTTATGTGGCATCTTGTCATACAAAACCCTTTGAAAAATCTAGGTACACTACATCTACAGATTCCTCTTTACTCAACTTGCTTGTTACCTCCTCTAAGAACTCGAATAAATTAGTTGAACATGACTTCTTTTTCAAAACACCATGTTGACTTTGCCTGATACAATTAAGATTTTATAAGTATCCCATTATAACATTAGTAATGGATAAAAACAGTTTTCCTATGGTGGATATTAGGCCAGCTAGACTATATCTTCCCGCTTTTGGCCTCCTTCCTTGCTTGAGTAAAGGTTGTAGTGATAAGAATTTTAGAAGATTATATGCCTCTGCTATCTCAGCGGCTACTCCTTTTAAAACCACAAGATTCATAGGGGCCTATATACTTTTTAGTTTCATAAATTTCTCAATACCTGTTCCCTTAAAATTTTGTTTCCTCAACCGTTTTACCACTCAATTGTCATCACCCTGATCAAGGAAGGATGTTGTTAAACTCAGAAGAGTAGAGAAAAGATCTGCAAGGATATTGCTGGGACTGGAAGGTTTGATTCATAGAGAGGGGTTGGATAGGCTGGGACCTTTTTTTCCTGGATTGTTAGAGGCTGAGGGATGACTTTATAGAGCCTTATGAATTCATGAGGGCCATAGATCAGGTAAATATCCAAGATCTTTCTCCAAGGGTAGAGAAGTCCAAAACCAGAGGACATAGGTTCAAGGTGAGAAAGGAATGATTTAAAAGGGACCTAAGGGGCAATGTTTTCATGCAGAGGGTGTTGCTTATATGGAATGAGCTGCCAGAGGAAGTAGTGGAGGCTGGTACAATTACAACATTTAAAAAGTATTTGGACTGGTACATGTATAGGAAATGTTTAGAGGGATATGGGTCAAACACAGGCAAATGGGACTAGTACAGTTTAGTATACCTGGTTGGCACGGATGAGTTGAACTGAAGGGTCTGTTTCCATGCTGTATGACTTAATGACTCTTGATTTTCAAGTGTCTTTGATAAGTTTTCAAAGCCTTTTACAGTGAAGACAGGCATGAAATATCCTACAATTCGTTGGTACTTTCCTTGTTTTCCAGTATTAATTTCTTAAACTCATTCTCTAGCTGACAACCACTCACTTCAATTATTATTTTTTTCCTTTGTACATACTTGCAGAAACTCTTAATATCCATTTTTATATTTGCAGCTAGCTTTCTTCATACTCCGATCTCTCCCTTTTCATTTTTTTTAAACTGAGCCTGTTTTAATTCACTCATAGGATGTGGGCACCTTTGGCTGGGCCAGCATTTTATAACCCATCCCTAATTGCCCTTGAAAAGGTAGTACTGAGCAGCCTTCTTGAGCTGCTGCAGTCTACATGCTGTAGGTTGACCAACGATGTCTTTCAGGAGGGAATGATTAAAATCTGTAAATTCCACTGACCCCGCCCCTAATCTGCAAAGCTATATACTGTTTCTTTCCATTTCATTTTTCGCCATGGAAAACGTATTGTGTTCCAAGAAACATTCTTTCTCACTGGATTAAACTTTTACTGAATTTTAACAGTGATCTATGTAAATCATCCCTACCTCGCACCATTCACTCCCCGCCAGTCCCTGCCTCGCTTTATCCTTTTGGTTTACATTCCAGTCGCAGTAATATTTTGTTGTCACTTTGTCCCTTTTGGCCCAAAAAGGGGAGTCTGAAAACAAGGATGCTTCGACAATTTTGAGGAAATTGTGATGAAACAGGGGGTCTTAGCTGGAAATCTAGTACTGTCCAGCAAAACCAGAATGCCTGATCACCCTGTAAACAAACTAAGTCTATCGCAGTCAGGGATCACATTTCGCTGCTTAGATCTTTGACCAAATTTTACATTTCCATCCAAACTCCGCATTTCTCATGGCCCAGCATTATCGAAAGAGTGAACCATATAACCTCAGTAATAAGCTAGAGAAAGAAAAAATAGTGAAAAAAAAACACCGAGTGGTTAAGTGAGGGATTAAGATTTTGCTCTGACGTAAATTGTGTGGACATATTTACTTTGTTCGCAATTCCAAATGTCAAAGTTCTGTGTAGCTATAAATATGAAGTATTTTCCAGAAAATGGTACAAAATGCAGTTAAACACTTAGTGGAAAGGAATGTCATAAATGGTAAGAATGAACTTTGGTCACCATTCACAGGATAAGCAGCATTATAAGGTTAAGTGAGATGATAATGATACAAAACATGTGAGAAGGAGGTGGGGATCAGGAGGATGGGTAGGTGCAGGTCCTGAAATAGGCACAGAGGTATGGAATTGAACAGACAAAGAATTAATGTGGGACATGCAAGACTACAAGGGAGAAACTGAAAGGAATTTTCACTGAAATGAATAGAAGAAATGAAGCTATTTCAGGAGACAACAAGCTATTCAAATCATATCTATCCCTCCAAATGAGTATTTCGATTTTATTTCTCTAGGCCTTATCAGTACTGCTATCTGGTTTTTAATACTTCTGTTCAAGGCAAAAGTAAATAATGCAAAAACATTAATATAAAGTTAATGTTTTCTTTATGGAATAGGAATTTTAGAGTGTTATCAGTTTATATTTCCAACTTTCTGCATGTCGTGTTTTCTTTTCATTGCTGTTGTATAACTAATTTCCTTTTTCAAGATCTAATTGTGGATTTGACCTTTAAACAAGCAATGTAGCTTCCCACTTTGACATATAGGAGGGACATTTCCTCCGGCCACTGGTTGTTTGTGACAATGTAACTTCAACAGGAAGAGCTTTGAATGAAAACTTGATCGTTTTCAACTCCTGCTGATATGACTCGAAAAAGCAAACATGACAAACCCTCTTTATAATATCTGTAATGTGTGCCATGTCAGGGACATGGGACAGAAGGAAAGGTCATCTGTAACTTCACTGAGCACAATTCAAATCAATGTGCCAAAAAAAAGCAATAAACTCCCACGATGTTTAAAAATTGTGTCCTAACCAGACCCGGAAAATATCTCTTGAATATGGATCCTTGATTTCACTGGAATTGTTCTGAGCTTTTGGTCACAGATTAAAAAGGAAGACCTTGCAACCGGAAACAACCCACTGATGTTACTTGACTTGAAATTCATTTAGCATTTTTTTTCTCAACAGTGACTATGTCAATATATTTTTTCACAATATAGCACTGAGTGATTAGAAAAGGATTACAAATAAAATGGCTTTTTTCCAAACGCTGTCCATGCTCAAAAGTGTTATAATGCATTTAGCATCACTGGCTGACACTAGGCATAAGATACTTGCTTTTGAGGTATTTGAACTTAGGTTATAAAATTCCCAATGTTGAATCCTCCTCCTGTAACCTACACCGGCATCAAAAAACCAAAAGGTGAAGTGAGGGAGTAGTTATAATATATCTGTATAATTTTAATCAGAATTGAAATGTTTTATCCACAATCAGATATTGAGGCAAAATTATGTAAGATCCTCATAGTGTGAGGAACAGGCCATTCAGCCCAACAAGTCTACACTAACTCTCTGAAGAACGTCCCACCCAGACCCATACCTCTCACCTATAACCCTGTATTTCACCTAATCAACCCTGAATACTATGGGTAATTGGGAATACTATGGCAAATCCATCTAATCTGCAAATTTTTCAATTGTGGGAATAAACCAGAGCATCCGGTGGAAACCTATGCAGACATTAAGAGAAAGTGTAAACTAGACGCAGACAGTCACCCAAGGCTGGAATCGAACCTGTGTTCCTGGCAGCAATAAGGCAACAGTGCTAACCACTGAGCCCTATCCCATCCCTGACACATAATTTAAAAGGGAACTGGATAAATAACTTAACAGGAAAATAGAGAAACTAGAGAAAGCTATGCTCTGGGGGTTTTTTGTGCCCTTGTCAATGAAACATGCAACACTAGCAAGTAATTCAGATGAAAAATGAAATGTTGTCCATTATTACAATATTGATGGAGTATGACATAGGATAAAATTGCTACAATTGTAAAACATTTGGTGTGTTTGCATTTTTGATGTACAGTTTTGGTCTCCTTACTTAAAGGATCATACTTGTACTGAAAGCTGTTCAGAGAGGGTTCACTCATTTGGTTCACTGAATGAAGCTATTGCTTTATGGGGTAAGGTTGAGATGCTATTGCTTATACTCACTAGAGTGTTTAGAAATATGAAATGTGATTTTATTGAAATATGTAGGATTCTGAGGGAGCATTTCTAGATAGAGGCTGACAGAACGTTTCCCTTTGTGGGACAATCTAGAACTAGGGGCAATGTTTCAAAGTAAGTGTCAACCATTTAAGGAGATGAGTAGGAATTTCTTCTTTCAGGAGGTTGTGAGTCTTTGAAATTCTCTTCCCTAGAGAGCTGCAGAGCCTCGATCATTGAATATATTCAAAACTTAGAGAGACAAATGTTTCAACAATGAGAGTGTCAAGAGATATGGAGAGTAAGCAAAAAACTGAAGGTTGGGGCCTTGAGCAGAGGAAACATTGCTGCTTTTAATGATGAGCATGCTCAACGTCCCATATGGCTATGCCTACACCTACTTCTGTTCTGAAAATCCTTAGTGTTCTTAGGACATTACAATGTGGAGAAGAAACAATGAAGTCGCATTTCATAATGTCCAGGTGTAAATCTAATACCAGTTAAGGCACAATGACTCAAATGGCTTCCATTTGTACGTATAATCACTCACAAAAGGTGGATAACACTGGCTAGGCCATCATTTTCTGCCCATTCCTACTTGTCCTGGAAGAAGATGTTGCTGAGCCAATTTCTTGGGTACCTGCAGTTCAAGCAGATCAGAAACACCCAGAGTGGAAGGCATTAGAGTATTTGTTGATTTTAAGAATGTTCAGAAGCTGCTAAAAGCATGGGAAGAAGAAGAAATAATAGCCAAGAGCTGTGAGGTTTGAATGCTATTTGGGAAGATTGTTTGAAGCAAAGCGAGATGATATAGGGCTAAGAGAAGGGGACCATGGTGGGTGAATATAGTGGAGAAAGCCAGATAGACCCCAGAAGTTAACAACTCCACAAGTTCTTCTATCACTATCTTTGCAAGCAGCTCAGATTTTCTCTCTGACCAATGGATTTGCAGGAGCAATCTTTTATTATTTGCACCAATTGTCCAAGATTATTAGAATGTTGTTCAAAGTCTAACATTGTTAAACTCAGTGTTAAGAGCAGAAAGCTGTAAAGTGCCTAACAGTAAGGTGAGGCATCATAGCTGAGCTTGCAAAGAACAATACCAGTGAGCAAGCTTAAAACCTTGCTGTCGCTGACTGAGAACACAATGTGGAATCAGGCAGAATACTTATATTAGTTTGAGTAAGTAGGCAGAACTTCTGATCTTCTAAGTAGTAAGGGGCATGTATAAGTAATGCTGAACTTTTAATTTTATTTCTTTATTCTTTTACTTTGTACCTAGGTACCTTTATAACTAAGATGGCCCCAGGAATGGCAATTTTGTACATTTTTCACTGTACTCATGAATCGATGTATTTGATTACATGTGACAATAAAACTTAATCCTAATCCTAAATGTGCAGTGCGCTCTTGCAATATATCTTGTCTTTATTTCTACCTGAATAAAGTAGATATTTCATGATCAAACTCCAAGGTCACTGACTCATGGATGACCAGTGTTAGCCTGCTGGACAACTTTGTGGATGATCAGAGGAATCTGTTAGCAATCTAGAATTCTAGGTTTGTTCAATATATCGTTTCAGTTGCACGACCCTGTGATCTTTCACTATAAATTCTGTGTCTTATGATCCTGTTGCACAGCTACCTGATCTACCAGCAGTGCTCCGAAAGCTAGTACTTCTAAATAAACCTGCTGGACTATAACCTGGTGTTGTGTGATTTTTAACAATGATGTGCAGGTTAGGCAGATTGGTGATGCTAATTCATCCATGGTTTCAGGGATATAGGCTAAATAGGTTAACCATGGAAAATGCAGGGTTACAGAGATAGGGTAGTGGGATGCTCTTTGGATGGGTGGTGTGGACTCATTGGGCCAAATGGCCTGCTTCTACACTGTCTGGATTCTATGATGTGCTCAAGTCTTCAAGTACATTAGTTGAAATATCTGCATCACTAATATTTTCAAACCGTCCATGCACAATTTCTGTATTTAGTTATAATGGAAAGAATTCTTATCCCAGTGCACTGGTAAAACTACAGCAAATTTGTAGCCATTCTTGAACGTATCACAAATCACATTACCTGCATATTGATTACCTCATGTTTTAATATGGGTAATTTAAAGCAGTGTTATTTTAAGAGTTTGAAAAGTCAGGGGAGCAAAGTAGTTTCTTGTTAACATGAGGGGAATGGGGAAGTCATAAACATTCCTTTAAATTTATTGAGCATTGCTTGATGTTTCCCTGCTGTATCCAACTGACCTGCTGGCCATCTCTAGTCATGTCAATCATTGGTGACTGATCATAAACGGCAATCTCAAGTTTAATCCGTCCTCTGGGTCTGCCCAGGTATGCTGTAAAAATCCCATTTGATTACCACTAACCAAATTGCATTCACACAAATCTCATGTTTCAAAATACTGCATTCCTAAAGTTATATTTGTGGTTCATAACTGGGAATAAAAAAGAAAGTAAAGAAGAATGATTGGCCTATTTTGGGGCGAATCTTTTTTTCCTTCAATAGTGAAGTCTGAGGAAGCAAAAACCAGATTATTGCCAATCTCTTTTAGACTATGTCAGCTGCTAACTGTGCCTTTAAAGGTATCTGGTCAATGTTGGATGCAACTTGGCTTTTAAACAACAAGGTCATATGTATCACCATTGGAAACCTCCTTCAAAATTTAGTACTTCTTGGACTCAACTAAAGTTTAATCCTTCCAAACTTTGGAATCTACACCAGCCATATATCCTCTGAGATTGAACCAAAGAATGGTTATAGCACAGATGGAAATCCACCAGCTCTCTGGAAGAATAACTCACAAACTTTGTAAGTTTAGAAGGTTTTGAGATTAATAACCTTTTATTTAAAAGCACCAAATTGCAGGTTCTTGCATTTATATCAATGGAATGCTCAGTTGTACTTAACATCAAAATAACCAATGCTTATGAAACAAGTCAGATTTAATAAACAAGATTTTATAAATACTTAACAACCAAGCAGTGAAAACAACACTAAGGTTTCTCATCCTTCAAGGTGCAAGATTTCTTGAGAGATGCCAGTACAGGTGATGGCTGTCTTCTCCATAATGATTCGATTCATTACAGTGTGGAAATAGGCCCTTCGGCCCAACCCTCCAAAGAGTAACCCACCCAGACCCATTTCCCTCTGACTAATGCACCTAACACTCAGGCAATTTAGCATGGCCAATTCACCTGACATGCATATCTTTGGACTGTGGGAGAAAACTGGAGCAAAGCCAAGCAGACATGAAGGGAATGTGCAAACTCCACACAGACAGTCACCCAAGGCTGGAATTGAACCTGGGACCTTGCTGCTGTGAAGCAGCAGTGCTAACCACTGACCCACTGTCCCACCCACAATAATGAATAATGAAGTTACGTCCAACCAGGTCTCAGCAGAATTAAACTCAGCACGATGATAAAACTGAGGGACAGGAGACTCCACGAGTGTAATGTTATAGGGCCCTGAGCAACGTAGGCAATGGCAAGAGAAGTGTCAGAATCTGATGGAGCCAGTCTCAAAGTTGGGAGTAACTTATTGCATCTTTTGCTGGATGGTGTCGTGAGTTACTTGCCAGGCAGCATTGAGTTACCAATTACCATTGTTAAACAACTTATTAATGGAGCAATTTGTTTATGAGTATTCAGCCTCTCATCTCACCAAATATGTTGAACATTGAGAATTCCTAACATGGAACTCAGAGCAGGTACCTGACAGCTTCAGTTCACCACTAGCTGCCATCATACTCCATTTGATCAGGACCAAACAGCATCTCTAGATGGGCACCAGCTTCACATCCCCCTTGTCCACAGAGTTTGCCAATCAACTTTAGCCAACTCTGTCATGATCCTTCATAGCACCTCGCTGATCCATTTGCAGGGTACGGTGGCAACAAGTGTTGAAAGGCCCCAGCAGGAACATTTTGCATGAGCCCAGTTCACAGGTGGTACCAGGCAGCATCCGACTTGCTCTTTTGGCATGTGCTCACTTAGCACCTACCTGGTTGGTTGCAGCATCAATGCTGCGTCTGTTGGTGAGTTGCTGCTTCAGTTAGAGCCAAAGGCTATCAATATTGATTGCAATATCGGCATGCTCTTTTGCTCAGGTGCACTGACAGGCTGCTTGTCAGTACAGTGTGTCTAGGGGTGGGGGGGGTGGGGTTGGCGTCTTTCTGAGTGGCATGCTGAGATGTCAATCCAGCACCCACATTCTGTGCCAGCTGCCCGCATGACAAACACACTGCATGCTCCCCACTCATGGGAGCATCTAGGAGCAGCGAGCATAGTCCCAGAATGAAGGGGTGCCAATTTAATTCACATGAGGAGGTCTTTCTTTTCTCAGAGGGTTGAGAGCCTTTGAAAATGTTTTTCTTAGACAGCTGTGGGGGCACAGTCATTTGTGTAAGTTTAAGGCTGAGACAGATACGTGCTTGATCAGTACGAGACTTGAGGATTATGGGGGAAAAAACAAGAAAGTGGACATGAGGAGTGCTGCATCAGTCATGATCCTATTGAATGGTGGAACAGGCTTGCGGAATTGAATGGCCTTCTTCTGTTCCTGTTCCTTATGATCTTATGTCTATGGTCTAAGCAAAATGTACAAGTTGGCAAGTGAGGAGAAAGTGAGGACTGCAGATGCTGGAGATCAGAGCTGAAAATGTATTGCTGGAAAAGCGCAGCAGGTCAGGCAGCATCCAAGGAGCAGGAGAATCGACGTTTCGGGCATGCGCCCGTCTTCAGGAATGAGGAAAGTGTGTCCAGCAGGCTAAGCTAAAAGGTAGGGAGGAGGGACTTGGGGGAGGGGCATTGGAAATGCGATTGGTGGAAGGAGGTCAAGGTGAGGGTGATAGGCCGGAGTGGGAGTGGGGGCGGAGAAGTCAGGAAGAAGATTGCAGGTTAGGAAGGCAGTGCTGAGTTCGAGGGTTGGGACTGAGACAAGATGGGGAGAGGGGAAATGAGGAAACTGGAGAAATCTGAGTTCATCCCTTGTGCTTGGAGAGTTCCTAGGTGGAAGATGAGGCGCTCTTTCTCCAGCCGTCGTGTTGCTATGGTCTGGCGATGGAGGAGTCCAAGGACCTGCATGTCCTTGGTGGAGTGGGAGGGGAAGTTGAAGTGTTGAGCCATGGGGTGGTTGGGTTGATTGGTCCGGGTGTCCCAGAGGTGTTCTCTGAAACGTTCCGCTAGTAGGTGGCCTGTGTCCCCAATATAGAGGAGGCCACATCGGGTGCAGCGGATGCAATAGATGATGTTGTGGAGGTGCAGGTGAACTTGTGGCAGATATGGAAGGATCCCTTGGGGCCTTGGAGGGAGGTAAGGGGGGAGGTGTGGGCGCAAGTTTTACATTTCTTGCGGTTGCAGGAAAAGGTTCCAGGAGTGGACGTTGGGTTGGTGGGGGGTGTGGACCTGATGAGGGAGTCACAGAGGGAGTGGTCTTTTTGGAATGCTGATAGGGGAGGGGAGGGGGAAATGTATCCCTGGTGGCGGGGTCTGTTTGAAAGTGGCGGAAATAACGACGGATGTTACGATGTATATGGAGGTTGGTGGGGTGGTAGGTGAGGACAGGCCAGTAGTCAGGCTGGCTAAGAGGAGCATTGCTGTCAGTCATGGGGACCTGGGCACCATCCTCAGACAATCCAGGATTTTGGCCATGGTCAGTCATCCAATTAGGACAGACATAGTCAGGGAAACCAGTGCAAGAATTCAGGGGAATTGTGTTTTGATTGTTGAGGAGCTGCAAACAACATGGATTTGGTTAGCCATGTCTAGGAACTGCTTGTGCACATTAGTCAGAGGTCTGAAGCCTATGCAGTCCTGGGATCCATGCATTGACCATTGAGGAGAGTGTAAGGGAGCGAGGGACTCATGGCCGAAAGAGTGGGTATGAAGGTTTAGGCGAGAAAGCCAGAGGCAAGTGTCGAGGTGGGGTCAAGGATGGTGCTTGGGCTGAGCTCCAGGTGTATGGGGGATTTGCTTAACAGCATCAGAGGGCATGGCAGGCTACAAGATAGATATATTGGCAATGACCACCAACATGGCCTCCACAGCAGGAATGTGCAGGAGCTTAACAGGCATCATTAAGGTGTAATGGTCAGACTCAGAAAGTTCAATGTGGTGGGTCTCCAAATGGGGACAGCAGAGGGAAATAGGCTGTTGGAGCAGTGCAAGTTTAAAGGGAATGTGCACCCTCTGGAGAAGTACTTGGTTTCACAGGGAGCCCAGTGCTGACAGTGTCTATCGTGAACCGCCCTCCTGCCATCACTCGTCACTCTCTAGATGCAAATTGCAACTGGAAAATAGCTGTGACCATGATCAGGGAGGGTGGAGTCACTGTCAGTCAGGAGGAATGTATGGGATCCACATCTGCTGGATAGTGGGATACAGAGTGAATGTGTTTAAGGTTCACACTCTGGTCAAAGTGATTTGCACCATAAAATTGGCTTCTGCAAACTGAACGTTGGCATATTAATGATGTAGAATTTTTGAGCAATGACTTAAAAGGGCTGAATGTTCACCAAAAGCTATCATTACCTGTGGAACCTGCAAGGTGGCTGTGGGAGGCAGAGATCATAGCCATGTTATGTAAGTTTAACAATGGTCTTTACAGTGAACACAATGGAAAAGTTGAATGACTAATGTGGGTCTGGAATGGTGAGAGGGTCAGTGTGCAGTTGGCATTCCTTCTTGATGTGTTGTGAAGAGATCATCGCTGGATCGTGATTGGACGTTGGAGGATCGTTTGGTTGTGCTGACCTGCTCTTGGTGGATCTTCATGCTGGCTTCGGCCTAACACCAATTCAAGGACCAGCCAACCTCAGAGCTATGGCCTCGACAGCTGCCCGCAGCCCTGGGCAGGGGGTTCGGAACACAGTCAGGGTGACTGTGAAGAAGATTGAGGATCGTACGCCACTCGATCGCACCCTGTTTATCAAGAAGGTCCTGTTGGGATGCTGTGGGTTTACTGCTGCGGATGTGGCCGACTGTCACCTACAGGACGAACAGCGGGCGGGCAAGGGAACGTGGAAACTGAACACTAAGCTGTTGACCCCAGGAAACATCGAAGAGCTCAAGAGGGATTACGCAGGTTGGAGAACCGTGAAGCCCCTCTTTGAGTCTCCAGCGGACTGGTGGGAAACGGTAAAAGGGAACATCAAGAGGTTCTTTATCCTCAAAGGTGTCCAGGAGGCGAGAGAGAGGCGGGGAAAACTGTCCCAGGAAAGTATGCAGAACCTGCTCCTGCTGCAGACGATGGGGGTGGATGTCACGGAGGACCTCAAGGAGGTGAAGGGCCAGCAAGCCTCGCTCTTTGCCTCGGAGGCCTCCAGGATAATCTTCCGGTCCAGGGTCCGCTCGGTGGAGCAGGACGAGACGTGCTCACGTTTCTTCTTCCAGAAGGTGCACAAAGAGAGCTCCGTGCTCAGCAGCCTGAAGAAAGAAGATGGCTCGGTAACGTCATCTCAGGCTGACGTCATGAGGATCAGCAAATCCTTCTACGCCAGCCTGTATGACTCGAAGCCGACCGACAGCGCGGCCTCCCAGTCGTTCCTGTCCTCTATCACGGAGGTCCTAGATGACGGAACACGAGAGAGGCTGGACCAGCCGCTATCTCTGGATGAACTGACCAAGGCCCTCGAGTCCTTCGAAAAGAATAAAACTCCCGGAAGCGACGGCTTACCGGTCGAGGTTTATTCCGCTCTTTGGGACTTGATCGGCCAGGACCTGCTGGAGGTGTATGTCAGTATGCTCCGGGCAGGTACCATGAGTGAATCCATGAGGAAAGGCATCATCACCCTCGTCTACAAGCGGAAGGGGGAGAGGGAGGAAATTAGAAATTGGAGACCGATCTCACTGTTAAATGCAGACTACAAAATCCTGTCAAAGGTCATCGCCAACCGGGTCAGGTCTGCTCTGGGATCGGTGATCCACCCGGACCAAACCTGTGCTGTACCGGGCAGGAAGATCTCTGAGAGTCTCGCACTCCTCAGGGATACGATCGTCTACGTGCAGGACAGGGGGGTGGACACCTGCCTCATCAGCCTGGACCAGGAGAAAGCCTTTGACAGGATATCGCATACATATACGAGGGATGTCCTCTCCAAAATGGGCTTTGGGGAGGGAATCGGAAATTGGATCAGACTGCTCTACACCAACATTGTCAGTGCAGTCTCAATCAATGGGTGGGAATCAGATAGCTTCCCTGTAAGATCTGGAGTCAGGCAGGGATGCCCCCTCTCACCCGCCTTGTTTGTGTGTTGCATAGAGCCATTTGCCGAATCCATCAGGAAGGATGCGAGCCTGAGAGGGGTGACTATTCCTGGCAGCGGGGGCCTGCAGGTTAAGGCCTCCCTGTACATGGATGACGTCGCTGTTTTCTGCTCGGATCCGCTGTCCGTGCACAGACTCGTGTGCATCTGCGACCAGTTCGAACGGGCCTCGGGGGCCAAGGTAAACCGAGGCAAGAGCGAGGCCATGCTCTTCGGGAACTGGGCCGACCAATCCTCTATCCCCTTCACCGTCAGGACTGACCACCTGAAGGAGCTGGGTATTTGGTTCGGGGGGGCTGGGGCGTGCGCCAAGACCTGGGAGGAGCGGATCAGGAAGATGAGACAGAAACTAGGCAGATGGGGGCAACGGTCGCTCTCCATCACGGGAAAAAACCTGGTCATCAGGTGTGAGGTCCTCTCAGTATTGCTATATGTGGCACAGGTCTGGCCTATCCCCAGGACCTGTGCCGCCGCAGTCACCCGGGCCATCTTCCAATTCATTTGGAGATCAAAGATGGACCGGGTCCGAAGAGACTCTATGTACAAAGACCGGTGCAATGGGGGAAAAAACACGCCCAATGCCACCCTCACCCTGATGGCTACCTTTGTGTGTGGCTGCATCAAGCTGTGCGTGGATCCCCGGTACGCAAACACCAAGTGTCACTACGTACTGAGGTTCTACCTGTCCCCGGTGTTGCGAAGGATGGGCCTGGCCTCGCTGCCGCGGAACGCTCCGAGTAGTTGGACCGTTCCGTATCACCTGTCCTTCATGGAGAAATTTATGAGGAAAAACACCTTTGACCACAAGTCCATTAGGAAGTGGTCAGCACGTAGCGTCCTTGAGACCCTTCGGGAAAAGGAGAGGGTGGATCCTGTCGAGCGGTTCCCTGAGCAGACTGTCAAAGCCATTTGGCAGAATGCCTCATCGCCAGAACTTTCCAACAAGCACCAAGACGTGGCTTGGCTGGTGGTGAGAAGGGCTCTGCCTGTGAGATCCTTTATGCACGCCCGGACTCTCTGCCGCACCGCACGCTGCCCTCGAAGTGGCTGCGGGGGGGACGAGACTGTCACACACCTCCTTCTGGAATGTGCCTATGCAGAGGAAGTCTGGATAGGAATGCAGTGGTGCTTGTCGAGGTTCGTCCCGAGCAGCGCCGTGACGCGGGACTCCGTGCTCTACGGCCTGTTCCCCGGGACTCACACCGAGACGAACATTAACTGCGCCTGGAGGATCATCAACTCGGTGAAGGACGCTCTCTGGGCGGTCCGAAACCTGTTGATCTTCCAGCTGAAGGAGTTGACCCCGACCGAGTGTTGCAGACTGGCACATTCCAAGGTCCAAGACTACGTGTTGAGGGACGCGCTGAAGCTTGGGGCAGCTGCCGCCAAGGCGCGGTGGGGAAAGACCACCGTGTAAGATCGGCCTGCCGAAAGAAGAACAGGGGGCCCATACAGACGTTTTTTTGGGCTCTGCTGATGCCTCAGCCAAATATATGTATATATACAAGATTGAAAAATGCACAGGATTGTAAAGGACAAGGATAAAGTCGAATCTGTGTTTGTAAATATGGACATATGTATGGCATGATCCAATGTACAGACCATCAAATCATTTATGAATAAAGCATATTTTTGAAATAAAAAAAAATGTGTACTGCCTGCAGGATTTCCCTGGGGCAGGCTACTTCGATGTGACCTTCAGAAGCGTGAAGCAGTGCGAACAGCTCCTGAAGGTCTTCAAGGAGAAGGAAGGGGAGCCGCTGTTTTCCATCTTGTCGGTGACCCCATTGTGTGTGCTTCCTGCACAGAGGAATCGGGTTGTTACAATCCATATGTACAACCCTTACGTTCCAGCGGCTGATGTCCTGACCTTCCTGGGAAGGTACGTCCAAGTTGAGGGAGAAGCCACTGATGTGATCGACCCCTTTGGGATCTGGACCAGTAAGCGACAGGTCAGGGTAACTCTGAGGGCCGATGATAGTGGGAACATCCTCCACCCACCCTCGAGCTTCGCAATTGGAGGGAGCAGAGGCTACCTGACATATGCAGGGCAGCCAAAAGTGTGCCGAACCTGCAGGAAGTCGGGACACGTGGCAGCGGATTGCAAAGTGACCATCTGCAGGAACTGCAAACAGGAGGGTCACTTGACTAAGGACTGCCAGGAAGAAAAGAGCTGCAACCTGTGCGGAGAGGCGGGCCATATGAAAAGACCTGCCCAATACATGGGGGCCCCACTTACGCACAGATGGCTGGAGGTGGCAATGTGAGCCGTGGACCCCCAACAACCAGTAAGGTCCACCCGGACAGCAGGGAAACGGAGTCTGGTGGCACCCAGAAAGAAGAACAGGCTGGAGTGGAGGAGGCGGCAACCAGCGGAGAGACACAGCAGCTGATCCTAGCTCTAGCCGGGCAGATGGAAGAAATGGAGGAGGAGGTAATCAAGCAGGCAGAGGAGTGGGTACCTGTTAAAAACAGGAAGAGGAAATCTTGCCAGGCTCCCAAAGCCCCCCAGCAAAAGGGGAAAAGACAGCTGCACGAGGGAGGGACGGCCAGCTCTTCGGAGGGGGAAGATGGACGCAAAGAAGGCCATCACCACCAGAAGAAGAGACAGAGCGCCGTCGGTAAAGAGGAGGGCATTTCCTCCCAACCAGGAAACAATGGACCCCCCGAAGTCCACCCTCCACCCAGTGAGAACCAAGAGGTACCCACTGGCCCACAACTACAGGCAACCGAGATCTGTGATCCTCTGACAGTCCCACTGTCAGACACAGAACTGGACAGGGAGGACCCTTGCCTTGGTTCAATGACACCAGAGCTGGCAAATGACCCCAGTGAGGAGCTGGATAGCTACCTCAGCCCAGCGAAGGTCCAGCAGTTCGTGCTTACCATGGGGATGTAGACAGCTACCCCAGAGACAGGACAGTCAAATGGACAATGGGAACCCCATAAACTGGGGGTTAAAGAAGTTTAAATTTGCTTTCATATAACAGGGCACCCAATCTTCAGGTGGGTTCCGCTGAAGCCACAGCCAAACACCAAGAGACTGGATAGTTAATAAATGTAACTGTTAATAGGATAACTGTGAATTCGATTAATTCAATTTGTTCTTTGTAATGTTAAGACATGCAATGTATATAACTATGAACAACATTGAAAAATTGTACAAGTACCAGAGATTTATTTATATGAATAAAGTATATTTTGAAATTTAAAAAAGTTAGCACAGTACCCTTGCCAGGTAGCTGCAAATGCTGAGGCTAAAGTGGGAAATGATGGAAATATGGCCCTCATTGTTGGGGTGCTGCTTGCTTCACTGTTTGGAGGAGTGCGAGCAGCCCCATTTCCAGGGCATTCCACCACTGACTGTCCTTAGAGCTAAGAACTTTTTTTGCCCCTTATGTTCCCCACACAGGTCATTTCCAGCAAGACCAATGCATCCAGTGACTGGTGCCACGTTGGCGGCTCTGGCTGCCTTGCTAAAAAGTCCAAGGCAGACCATGGTGAGACCAAGCCCAGGAGTAGGAGCAAGCCACTGAGGAGCCCTCAGCTCAGTTTGCAGACTCAGGGCCCCTCAGGATGCATGGATTCTGCTGAAGGTCCAGCAATTTTCAACCCTTACTCTGTTTCCTGTGGACAAAGTACAATATTGTGTTCAGTCATTGTGACAGAACTATGCTGGAGCAGGATCTGAAAGCTGCAGGAATGGGAAGCCATCCTTCCCCAGTAGTTGTGGAGGTGACAGCCACTCTGGGAATTTCTGTGTAGCTGGCTCCATCCAGGGAGTGATGGATGGCCTGCATGGGTTCTCAATATCATGCCACAACAAAGGGATCATGAGTAACAGATGCCAACTGAGGAATTTCACACCAGTTTATTTGGTTTTCCAATGACCAGGTCTGAGCTGCAGTCTGGACAGTAGAATTTGGAAAGATAGTTAGCTTGCTGCAGTTACAGGGCACCAGTGAATACACACACATGGCACCAGCCTTATCACATGCATCAATAGGAAGGCAGACAGTAATGGACTGGAGAAGCTCATTATTTGTGAAAAGCTGGAGTTGTGCCTATAAGTGAGTGTTGGAGTGCTGTTGCCAAAATCCAGGGCAGTGTAGGCTCTGGAAAGAAAGGTGAACCACCTTATTAAGGCAATTCATGATATCAAGGCTTCAGAGGGAGTCTCAAGGGCAGATCATCAGAAGTGAACAATTGTAAACTTTTGAGAAGCTTTAATAAAATTTGGTGACCGGGTGTCACTGCAATCTGGGTAGGATGCTGATAATTCCATGGATCTGTTTGATTGCATTTGTTCTTTGATGTTGTCTTTGGATTGTCCATTTGTTACCTACATTTTCTTCAACCTGAGTTTGGGATATTCCAATATATGTTTTATCTTTCTTTGCTAAACTATTTCTTGTTTATACTTCTTGTACATTCAAGTATCATTTGTAATAAATTGTTTGTTCTTTGGTGACTAATGAAATCTGGTTGAATTGTTTTGAATACAAAACCATTTAGACAATAGACAATAGACAATAGATGCAGGAGTAGGCCATTCTGCCCTTCGAGCCTGCACCGCCATTCAATATGATCATGGCTGATCATTCCTAATCAGTATCCTGTTCCAGCCTTATCTCCATACCCCTTGACTCCACTATCTTTAAGAGCTCTATCCAATTCTTTCTTAAATGAATCCAGAGACTGGGCCTCCACTGCCCTCTGGGGCAGAGCATTCCACACAGCCACCACTCTCTGGGTGAAGTAGTTTCTCCTCATCTCTGTCCTAAATGGTCTACCCCGTATTTTTAAGTTGTGTCCTCTGGTTCGGCACTCCCCCATCAACGGAAATATGTTCCCTCCTGCCAGAGTGTCCAGTCCTTTCATAATCCTATACGTTTAGTGTTTGCAATTCATATAAGTGACCATATCATTGTCCTGGTTAAACGTAAAATTGATATTGCCAATGGAGAAGTAAGACTGGAAAGGTATCAATTCACCCTCCAAAAATTTCCGGACTCCCCATCTCTTGGCTGCCACCCTGCATTTTTTTTCACTTCACAATAATTATCCAATTCTATTTTGAAAACCACAATTGAATCTGCCTGCACCACCCTTTGAGGTAACGAACTCCAGATCTTTACCAGTTGGTTAGGTAAAAAAGGGATTTCCTCACATTGCTGTTGCTTATTTTGTCTTATATTGACACTATATATTGCTTATATTATTGACCCTTCCATCAATCAAAGCTGTCTATTCCTATTTACATGGTTCTGCTCCATCATAATTTTGAACATCTTGATCAAATCACTCCTGGACCTTATTTTCTCACAGGAGAACAGTCCCAGCTTCTTCAATCAATCCACATTAATTAATACATCGGCACAATATTCCATTTCCAGTCTCTTAAGTCTCCCCAGATTTCACCTCTCTACTACTGATGGGTCAAACCTTTGGCTACCCAGAACACAAGCTCTACAATTCAATCTCTGAACTTCTCCATCTCACTACCACTCAGTCTCTTCCTTGAAGATGCTCCTTGAACTTATTTTTTCTAATTGTTGTCTTCAATTGGTCAGTGCTTCAATGTACAGCTATATGAATAGTAACTGCTTGTTGAATTCTGTACTGTCAGCCAAGTGTTTAGGTTTAGTTACAGTGAAATTAAGACAAAAGTCAGTATAAACAATAGACATTTTAAAAGCATTGAATCAAACTCCTATTTGCACATATAGACAGAGATGCCTCTCATCAATTCTATCTCTAGGATTAAAAACACAGTCCCAACATCTCATTATGTGTCTAATTGGCTTCACCATACTCCCATGAAACATCATCAGATGGTTCCATATTGATGTAACTTGTTGCAGTTGTCAGAAGTTCTTGCTTTTGAGGTAATTCTGGTGTGAAAGATTTCTTGCATTCATCATGCAGTCACTTCACTTCTGCAATTAATTCAGCTTTTCAATTTGCAACCTACAATTATCTCCAGATTCTCTGAGGTGATCCACATACTTAGTAACACTTTGTCAGACAGCTAACATATTCACCTCTGAAAAATAGATGGCAGAGACCTAACAATTAGGCAAACCATCTGATTACTAACTAAAGTGCACTTTCTTTAATAGGTCAGACATCTGGGAAGTCTCAGTGATAGGGGATTAGACAGCTTTGAACATCAGCTTTGAATATGGAATATAAGGACTTCTTTCATTCAACACAATTCCAAGTGGCAGCTGGCCTGACCCAAATACTTCTCGGTTTAGGGAAAAGACCTTAATTCTTTCAAGGTTAGTGTCACATCATTAAGGGTTTGGTTGCGTGGCTAGAAATTGTTTTGCAGCTCTGAAGGATGCATTTGGCAGCAGATGAATAGATAGAGCAGTGGAAGCCTCCATATGTAGAACAGAGGATGATTATCAAGAGGAAAGTTACAGCATCGACATTTTGGGAATTGCTTCCCTCAGGAATTTACATAAACCAGATCATGACAATATAAGTTAGACATATGCTAAGAGAGTGAGTGAGTTTGCTATACAAGTTTTAATTAACCCATTGACTCACCAGCTTAGGAAGCTATAGACATTTTAAACTATAGATGTCCTTGTGACAAAGTGCTCCCACCTAAACTTAACAGTGGGTACTTGTAGACACAGGTACCTCTTGATGCCTTTGTGAACTGAAGGAGTAGATTAGTGAGGGGAATGAGCAAGTAAGTGGAAAATGTAATTAGTTAAGCAACAGAAAACCTTTGAAAACATTGCAGATTGACAGATTAATGGCAGTACCCAGTCTGGTGCACTGGGTGTCAGGGAGCCGGTCCAGTGGACTGGGTGTTTTATTTTGTAGCAGAGAGCAGCAGGAGCTGGGCAGAGGTGAGGTTGGAGTGTAGAGGCTGTTGGGAAGTTTAGTGAGTGCTATTTAAGTATTTACCTCGAAGCCAGTGGCCTTTTTTGCAGCAGAAGCTGGGCGGAAGTGAGGTCGGAGCACAGAGGCTGTTGGGAAGGTTAGTGAGTGCTATTTAAGCAGGAGTCTTCGACAAAGAGGCTGAGTGAGGAGATTATTCCACATTTGAAGAGGGTGAAGACATGACTGCCAAGCTGATTCAGTGTGCTGCGTGTATGATGTGGGGGTTTAGGGACTTTGATGGTATCTCTGGCTCCTAAAGCTGTGTAAAGTGTGTACATATCCAGCTTCTGAAGGAGCATGTTACAGCACTGAAGCAAGAACCTTAGGCTCATCCGAGAGAACGAGAATTTTCTAGACAGGCCCTTCAGCGAGGTCATTACACCGAGCACACCAGAAGAGAGAATGGAGGTGATAATGAGGAAGGAAGAGATGATCCAAATACAAGAGACTCTGGGGGAAGTACCTCTCGTAAATAGGTTGGCTCTCTTGGAAACTGTCGAGGCAGATGACACTGCCAGTCCAAGAGGTGGGCAGGTCTGCTGATCGAAAATTGGCGTGAAGGCAGAGCTGAGGAGTCAAGCATCATGCAGAGCCATGGTAATAGGGGACTTAACAGTGAGAGGGACTGAAAGGGGCTTCTGCGGCAACAGGCGGGAGTTGAGGATGGTGTGTTGCCTACTTGGTGCCAGGATCCTGGACGTCACCGACTGAGTGCAGGAAATCCTCAAGGGTGAAGGTGAAGAGCCAGGGGTGGTGGCGCATGTCGGCACAAATGACGTCGGGAAGAAGAGGAGGGACATTCTACAGCGGGACTTCAGAGAACTCAGAAGAAGGCTGAAAAGCAGGACTTTCAGGGTGGTTATCTCCGGTTTGCTTCCAGTTCCTTAGGCTGGAGAGGGCAGGAATAGTGAGATAATGGACTTGAATGTGTGGCCGAGGAACTGGTGCTGGAAGCAAGGATTTAAATTCTTGGATCACTGGGGTATGTTTTACGGTAAGGATAAATTATACAAGAGGGAAGGTTGCACCTTAATAGGTGGGGGCTAGCATTCTGGCAGGTTTGCCACTGCAACACAGGTTTGTTTAAACTAAGTAGCTGGAGGGAGGGGACAAACTGGAAATTCAGGGAGAGTTAAAGGGAAAGGGAGAATGAGAGAAGTTAAGAAAGACAACAGAATCAACAGAGCTGAAAACTCAAGAAGGGAGTTTGGTCAAGTGAATTAGGGATTATTGGGAAGGGTAAGGGGAGTAACAAATTAAGAATATTATATATGAATGCACGAAGCATAAGAAATAAGGTGGATGAGATTGAGGCTCAGTTGGAAATTGTCAGGTACAATGTTGTGGAGATAACTGAGAGATGGCTTCAAGTGGAGAGGGCCTGGGAAATAGATATTCAAGGCTATACGTGCTATCGAAAGGACAGACTGACGGGCAGAGGGAGTGGGGTGGCCCTGTTGGTGAGGAATGATATTCAGTCCCTTGCAAGGGGGACGTATAATCAGGAGATGTAGAGTCAGGATAGATAGAGCTGAGAAATTCTAAGGGTAGAAAGACCTTAATGGAATCATCTACAGGCCTCCCAACAGTAGTCTGGATGTAGGGTGTAAGTTGAATAAGGAGTTGAAATTGGCCTGTCACAAAGGTATTACTACAGTCGTTATGGGGGATTTCAACATACAGGTAGACTGAGAGAATCAGGATGGTACTGACCTCAAGAAAGGGAGTTTGTGGAATGCTTCCGAGATGGATTCTTAGAACAACTTGTACTGGAGCCCATGAGGGAGAAGGCAATTCTGGATCTGGTGTTGTGCAACGAATTGGATTTGATCGGGAACCATGACGTAAAGCAGCCATTAAGAGATAGTGACCATAATATGATAAGTTTTAATCTGCAATCTGAGAGGGAGAAGGGAGAATTGGAAGTGTCAGTATTGCAGTTGAACAAAGGGAACTATGGAGCTATGAGGGAGGAGCTGGCCAAAGTTCAATGGTTCAATCCCCGAGCAGGGATGGCAATGGATCATCAATAGCAGGTATTTCTGGATATAATGCAGAAGGTGCAGGATCAGTTCATTCCAAAGAGGAAGGAAGATCCTAAGGAGAGGCAGCGGCAGCCGTGGCTGACGAGGGAAGTTAAGGAATGTATAAAGTTAAAAGGGAAGAAGTATAACATAGCAAAGATGAGTGGGAAGCTTGAGGACTGGGAAATGTTTAAAGAGCAACAGTGTTTAACTAAAAAGGCAATACGCGGAGAAAAAAATGAGGTATGAAGGCAAACTGGCCAAAAATATAAAGGAGGATAGAAAAAGCTTTTTTTAGGTATGTGAAAAGAAAACAAAATGGTTAAGACTAAAATTGGGCCCTTGAAGACAGAAATGGGTGAATTTATTATGGGGAACAAGGAAATGGCAGAAGACCTGTCTTCACTGGGGAAGACACAAGCAGTCTCCCAGATGTAATAGCGGCTGAAGGATCTAGGCTAATGGATGAACTGAAGGGAATTTATATTAGGCAGGAAATGATATTGGATAGACTGTTAGGTCTGAAGGCTGATAAGTCCCCAGGATCTGATGGTCTGCATCTCAGGGTACTTAAGGAGGTGGCTCTTGAAATCGTGGATGCATTGGTAATCATTTTCCAATGTTCTACTGATTCAGGATCAGTTCCTGCAGATTGGAGGGTGGCTAATGTTGTCCCACTTTTCCAGAAGGGAGGGAGAGAGAAAACAGGGAATTATAGACCAGTTAGCCTGACATCAGAGGTGGAAAAGATGCTGGAGTCAATTATTAAAGATGAAAGTACAAGTCATTTGGATAGCAGTAACAGGATTGGCCAGAGTCAGCATGGATTTACAAAGGGGAAATCGTGCTTGATTAATCTTCTGGAATGTTTTGAGGATGTAACTATGAAGATAGACAAGGGAGAGGCAGTGGATGTAATGTATCTGGACTTTCAGAAAGCCTTTGATAAGGTCCCACATAGGAGATTAGTGAGCAAAATTAGAGCACATGGTATTGGGGACAAGGTACTGGCTTGGATGGAAAATTGGCTGACTGATAGGAAAGCCAAGTATAGTGATGAACGTGTCCCTTTCGGAATGGCAGGCAGTGACCAGTGGGGTACCACAACGTTTGGTGCTGAGCTCACAGCAGTTTTCAATATACATGAATGATATAGATGAAGGCATTAAAAGTACTATTAGCAAATTTTCAGATGGCACAAAGCTGGGTGGCAGGATGAAATCTGAGGAGGATGTTATGAGAACAAAGGGTGACTTGGACAGGCTAGGTGAGTGGATGAATGTGTGACAGATTCAGATTAATGTGGATAAGTATGTGGTTATCCACTTTGGTGGCAAGAACAGGAAGGCAGATTACTATCTAAATGGAGTCAAGTTAAGTAAAGGGGAAGTACAACAACTTCTAGGTGTTCTTGTACATCAAGGTAAAACCAATCACTGCAGATGCTGGAAACCAGATTCTGGATTAGTGGTGCTGGAAGAGCACAGCAATTCAGGCAGCATCTAAGGAGCTTCGAAATCGACGTTTTGGGCAAAAGCCCTTCATCAGGAATAAAGGCAGTGAGCCTGAAGCATGGAGAGATAAGCTAGAGGAGGGTGGGTGTGGGGAGAAAGTAGCATAGTTTACAATATGTGAGTGGGGGAGGGGATGAAGGTGATAGGTCAGGGAGGAGAGGGTGGAGTGGATAGGTGGAAAAGGAGATAGGCAGGTAGGACAAGTCCGGACAAGTCATGGGGACAGTTACTGAGCTGGAAGTTTAGAACTAGGGTGAGGTGGGGGACGGGGAAATAAGGAAACTGTTGAAGTCCTGGGGTTGAAGTATTCCGGGCTTCACCTCACCTCACCCTAGTTCTAAACTTCCAGGTCAGCACTGTCCCCATGACTTGTCTGGACTTGTCCTACCTGCCTATCTCCTTTTCCACCTATCCACTCCACCCTCTCCTCCCTGACCTATCACCTTCATCCCCTCCCCCACTCACCCATTGTACTCTATGCTACTTTCTCCCCACCCCCACCCTCTTCTAGCTTATCTCTCCACGCTTCAGGCTCACTGCCTTTATTGCTGATGAAGGGCTTTTGCCCGAAACGTCAATTTCAAAGCTCCTTGGATGCTGCCTGAACTGCTGTGCTCTTCCAGCACCCTAATCCAGGTTCTTGTACATCAGTCAATGAAAGCAAGCATGCAGGCAGTGAAGAAAGCTAATGGCATGCTGGCCTTCATAACAAGAGGAATTGAGTATAGGAGCAAAGAGGTCCTTCTACAGCTGTACAGGGCCCTGGTGAGACGGCACCTGGAGTATTGTGTTCAGTTTTGGTCTCCAAATTTGAGGAAGGACATTCTGGCTATTGAGGGAGTGCAGCGTAGGTCCACGGGGTCAATTTCCGGAATGGTGGGACTATTATATGTTGAAAGATTGAAGCGACTGGGCTTGCATACACTTGAGTTTCGAAGAATGAGAGGGAATCTGATTGAGACATATAAAATTATTAATGGATTGGACACTCTGGAGGCAGGAAACATGTTTCCACTGATGGGTGAGTCCAGAACCAGAGGATACAGTTTAAAAATAAGGGGTAGGCCATTTTGAACAGAGTTGAGGAAAAACGTCTTCATCCAGAGAGTGGTGGGTGTATGGAATCCTCTGCCCCGGAAGGCAGTGAAGGCCAAGTCTCTGGATACCTTCAAGAAAGAGATGGATAAAGCTCTTAGAGATAGTGGAATCAAGGGCTATGGGGATAAGGCAGGAACAGGATATTGATTGTGGATGATCAGCCATGATCATAATGAATGGTGGAGCTGGCTCGAAGAGCCGAATGGCCTCCTCTTGCACCTATTGTCTTTTGTCTATTGACCCAGACATGAGCTACAGGAGATTTAACAGCATCCCAGGACCAAACTGGTCTGAGAGGAGATAGATTTCAGCCCCAGCAGTTTTTCAAACCACTAGAGAAACCAACCATCTTCCCCAATAATAACCTTCAGGTTGTAGCTAGGAACAGTTGTAGGATCAAAGGCTGGTGCATTTTCGAAACTGGGTACCCTGTTTTCATCAAGGAGTTGCATTAATCAATAGTAATTTTGTAGTGCTATCCATTGTCATGTTTCATCATGGTTAGCTCTACCTTGACTATACATAATTTGAGAGGGAATTATGACAAGTTCTTGTCTTTGTGTATTGTGCAGAGGAGCATGTTTGCAGCCAGTAATGGTACAATAATCAAGTTGTTACTTGTATATGGTGCATCCACAGAGTTATTGACAGGAACCTACTCACTACCAATCCTATAAATGGAAATTTTGATGGTTACAATCTGTAATAGAACAGATCAATGATCACCTAATATGTCTTCAAGTAAACAAAATGACACCAAAGATCACTTAATCTTGAAACCTCATTGTGTATTACAAAGCCAAAGAATAAGAGAAAGAAGACCATGTTTGGACACAAATGATATCAAGGAAGAGTGGAATAGCTTATTTTCTGATTGGAGTTGCTCATAATAAAGGGGAGTGAATATTCATTTCATGCTCAGCTGTCACTGTAGATTAGCAACATACAAGTGTTAACTTTGTTGCACTCAGTTATTTATTCCTTTTGCAGGATCACAAAACAGCAAGAAAGTTTTGATGATGGAGGGTTGGCACCAGGTTTTATTTAAATTCATTCTTGGGATCTGAGTATTAAAATTAATGGTAACATTTTTCACCAAACTTATTGCTCTTGAGATGGCGAGCTGGGATGGAACTTCAGAATTTTGACACAGCATCAATGGAGGAACAAGGATATTGTTTCAGTTACAGACTGAGTGACTTGGAGAGAAATTTTCTGTGGTAGTGTTTCCATGCATCTACTGTCCTGGGTAAGAGATGTTATTGAAAGGTGCTGTTTCACTGGAGGATTAGTAATTATGTGCATCATGTGTCACAGACAATGACACAGTAACAACAGTGGTTACAACCATGGGTGGCACGGTGGCATAGTTGTTAGTACTGCTGCCTCACAGCACCAGAGACCCAGGTTCAATTCCCGCCTCTGTGTGGGAACTCTCTGTGTGGAGTTTGCACATTCTCCCTGTGTTTCCTTCTCACAATCCAAAAATGTACAGGTTAGGTGAATTGGCCATGCTAAATTGCCCGTAGAGTTAGGTGAATGTGTAAATGTAGGGGAATAGGTCTGGGTGGGTTGCGGGTCGGTGTGGACTTGTGCCGAAGTAAGTAATCTAATCTAAGCAATCGTAGTCTGTGAAACAGTTGAAAGTATCGCTAATATTCAATTCAAGTGTCTCACTTTGATCCTTTGTGAATATAGTACTCCATCTAATTCTTCACTTTTCTCTTTATAAGGGAGAGAGAACTATCTCGCACTTCTTTCTATGGTCATACCTGATTGCACATTATATTTATGCAGGGGTCAAAAAGCTGCAAATATCTGGAATGCACAATCTGCAGCATGTTGTACGGGAATAATGGAAAATCTTTATGGCACGCCGTGGTTTTTTTCAATGTCAACTCTGAATGCTCATGGTGGTACTGCTTAGCTGTTGCCATTGCAACCCTTTGTTGAGCAATTATCACACAGTATTTTACACAAATTCTTCCAGTTGGCTATTTTCAAGAAGACGTCAGCGTGGAAAATGTTTCTGAGAATGAACAGAATTTTAGTACCTTTTAGAAAATCTGATGTTTGAGTTAGGGATTCTTTTATGGAGTCATAGAATTATACAGCCAAAACAGGCCATTCAGTCCAATTTGTTCTCAATGACCAGATATCCTAAACTAATCTAATTCAATTTGCCGGTATTTGACCCATATCCCTTTAAACCCTTTCTATTCATAAAAACATCCAGATGCCTTTTCAATGTTGTAATTGTACCAGCCTTCAACACTTCCTCTAGCAGCTTGTTCCATCATGTGCCACCCTCTGGGTGAAAAAGTTGCCCCTCAGGTCTCTTTTAAATCTTCCCCCTCTCACCTTAACCTATGCCCTCTAGTTTTGGACTCCTTTGCCCTGGGAAAAAGACCTTGTCTATTGACCCTGTCATGATTTTCTAAACCTCTATAAAGTCACCCTTCGGCTTCCAATGGACCAGGGAAACTAGCCCCAATCTCTACGGATAGTTCAAACCCTCCAATAGCGGCAACGTCCTTGTAAATCTATGAATGTTTTAAGCTTAATAACGTCCTTCCTACAGCAGGGAGACCAGAATTGAATGTAGTATTTGAAAAGTAGTCTCACCAATGTCCTGTACATCCACAATTTGACATCCCAACTCCTTTAATCAATTGAATCAGGTCACGTACTATCTTGCGAGCATCTCGAATCCAAATTTCTATCCCAACTCCATCTGATATTGCACTGGTTAAAAACACAGAAATGCAAAATACTTCTCAGGGTACCTGTCAATCAACGGAAGCAGTGTGGGAGCTGCCACCCACTCAAGCCTCAGCGCTTCTGTTTCAACTCCTCTATTTAGTGGGAAAAGGGCCAAATATACCAACATCATCTTCAAATCCTTAGGGATTTGAGGGACTGCATCAAGAATAATCCTTTTCAACATCATTCCTTCTTTAATCACATTTTCCAATTTCAGAGAAATAATTTCCATGCCATTATTTAACTCGTACAATTTTCTGCAAGGAATGTGGAGTAAAGCAGTGACCTCATGCTTTGGGATAATTAACACGTACAATATTTTCCTGCAATAGTAGATTTATTTTAATCTGTCTTAAGCAGGAATGATCATGGTCATATATTTAGTAGCAACTCAATTCAGTAATTGGATGGAGTCGATCTATATATGCATTAAGGATTTATTTGATGTCAGGTTCAGTGCCTTTCTGAGCATTAGGAGATGAAAGGAAGGTTGTCAGGAAATGGTGGATTAGCTTGTTTTCTTTTCCATATTGCATTATGCTAAAAATGTTCACCTGCTTCTGAAAACTGAGGAATAAATATTAACTTCTAATGTAAGTGTGTTGATTATAAATGTCTGCATGAGCCAAATAGGAATCTGAGTAATGTATCCAAACCTTTTGCATTTTTATCAGTTTAAAAAATGTACCCAATGAGTGAAGAAGATTATTTAGTTTCTGAAAGTGTTTTGTTGATGTTTTTCATGAGGAAAGCCATAGTGCAAAGGGGATAATTTTCAGCTGCCTTATTATTTGTAGTAGTCAAACAGCTCACCTGATAATCAGTTTATGTGCTAATTTACCAGACACTAGTAATATATACTAAAATCTGATCATGAAAGAGACTGATGTTGATAAACAGTGCAGCGTGCCATGAAAATTTGAAGTGTGGGTGTTGTATACTATTATATCTTAGCCATCATGAGTGGCACATTATAATCAACCCTTGCAATTCGTGTGATAAAATATCATCTCCTCCACCGTGGAATGGATTAGCTCCACACAGTTCGGAAAGAACATCCTGGCTGGCAATCCTTTAAGCTCAGCGGACTGCAGAGAGCAAGTTTGAATGATGGGCAACCTAAAGGGGCTCGAACCCGTCGGATTGCAATCGTTAAAAAGCGCGTAACATGCCATTTACACTGCTCACTAACCCTGGATTGTATTTGTGTTTACCTGAACTGTGACTGGTGCTACATCTTGAATCACTGAACCAGCTCAGGCGAGCCCAGCACATAAGGAAGCCGCAGTTGGATTCAGCATTACAGCAACCGACCAAAGCCTTGCTGTTTTCATCACATAGCCTGCAAAGCAGGGGGAAGAGGAAGAATCAATTTTTATTAACTCATAACAGCACTGTTAGAAAAGCAATTTCACGCATGAGGTAGAGGACCTGTAATGCTTGTGGATGTCAGAAACCACCTCCGATTAATTGAGGTATAGCAGGGCAACAGAGGAACAGCTGCAGATTATAATAAATCAACAAGACTGAAAAAAATAGTGAGGACGACAGCATCCACCGACATCTGAGTAACTGCTTCATAGGCAGACTGTGACATTTGGGTTAAGACTGAGAGAGGGAAGAAACTGCAGAAAGGCTCATTGAATGTTTTGTTTTTGCACAAGCAGCTGTTTGTGATGGGTATGACTTATTTGTTTGCCACTTGAACAGCGCATTTTAAAATGATTTGGTTCAGTTCACTTCTTCTGTCTGACTAGTTTGGATGTTCAAGTCATGGGACAGTCTGCATTCCCAGAGGGTGGATAGCTGGGTGCGATCCCAAGCCTAGAAGTTGAAAATAATCAAAGTAAGAAGGTGCTGACAGATTTGGATGAATTTGGGTTCAGATGACATGTGAAATGAAGAATTTTTTTCAATCGTGTACCGAAGAGCTTTAGGAATTGGAATTAGGCCATTCAGCCCCTTACAGTCTGCTACTTAACTCTATGCTTCTATCTTTGCTTTAAAGCCCTCCACACTCTTACCTCTGAAAAATCTATGAATCTGTCTTGAAAGCTCTCAACTGTGCAACTGACCTAGATTTTCAGATGCATAACTTGTTTGTAAAACATCCCATTTATTACATTTAGGGATATGACCCTGATAAGTTAAATTTACTGAATAAATGGATTCCATTTGAGATCTTGGCATGCAGAGCTTTCTGTCTGAAACCAACCGAATTCAATTCATCTTGGGACATAAGAGTGTATGCAGAAAGAAAATACACATGTCTTGATCTATAGCCAATCAATGCGCCAGATTTGTGTCCATATTCAAATCGACTGGATGATTGGTAAACAGCTGTGCTTATGTTAGAGCAAGATTTCTACTAGAAAAGTTTCAAAATGCTGACATCGAGAATCTTAGCCCTTAATAGAGATGGGATTTGAGGAGACAATTCAGCTAGGTTCACGCTGAGCCAAATTTATCCCAACACTAAGGCACTGATGAGGACCCTCTCTGAAGATGGTGGAGGAAACTGAAAATTGGACAGGAACAGGGACAGGTAGTTTTATGAGCAAGCATGTGTAATGGAGGCAGCTGTCCATATAAATCTGCATCGGTCTCTTGTCTGATTTTGATGATGCAAGGTGCATAGATTAGAAGTAGCAGGAGCAAATTTGAGCATTGTGGAATCATTTAGTTTGGAAGGGCAAAACACACGTTTCATTGTGGCCCTGGAACAGTTTGCAAAGAAAGAATTTGCACTTGGGAATTGTTTAAAAGCAGGCGTTTACATTAAAATCAATACCTCATTAACATAAACAAATGTCAAAAGGACTTTTCCAAACGAACTGACAGACTGTATCAAGGAACTTAAAACTATCCTTAAAATCTTTTAAAAACAAATATCTGTAGTGTTTAAAATAAACATTGCCTGTTGTTACACTTTGGCCTGAGGGTTCCCACCATTTGATTAGTATGAGACATTTCACAACCTTCTCTTATTGCACCAGGATCCCTGCCAGTTCATAGTTTGACAACTCCAAGCGTTATTAGACTCCTTTAGATGGCAAAATGATTTTGAATGCATGACTTTTAAATTATTATGCTTTTGAATGAAATGTTTGTTATTGTAAATGATTATGCAGTTGACAGAAATCAGATGTAATTTGTTTATGAGTAAGAGGGCCTTTTAAAAACAATCTGCAGTAGAGACTTAGGCCAGATACATCACAATGAAGGAGAGTTTTCTTGTCATTACAAAAAAAAGGGAATCTACCATTTTCATGGGAGGGGGGGAATGGAAGTCAGTCACATTTCACGTGCACACAATTCCAGGAGGTAGCTGCCAATTTAATGTAACAGTTATCCCCACTCACATCTGATTTTGTTTATTGCAACATAATGTTTGCAAGTTAGACTTGCAAGTTAGAACAAGTACGAATTTCATGGAGGCCTTTAGTAAGCCAGCACCCTTTTGGGTATGTAAGCTACATTTTTTGGATATACTCCTGAGGCACCTTTGGAAGAGGTAAACTACACGATAGGGAAGTATGTGGCACTTTAGGAGCACCTTTCTGAAGAATTAAAGTGATGCTTAGGAATGCAAAAAGTAGACATGAATATGCAAACAAAGGCCATAAATTCATTAACTGCTAAGATCTCTATGGCAGAATAATCAAGGCACTTAAGATTCTGCCCTCTTAAATCTTTGCAATCAAAACTATGGAATATGAAACAAATTAGAACGTAGGCACTTAAGAACCATCACAGCATTTAGAAAACATTTAGATGTACGCTTGAAACACTATAACGTATGAAATTACCAGCAAGTACAGGAAAGTGCAACTTGAGTAGATAGAGTTTAATGACCAATGGACACATAAGAGGTCAAAAGACCTTTTTCTAGATTAGAGTGGTGCTGGAAAAGCACAGCACGTCAGGCAGCATCTGAGGAGCAGTAAAATCAACGTTTCGGGCAAAAGCCCTTCATCAGGAGTACAGGCAGAGAGCCTGAAGGGTGGAGAGATAAGTGCGATGAGGATGGGGGTGGGGAGAAAGTAACATAGAGTACAATAGGTGAGTGGGGGAGGGGATGAAGGTGATAGGTCGGGGGGGAGGGTGGAGTGGATAGGTGGAAAAGAAGATAGGCAGGTAGGACAAGTCATGGGGACAGTGCTGAGCTGGAAGTTTGGAACTGGGGTGAGGTGGGGGAAGGGGAAATCTGCATTGATGCCTTGGGGTTGAAGTGTTCCGAGGTGGAAGATGAGGCGTTCTTCCTCCAGGCGTCTGGTGGTGAGGGAGCGGCGGTGAAGGAGGCCCAGGACCTCCATATCCTTGGCAGAGTGGGAGGGGGAGTTGAAATGTTGGGCCACAGGGTGGTGTGGTTGATTGGTGCGGGTGTCTCAGAGATATTCCCTAAAGCGCTCTGCTGGGAGGTGTGCAGTCTCCCCAATGTAGAGGAGACCGCATCGGGAGCAATGGATACAATAAATGATATTGGTGGATGTGCAGGTAAAACTTTGATGGATGTGGAAGGCTCCTTTAGGGCCTTGGATAGAGGTGAGGGAGGAGGTGTGGGCACAGGTTTTGCAATTGGAGGAACGAGAATATATTTCAAAGACAGGATGGCTACTGAGAATCTCACCACACTATTTGTTAAAAGAAACAAGAAAATGGAGCGAGATGACCTTAACTTGTTGCCTTGCCCACAGGTATCACCCGATTCTGCAATATATATATAGTTTTAGAGTTGTATAGCATGGAAACAGACCCTTCGATCCAACTTGTCCATGATGACCATATCTTACCAAAGACCTGTGTAAAATTCCACCCTACATTTTGCTGTCGTAAAATCTCCTTCTTTGGCTCATTGTCAATTTTTGTTTTGTCTTAGCTTGTTTTATTATGTTAACTATGCAATATGGATGCAAGTTATTGGATGAATCGTTAAGAATTGTTTGTGAATTCAGTTGGATTAAACCTCACTTGAATGGATAATGAAGAGAAGATATCCAAGAGGTTCAAAGGAATATGTGAGCAATAGAAAACACATGGATATGTTGAAGTGTACCTTTGAAAGTCAACAAATCTGTTTGCTTGACAGAGGTAAATTGGCTCAGAGTTTGCATAGTAGAAATATTATGACAGTGAAAGCTTCTGCAATAAAGCAGAGCTCATTCCAATTAGCACTAAAGTGATGTCCTTTGTAGAATAGACACACAACTGTGCTGATGTTAATGAAGTGTTAACTCATTTTGACAAAATTAGGAAACTAAATCATAAAGCTTTTGTCAATTTTTATTAAACATGTGTCATATTTCTTTGTCCAAAAGAATAGAACTGCCAAGTCAAGTTCCTTTTTGCCTGAAGTTGGAGACATGTGACAGATTGTCACAGATGGTGTTATCATGGTTCCTATGCCCATTTACCCTGTGTGAAATGAAATGCCTTTCATCTGACTCCACAACGCCTGGAAAGCACAATTCCTGGGATCACGTGCTGTTGATCTTTTGGACTAATTATATTTAACTCCACAGTGGGAACCTATAGGGGTCTGAGTGATGTTCATCTCAAAGTAACGATCATCTTATTCCATCTTTTCTCAAAAGCATGGTGAGATTCTCACTGGGCAGCATTGAGATTCTGATTGACCCTTGGTGTACGCCTGGTTAGTGCCACAACTCACTTCGTTTATATTCAGCCTCCCATCTTACAAAGCTCACCAAACAAGCTCAATATTGTGAAAGCTATAACAAGGAAACTGAAATGAGAGCCTGATGAATTCAACGTCCATGACGTGAGCAACATCCATGCTGACTGCAACCAACCTTCAGCCCAGAGCACGACCCATGGACACCAGATACAAACACCCCTCATGCATGGACACTGACATCTGCCATCCACTAACCCATTGTGATCATACCTGCATTTGTACGATGCACGAGCAATAAACTGTTGAAGCACAGACTGGCATTGCACGGCATCTTGCATTGCAATGATGCAGCAGAGATATTTTCCAGACTAAGTTAGGCACCCATCTCAATCGCTGAACTAGCCTGTAATTCAGGGATGCTCAATTGCTCCTTTAATACCTGCATGCTTAGCGCTGCTTGCTCACAGCATCCTTGCCTTGCCCTGCAGTGCCAGTTAACCAAGTCATAAAAAACACGCAGTTTACTTTGTTGTTTAGCAGTCCTCAGACATGGGGTCATAGAATCATAGAATTCCTACAGTGTGGAAACAGGACCTTCAGCCCAACAAATCCATACCAATTTTCGAAGAGTAATCCACCCAGAAGCGTACCCCTACCCTATTACTCTACATTTATCCTTGACTAATGTACTTAGCCTTCACATCCCTGAACACTGTGGACAATTTAGCATGGCCAATTTCGGGCTTATGCCCGAAACGTCGATTCTCCTGTTCCTTGGATGCTGCCTGACCTGCTGCACTTTTCCAGCAACACATTTTCAGCTCTGATTCCTTGAATGGTAAAACTGATGTATGAAGACATGGTCAGTAAGGACTTTATCCACTGGAGTTCAAAAGAATGAGGTGGGATCTCATAGAAATCTACGAAGTTCAAACTGGACTAGACAGAATAAACACAGGCAGGATGTTCCCAGTGACCAGGAGTTCAGAACCACAGGTCACAATTTAAGGATATGGCCACTTAGGATTGAGATGAAGAAACATTTCTTCAGACAGCGAGTGGTGTGCCTGTGGAACTCTCTGCCAGGGAAAGTGGTTGAGGCCAAAACATCGAATGTTTTCTCCTCATTTTCATCCTGGGCCCTAATTTGCAGCAACTTCTTGTCAGCTTTTATTGTGAAGACTTGGTTTACTGCAAAAAGTGCCAAAAGTTATGTTTGGTGCATGAATCCCAGATCTTCCAGGAACTGGTCCATCCTTCCTTCTTTCTCTTCAGACAGGTTTGAAACTTGATTCCCTTAACATTTGCAGAGATGAGACATAGCTTAGCATCAAACTGCACAGAAGGAGGCCACAAGTCCCACCATGCCATCATTATGTTGTGAATTATTTGGACTTTGGTGTAGATTTGATGCAGTTTTCTTTTCAAAGAAGACTCTAAAATAAAATAAATTATGTAAATGCAAAGTAACCCTTCTTTTTGTAGTTTTTGTAGGGAGAGTATTAATTGGCAACATGTTCAAAATTTGGAAGGTTGAGAATTTCAGCCTTGTTTCACCTGTTGCTTTATAGTGCAAACTGAAGGCTTGGAGAGAATTTTGGGCATGATGCTCACACTGCATCTCCCCAAAGGTGGATTGGCTGCCAAGTGAGACTGACCTGCTGAACAGAAATATTGCAGGCCATTGTCATTGGAGGTCTCACTTCTTCCACCTTGCCAATGCATTTCTTCCCTCCAGCAAATTCTTTTGGTCTGCTGAGTATTTGAGCCGACAAGCAACCTATAGCCTTTAGGGAGCTGATAGAGGGGCATCTGCAGTTTGCATGGATGATTTCAAATGGGATCCATGTTATGTTACAGCCCAACCTTAGACTGACAAGGAGATCGCACAAACTAGTTGCTTGACAGGTTTTTTTTTTGCTTTGATTATGGGCAATTTCAAGCTCTTTAAGTTGAATTTGATTGCTAAAATCTAATTAACACAAATGTAATTTTTTTTATATATCATAACTTACAATGTATTCAAACAAAACTGTAGTGATTGCTAAACTGTGGCTATAGTTGCAGCTCTCATAGTTGTGCTGAACTGATAAAACAGAATAAGGGATTGATTTTGACAGAGCAAACTTCAATGTAAATAAATATTGTTATTTAAAATAATTTCCTACAGCCTTGGCAGATAAGGTTAAGAATAATTCAAAGAGATTCGACAAGTGTGTTAAAAGCAAAGGAGCAACCAGGGAGAGAATAGGGTCCCTTAAAGATCAATGATGTTGTCTATGTGTTGAACCTCAGGAGATGAAATATTAACTTAATATTTTTCGTCAGTTTTTACCATGGAGAAGGCGGTAGAGGCAAAAGAACTTGGGGAAATAAATATTGATGTTTTGAAAACAGTTCATATTACAGAAGAATAAGTGCTGGAGGTCTTAATAAAAAACATAAAGGTGGATAAATCTCCGGGACCTGTTCAAGTGTGTCGAGGAGAGAGAAAAGATGTGTAGGAAAGGCAAAATTACAGTAATGATGCAGCATTTCAGTATGCACGTGGACTGGGAAAATCAGGTTGGTAGTGGATTGCAAGAAAAGGAACTTGTGGATTGTCTACAAGATGGCTTTTTGGAGCAGCTTGTGGTGGAGCCTACGAGGGAGCGGGCAATACTGGATATAGTGTTGTGCAATGAGGGAGGCTTGATAGGGAGCTTAAGGTGAAGGAAACCTTAGGAGGCAGTGATCATAATATGATTGAATTTACTCTGCAATTTGAGAGGGAGAAGATAGAATCAGAGGTGAATAAAGGCAACTACAGAGGCACGAGGGAGGAGCTGGGTAGAAGTGACTGGGAGTGGAGCCTCACAGGAAAGGCAGTGGGACAGCAATGCCAGGAGTTTCTGGGAGTAATTCAGGAGATGCAGTAGAGATTCCTCCTGAGGACAAAGAAGCATGGTACAGGGAGGATGAGGCGACCATGGCTGACTAGGAAAGTCACGGATAGCATAAAAGCAAAAGAGAAAGCAGATAATGTGGTGAAGGGCACGAAAAAAACCCCAAAGGATTGGGAAGCTTACAAAAACCAACAAAAGGCAACAAAAAATAAATAAGGAAGGAAAAGATTAAATAAGAGGGTAAGCTAGCCGGTAATATAAAGGAAGGCTGTAAGAGTTTCATTAGATATATAAAGGGCAAAAGAGAGGCAAAACTGGATATTGGGCCACTGAAAGATGATGCTAGTGATATATTAGTGAGGAACAAGGACATGGCTCAGGAACTGAATAATTACTTCACATCAGTCTTCACGATGGAAGACAAAAGTAATATCCCAAAACTACAAGAAAGTGATTAGATTAAATTACCTACATAAACAGGCCCTTTGGCCCAACAAGTTCACACCGACCCTCTGAAGAATAACCCACCCAGACTCATTCCCCACATTTACCCCTGACTACTGCACCTAACACTATGGGCAATTTAGCATGGCTAATTCATCTGACCCGCACATCTGTTGGATTGTGGTAGGAAACTGGAGCACCTGAAGGAAACCCACACAGACATGGGGAAAATGTGCAAACTCCACACTGACAGTCACCTGAGGCTGGAATCGAACCCTGGTCCCTGGCACTGTGAGGCAGCAGTGCTGACCACTGAGCCACCGTGCCGCCCCATGAGGGGGGTAGAGCTGAGAATGGTGGCCATTACCAAGGAGAAGGTGCTAGAAAAACTGAATGGTCTGGAGATGGATAAATCACCAGGACCAGATGGGCTATACCCCAGAGTTCTAAGGGAGATAGCTGAAGAGATAGTCAAGGTGTTAGTGGTGGTCTTTCAGGAATCACTAGAATCAGGGAGGGTTCAAGAAGATGGGAAAATCACTAATGTTACACCCTTTATAAAGGGAGAAAGGCAAAAAATGGAAAATTACAGACCGATTAGCCTAACCTCAGTTATGGATAAAATCCTAGAAGGATGAGATTTCTGAATACTTGGAAATGTATGGTAAAATAGGGCAAAGTCAGCATGATTTTATCAAAAAGGAGGTCATGCCTGACACATCTGCTCGAATTCTTTGAGGAAATAATGAGCAGGTTAGATCAAGGAGAGACAATGGATGTTATCTACCTGGACTTCAAGAAGGCCTTTGACGAGGCGCCAGAGACTACTGAGTAAGATAAGGGCCCATGGTGTTCGAGGCAAGGTGTTAGCATGGCTAGAAGCTTGACTATCTGGCAGAAAGCAGAGAATGGGGATAAAAGGGTCCTTCTCAGGATGATAGCCAGTGACAAGTGGTGTCCCGTAAGGCTCAGTGTTGGGAACACAACTTTTCACATTATACAATAACAATGCAGATGAAGGAACTGAAAGCATTCTGGCTAGGTATGCAGATGATACAAAGGTAGGGAGAGGGATAGGTAGCATTGAATATGTGGGAAGGTTGCACAAGGATTTACACAGGTTAAGAGAGTGGGCAAAGAAGTGATAGATGGAGTACAATGTGGGAAAGTGTGGGGTAGGAAGAACAGAGGCATGGGCTATTTCCTAATTGGGGAGAAAGTTCAGAAGTCTGAAGTGCAAAGAGACTTGGCAGTTTTAGTCCTGGATTCTCTCAAAGTAAACTTACAGGTAGAGTCAGTAGTTAGGAAGTAGGAAGTAGTTAGGATGGCATTTCTTTTGAGAGGACTTGAATATGAAAGCAAGGATATACTTCTGAGGCTCTAATTGGAGTATTGTGTGCAGTTTTGGGCTCCCTATCTCAGGAAAGATGTCCTAGCCTTAGAGTGTGTTCAGAAGAGATTCACAGGAATAGTCCATGGAATGAAAAACTTAACAAACAAGGACCATTTGAGGATTCTGGGTTTATACTCAATGGAGTTTAGAAGTATGGGGTTTCTAATTGAAATATACAGAATACTGAATGGCCTGGACAGGGAATATTGGGAAGATGTTTCCATTGATAGGAGAAACTATGACCCAAAGGCGCAGCTTTAGAGTAAAGGGAAGACCTTTCAGAATAGAGATAAGGCGAAACGTCTTCAGCCAGAGAGTGATGAATCTATGAAAATCATTGCCATAGAAGATTGTGGAGGCTACATCATCGAGTATATTTAAGACTGAGATATTTAGGTTCTTGAGTATTAAGGAAATCAAGGATTACAGGGAGAAAATGGGAGAATGGGGTTGAGAAACTTATCAGCTATGATTAAATGGTAGAACAGACTCAATGGGCTGAATGGCCTAATTTGTGCTCCTATGTCTTATGGTCTGATGGTATCCCAAGATATTGCGGAAAGTTAGGGAAGAAAGTGAAGAGTGCTTAACAGAGATATTTGTATTGTCTATTAACATGGGTGAAGTGCCGGAGGACTGGAGGGTGGCTAATGTTATGCCTTTATTTAAGAAATGCAGTAAGGAAAAAATTGGGGACTATAGACCTGTGAGTTTGACATCAGTGGTGGGCAAGTTGTTGGAGGTGACTCTGAGTGATAGGATTTACATGCATTTAGAGAGGCAAGGACTGGTTGAAGACAGTCACCATGACTTATTGAGTAAGTAACCAAAATGATTGAGCAGAAAATTTGGTTTGCATGGACTTTAGTAAAGGACTTTTAAAAAGGTTCTGCATGGTAGGGACTTTTAAAAAGGTTCTGCATGGTAGACTAATTAGTAAAGTTAAATCATCTGGAATTTGGGTAGAGTTTGCCAATTGGATACAAATTTGGTTTGATGGTTAGAGGCAGACGGTGGTGGTGGAGGGCTGTTTTTCACACTGCAGGCCTGTGACCAGCAGTGTTCCGCAAGGGTTGGTACTGGGTCCACTTTTGTTTGTTATTTATATCAATGATTTGGATGAGAATTTGGTAAGGTTGTAGATTACACCAAAATTGATGGTATATTGGGCAGTAAAGAAGGTTTAGCTAAGATTACAGAGAGATCTTGATCAATTGGATCAATGGGCCGAGGAGTGGAAGTTAGAGTTTAATTTGGATGAATGTGAGGCATTGCATTTTGGTAAAATAAACAAGAGCAGTTAATGGTAGGGCCCTGGGTAGTGTTGTAGAACAGAAAGACCCAAGGGCTCACATAATTCTTTGAAATTTGGATCACAGGGTGGTTAAGAAGGCATTTAGCAAGCTTACATTCATTGCTCAGACCTTTGAGTATAGGAGTTGGGATGTCATTTGAGGTTGTACAGGACATTGGTGAGGCCTCTTCTGGAGTACTGTGTACAGTTTTGGTCACCCTGTTATAGGAAGGATATTATTAAATTGGAGATGGTTCAGAAAAGATTTACCAAAATGCTACCAGGAATGGAACATTTGAATTGTAAAGTTAGGCTGGATAAGCTAGAATTTTATTTACTGGACCATAGGAGGTTGAGGGGTGACCATATAAAAGTTTATAAAATCATGAGGAGCATTGATAAGCTGAATAGCAAGGGTCATTTCCCTTGGGTGGAGGAGTTCATGAAGGGCAATAATTTTATACTGAAAGTGGGTTGTGTAGAATGAACTGTCAGAGGAAGTGATGGACACAGGTACAGTTACAACATTTAAAAGATGTTTGGATAAATACATGAATAGGAAAGATTTGTAGGGAAGTGGGACTAATTTGGTATGAGAACATGCTCAGCATGGATGAGTTGGACAGGAGGGCCTGTTTCTCTCCTGTATGAGTCTGTGAATCTATTGTAATTGTTCCAACAGAAATAATAATTAAAACAACATCCTAGCAGGATTGTATGGATAATATCTAACCAGTGATGCTGAAATGCGGAAATGTTTTTCTTAAGTGATGGAACTATTAGTACTCAGCAGCCCTGTATGAATTAAGATGGTCTGGATGTGACTCTCGAGATATTTTTATGGTGTTGAAGATGATTGTAGTATTCTGTGTTATCAGATGAAAACTGCTACATATGCAATATTCCCCTTTTACAATGCAATAATGTATGGCTAGTCAGATAGAGGCCAATTCTGATGGGAACTTGGTGCATGCAGTGGGATCATAGAAAGGATTAGCAAACCACTGATATCAGCATGTGAATGTACATTTCATCATTTATATTTGATGTACACCTTAGATTATTTGCACAGTACATGATATGCTCATACTTCAATGTTTATGACTGCAAACTAAACAATCCAGCCAAATGCAGGTGTCCCAATGAATCACATTTGAAAATAGCATTAAGATGTGATTGAGTGCAAAGTACAGGAAATATTGGGTCCAGATTTGCAAGTCTGTTCCCTTCGAGAATATGTCATTGTTGCCCTGGAAACATGCTGTAGTTGTTATCACTGAGTTGACACTCCAGTTTGTGGGATTATCAAGAAAGCGTGTGTTAGCACTATAGCAATGTCTTCCCCTGTTCATCAATAAATGCATCATGGTTCCTCATACACAACTCACTGGAATGAAGCAAATGAGGTGTGGGACTCAGGGTGACTCAGACCTCTTGTTAAGGGCTTTGGGCAGGATACACAATTACTCTGTGCACTACCCAACCAAGGTCAGTCTCAACTCAAAATTGCCCCTTTTGAATCTTAACAAATTATTTGTTTGGCTCACAGACCCACAAATAAATGATTAAGTGAAATGCAGAGTTTGGGTAACTAAAAGCTATACGTCTGAAGAGAAATGACATGTCTGAGGAGCAGAGAAGTGAGTTCGATAGTCAAGAAGATGGTGACAAGAAAGAACAGTGATTTTAACAATGGTAGTTAGATATTAGCAACTGAGGTCAAAGCAAGGAACACTGTTGAAAATTAAAATGAAAGGTGCTATAAATGGTTACATGCAACATCTCTAACAAGATGCACAAATTAATGGAACAAGTGGAAATGAACTGTATTACCAAGACTCGAAATTCTATATTCATATACACTTTCAGAAAAAAAATAGGTCAATGGAAAAGGAGGTGGGCTAGTCCAGATTAAGAATATAGTAAATGCAGCAATTAAAAACAGTATTCGCTTAGAAAGTCAGACTCAATACATGTGGAGCTAAGAAATAATAAAGAATTGCAGAAGGTTACAGAAGATATGCAGCTCAGGAACAGGTCTTGTAGACCAACTGGTACCTTTCAGTATTTATATTTTTTATTCATTCATGAGATGTCAGCATCATTGGCTGCAACACCAAAACTCATTGTGTCTTCTTGCTGATATGAGCACGATATCTCTGGCTGAGAGGGCAAACAGCAAAAAGCAAGGCATTGCATTGGGTTCAGAGCACTATGGGAGCAAACAAAGATCCTGGAGATGCAGTCTGGTCTATTCCATGAACTGGGTGCATGTGCCTCACTGTACAGTGTCCTTGCTGCAACATTACAATGGTAATTGATAATGCAGCATAGAAGTGCAGAAGCATCCTGCAAGTGGACTTGAGCAATGCCTCAAGGATCCTTTGAGACTGGCACACATCATTAGCCAATGTCTGTGGATATGGGCTGCCTGTGTCCAGTGTCCATGGAGTGTGCCCTGTGATGTTGAAGCCTTGTTTCCAACATCAATGTTGTTGAGTGGAAGCGACGAGCTGAATCCAGCAGGTGCTCGCTCTGATTTTCTTGCCAAATTTTCCTAACATTGAGCTTGTTTGGCAAGTTTGATAAGATGGGGCACTGATTATTAATGAGGCAAGTTGATCTGTTAGCAAGGCATTTAACAAAGCATTAATAGGAACTGGCAACTCGTTCTGTCTAGAGAGAAAAGTACTATCTGCTGATGCAAAGCATTAAAGAAGGTGCGAGTTGCTTCTGGCATTGAAATGCGCATGGCTACACTTGACACCCAACTCTGCCCAATTCTGATCAAAACATTTCAGCTCGATGATGCGCTCTGGAATCTTGTTACTGCAACAGACTGATTCGTCACCTCATTGATTGTCATAATGTGGAGATCCAAGACTGCAGATAGGCCAATGATAGAGCGTCCATCTGATCAATAATGTAATTGGTTTCAGGTGACCACCTTGAGGATCTGTAATGATATTTCAGACAGATGATGCCAATGCCTGGGATGTCAGACCTGTTATAGCCAGTTACCTAATCTACTGTGGACTGCACTACACTGAGCCAGTTTACTCAATACATCCGGTCTCACATAAAGGGATAATAGTTGCATGTAGTACATGTTGACCATTCCTTTTGGGGTATATCATTTGGATGGAGATAAAACCTTCTGAAACCCATATTTCTCATGTTTTTTAAGCTGTACTTTCTGCAGGAATTCTTTAGAGCTGTTAGTTCAGGACCACTTTAAAGTCCTTTCTTTTATTGGATCAGCAGCATCTTAAGTTTGATTTTGTCCTTAAAGAGAGAGACGTGTAGCATTCTGTGTAGGTTGCAGTCTTTAATCTTTGGTTGTATTGGTAGCTTTGAACTCAAACAGATTAATGGATAACTATTTAGGAAAATATTTTTCACTATGCTCTCCCTTTTGCAGCCCACGCACGACTGTTAACTAACTGTTATGGTAAAAACAATGACTGCAGATGCTGAAAACCAAATACTGGATTAGTGGTGCTGGAAGAGCACAGCAGTTCAGGCAGCATCCAACGAGCAGCAAAATCAACGTTTCGGGCAAAAGCGCTTCATCAGGATCAGTTTTTAGTCCCCTGTGCTCTCACCAGCTTTTAGTCCACACTTGCTATCATTGTCTTCTAGTACTCACATAGTGCCACCATATGCTTATGGTAAGACATTTTCAGTTATCTACATATAATCTGCGTTGGATATCAGGACTTTATTTATGACACTAACTACTGATAGGGCTATGATATTAGAGTCTTACATACTTAATAAGATAGTATGACGTAGGAACAGACTTCGGCCATTTGTCTATCAAGTCTGCTCCATCATTCAATGAGATTTTAGAAATCTTAACTCCACTATTTGCCTTAAGCCCATAACCCTTGATTAAAAATCTATCTCAGATGCGAACATACTTAATGTTACAGCCTAAATAGCCGTTTCTAGTCAATTATTCCACTACCCTTTGAGAGAAAAAGTCCTCCTCATGTTTGTTTTAATTGAATGACCCCTTAATGCCCTCTGGTCCGAGAGCCTTCCAGAACAGGAAATAACCTCTCGGTATCTACCCTGTCAAACCACCAAAGAATCTTATGCGTTTTAGTAAGGTGCCTTCATAGGGACTCCTTCTCACCCCAGGATTGCAGGTCCAACCCACTCAAACTCTTTTTAAGAAAAAAATCCTGTGGACCTACTCTGGACTGCTTCTAATCCCTATATGTCTTTCCTTGGTTAAAGGGACCAAAACTGTTCACAGTATTCTCGGTGGCCTAATGTTTTGTATAGATTTAGCGAAACCTGTCTATTTTAAACTCCACTCTCTTTGAAATGAAGGCCAGCATTCCAGTTGCCCCCTTATTACCCTACTGAACATAGAGGCGCCATTTTAGTAATTCATATGGATTCAGGGTTTAACGATATTACATTACAGACATAGCTGATTCATTATGCTGACTCCATTAAACTGAAATGAATATCACACATTGTGATGATCTTGTTACTATATCTAAGGTAGAGGCCTTCAGTTCTGAAGTGAGTACCGAAATACAACATAGATGATTGTAAATCTTTAAACCTATTTTGGAGAGTTGTGCAGGTCAATCATTAAACATATCCAAGACTGAGATCAATATATTTTTGGGCTCTCAGGTAATCCAGAATTGTGGGGATAGGATGATAGGTAGATTTGATGTAAAAGTACAGATGTATCTTATTGTATATCAGAACAGATTGGAGCATTGGACTAGCCTTTTCCTGCTCCATTTTCTTATAGTTTTTTTCATGAATTCAGTTGGCAGAGAAAATAGACTTCAACTTGGTAATAAAAAGAAAACATGTTGGAGAAACTCCACATGTCTGGCAGCATCTATGGACAGATAAACAGAGTAAATGATTTGTGTCCATAGAAACATAGAAACATAATAGATAAGAGGAGGCCATTCGGTCCTTTGAGCCTATTCCACTATTCATCTCAAACATGGCTGATTGTCCAACTCAATATCCTAATCCTGCTTTCTCCCCATAGCCTTTGATTCCATTCCCCCCAAGTGCTATGTCTAACCACCCCTTGAATACGTTCAATGTTTTGGCATCAACTACTCCATGTGATGAATCCAATAAGACAATGACTTTCTGCTCTAAAGAAGAGTCATATCAGACTGAAAATGTCAACTCTGTTTCTTTCTCCTCAGACCTGCTGAGTTTCTTCAACATTTGTTTCTGATTCCCAGCTTTTGTTGTATTTTGCTTTTATTTAAGGGAATAAGGAAGATTGAGGTCAAAGTTACCATCATAACAAGTGTTTTCAGTACTTTGCATTTTTGTTTCAGATCAGCATTCCTGGTGGTTTACTTTTATATCAATTTGGTAACATGGGCAGAATTTAATGGTGTAATTGGAGGCAGGGGCCTTTAATTAGGTGGCAAGGTGGTTGGCATAGACCCATGTGGGTTGATGTGATAAGGTTCATGGATGACTTTCCCTACCAACCACTAACTGAGGCTCCTAAATGGCCAATTAATGCCCACTTAAGCTTCTTTTCCTGCCCTTACTGGTATTCAACCAGCAGCAGGCAGGAACAGTTGCCTGGCCAGGAATTCCACAAAGCAACCCTATGTTTGATTTGATGCAGGCTTCCATATATGTCCTCAGTCAATAGGGTAGGAGTGGATAATTATCATTGACATCGAGAGGACAGGGGCGACATTGAATTTCACCCTTTTGCCATTACTTCTACTATCCCTTCAACCTCCTCTTCCATGACCTCCAATCCTTGAACTTCAGCCTGCTCCTAACTTACCTTTGACCTGAGGTCATTCATTGATTGGTTAATGGGTCTTGGCTGGGGGTTGTGAGTGTGGCGGGGAGCAAGTAAGATTTTGTAATTTGGGGTCTTCATCCCCAAGTAACGATATCCATCTAAGTGGCAGATCAGCTCATAACCCCTAACTGGCCTTCCCCAGCAAAGGAGGGGGCCTCACAGTGGTCCTTCAGCCAGCAGATCAGACCTTATTCGTAACTTGAAATTCTGCATTACATCCTTCACCCTCACCCATGGAAGATATTACACATAGTGGAATTTTGAAACAGATGAATTTTTTACATTGTGTTTTGATGATGCATTTGATCAAGGTTGAGTAGGACAGTCAGTTGTCAATTTGCCTCCTTTGGCCTTTTGAACGGATATTCAGCTTTTTCCAGATTGAAGGAAACTCCCCAACAATGTGGATTTTTTTCACCCTCTGTGATAATGATCTAGTGAGAATCAATTAGCTCTCTTCTTGTTACACACCATATTGGAGATGTTCAGCATCATTAAATTCTCAATTATCATTTTGCGAGAAGTGTTCAGTGCCAAGATGTACTGGCTTCACTCACATCACTATACCTAAATAGAATGGCGCATGCCCACGCAGGTGTTTCTAATCAAAATAGTTTGCGCAAACAAAGTTCCACACTCTGTGGTGTGCATCAGGTCTTGTAACATTGCTATAGGCTGGACGAGACCATACCCCTTCAAAATATTTTAAGAAAGTAGCCTGGACCCTGACATTTCCAGAAGAACTGCGGATGCTGTAACTCAGAAACCAAAACAGAAGTTTCCGGAGAAGCTCAGCAGATCTGGCAGCATCTATGAAGAGAAATCAGAGTTAACGCTTTGGGTCTGGTCACCCTTGCTGAGAATGTTTTCTTATTATGTTTTCTTATTTTAAAGACTATGTTCCAGATGAAATTCGATGGGTCAAACAACTCAACTTTAAGCAAAACACAACTTATGTAAACACGACCATTAAAATACAACAAAAGACAGACAAATTTATAATAACTCTATTTGAAAATTTAGAATAGCAGATACAGTAACGATTATGAATTAACTGTTCCAACATAATAACATACCAAAAACTCACCCCTTGTCAAAAGGCACATTCAGAAAACGGATTTTCTTACACACAACCCAGCAGTGGGAAGAGAAACCCCAACTCCTAGCTGTAACGGGGCGAGAATTTTAAAAATGGCTTCTACTTCTTCAAGCCCACACCAGCAATTGCCTGAAGTTAAACCTAAAATCTGGAAAGATACTTAGAAATCCTAGTCTGTGTGAGCTGGCCAACTCATCTAGGCTGCTTCTATTGTTCCAACTTTAGAAAAGACCCAAGGCCTTACACCTATTTACTTTAGGAGAAAGTGAGGACTGCAAATGCTGGAGATCAGAGTCGAGAGTGTGGTGCTGGAAAAGCACAGCTGGTCAGGCAGTATTTGAGGAGCAGGAGAATCGACATTTCAGGCATAAGCCCTTCATCAGGAAGGGCTTATGCCCAAAATGTCGATTCTCCTGCTCCTCGGATGCTGCCAGACTGGCTGTGCTTTTCCAGCACCACATTCTCAACAGCTGTTAACTTAACTCCTTTTTCATGGTGTCCATCTGTCTTAAAAGCTCTCTTAAAAAAAAACAAAACAAAATAATCTCTTCAAGCCACAGCATTTTCACAATTTCCTTGTGAGTGAGCTGAGGCTCTATATTACATTTGACTAATGTGTTGCAGTATAGTAAATACAGCCATGCATGTAATATTCCTTTCAAAGCAGAAAGAAAACCCACCAGACCAGGGAGCACAAGCAGAACAGCTTCATTTCACAGAATTGCCTGACGGGAGGGTTGTGGCACTGGGCTGTCAACTCAAAGATCATGAATTTAAATCTCACTGAACTAAACTGAGACATTATTAACTACCTCTGTGTTGTAAACGCCAAATGTCATAGTTATGTCCCTCAAAAAATGGAACCTGTCTCTCAAGCACATAAGGTTTCCCCGTGTATGTGACCTCAATTCACATTTTGTGTTCACTTTTAACATGCTTGGGGCAATGAGGAATGGGCAAAATATACTCACACATCCCAGGAACAAGCAAATAAAAAGTAAGAATTTGAAGATTGAACAGGGTTTGCAAAGTTAAAAAGAATAACCTTTCTAAGGACTAACATGATTTGAGAGTGCCTTTGAAAAATAATAGATTCTTTTAAAAAGGATTTGTAGAAATGTCACATCAGTCTTTCGGTGTGTCTGCACGGTGTGACATTATAGATCAGAAGTGCTGTAAGGTACAGAGATATGCCATATTATGTGGAAATAACATGTTGTGGATAGTCTGAGTTTCACTCTGCCCAGTATCTGGTTCTTCTGGGACCCAGTAATACTTTGCTGGAACTCCAGGTGAAAAAAACATGAGATGCATTTGTGTAGCAGGAGTAACCAGCATGCAGTTCCCTTGTGGAGAATACCTGTCTGTTTGCCTCCAACTCATACATTCCTTCCCACTGTCTGAGATGCAAAATATTTTTACAATTGCTGAGAGATCAGAAATTTTAAAAGAAAGCAAATACAATCTTTCAGTTAATAGTGAAAAGAATGACACAGCCAGATTTCACTTTTAAAATACTTACTATAACAAATGAGTAAAGAAGAGCCCTGCAATCTAAACACTTATCATTTTGTATACCTACTTCAACTACAGCAAATTAAATTCCCGTTATACTTATCAAACATTGCACTGTCCACAGAATGTTTAAGTAAACAGCCCACAGTTGCTCCAATCTTTGACTTCACCAAGTGGTAACTTCAAGAGTTTATCTCCAGTTTCTCAGTTTTCAGAGTTTCTTAAATTCACTGACAGGAAAGCCTGTTGTGACTATTTACTTCTCCTTGCTCTGCCAGGAGAAATTTTCCAGCGTCTAGGTAGCTGCAGGGTGCACCTCTTTCAGTAGAGATCTTCTCCATCCTACCTCTGTCTTGGTTACTTACAAACTGCTGACACCAATAGAACTTTACCTGCCAGTCAGTGATGTTCAATGATTTGTTATGGAGTTTGTAACCAGATCTCAAAAATAATTTGCTCTGTCCTCTTCTCCATGGCAACGTGAAACATCAAGGTAGCAATGTTAATGAGCTATCTTTGATCCCAACCCCCTTTTCTACCTTAGAAGTATATGGACAATTTAAAACCCATTCTGGGACTTTGGGAGAAGCAGGATGTTCCCAGTGTAAATTCCAATTGCTGCCATTGTTTCCAAGTAAACATTTCTTGCAATTTCTTCCCAGCAAAATAATTCAAATTTTGTTTTGATTTTTGACATTTAAACTGCCCAAGCCTATAGCTGCATCGACTTGATAACAGGTCACATTGCTCCCATCATCCTTAGCTCAAATTTAAAGCTACATTCCAAAATACGATTTCCTCAGAAATCCTGTAAAAATAGCATAAAGGGTATGAGCAACAACAAAGGGCTGGTTCAAAAATTGAGAAATCAACCCTACTCTACATTTAATTATTTGAGCTGAGACTTCTGAATATCAGAAAGAATTACATTTCATAGAATCCTGACAGTTTGGTAGCAGGCCAATCAAGTCCACACTGACCCTCCAAAGAGCATCCCACTCCTCCTTCCCTTATGTTTCCTATGGTTAACCCACCTAGCCTGTACATTCACAGACATAATGGCCAATCCACCTATCCTCCCACATCTTTGGGGCTGTGTGAAGGAAACCCATGCAGATTTGGGGGGAAGGTGCAAGCTTCCACACAGGCCATCACCCAAACCTGGAATCAAACCTGTGACCCTGAACACTGTGAGGCAGCAGTGCTCACCATTGAGCCATTTGACAAGGATATTAAAATTTATGAAGCCTAGGCAGTTGAAGGGCGGTGAGGAGAGATTAACAATAATCAAACTAAATAGAAGAACAGTATGAAGCATTTGAGCGATCAGCTTTTATGTGTATGTATTGCCAGACTGGTGTGCTTCAGCTGAGATGTGAATGAAGGACAACGTTTCTGACTGAGAGTACTGTATCCTCCTGTTCTTTTTTAACATCACCAACCAAAATGTACGAATCTGGTCATTCACCTTTGTGGGACCTTGATGCAGAAATTATCACTGTGCCTAAAAAAAAGTGAAAGCACTTGAGAGTGATTTATGATAGGAAAGCATTTAGGGACATTTCTGAGAGATGTGATAAGGTAGCATACAAATGCCAGTTTTTATCTTAATATATGCTGTAATCCCTTCCATGAGGTAACAGAGAACCAGAAAAAAATGGAATAATTCACAAGAAAAAGTAAAAATAAAGAAGATTGTATCACTATTAAAATCAACAGTTCCCATGGCAATCTTTACCATGATCTGTATGCTATTGTGCAGCAGAGTGAAGGGATAATGTTCAGAAGGAGTATGTGTACTCATTAACATTTTCTGCCTCCACTTCTGAAAATTCCCAGTTTGTTGCTAGACCTAGTTTGGATTTGCCTTTGATTGCAAGAGTTCAAAACACCCATATCAGAACATAAACCGTCATCAACTCACCGCGGTCTATAAATGATCTCCTTACTCAAGAGATTGGAGAGTCTGTAACATGCTTTTCAGAGGAGCTCAAAGGCAAATAAAATAGCCTTGAGGCTTTTGGAAGCCCCACAGCACTGGGATCACTAAGGCTTTTCAATAAAGACTCTCTAACAAATATGAAGTTCCCCATCCTCAGGAATTAACTGCTGATGGAAAGTTAACTTGTGTTTTGCACAGTTCTCCAAGCATCCCAACATTAAGAATTTATTCAAAGGCTTTCCTGGGGGAGAGAAATCAACTATTTCTTTGGCATGTTGTGATATTTATTTTCCTCCTCCAGGAAAGATCTGCATTTCAGAGCTTTGTTCTGTGATGGTACACGTTCATCAATTAGGGCTCTGCCAACTAATTTAAATGAGATAACATGCTGGTAGCAGCAAACTCAGGAGACCACTCAATTTCACTAGACAGTACTTCATTATCTACTTGAAGTTTTTTATAAAAATGTGACTATATTCAAAATTACTTTGATATTCTCATCCAACAGGATTAGTAATAAATCAAAGTATTTTTTCATGAGCTTAATTTTAGCTGAAAATGTTTTTGTTAATTATCTTTCACAGTTGTAATCTCCAACATGAAAAATCTGTGAGAATTAAAATTTAACTCTGATCTGGATAAAACCAGCTCTGAGTAGCATTCCAAACAGGTTCAATGGTAATTTTCAAGATTGCATTGGGTACTAATTTGAGAAAGAAAAACCTGCAGAGCCAGAAGTGAAAAGGGGGCATGGAGTCAAATGATAGCTAGCACGGGAATGCTCAGTCAAATGGTCCCCTTCAGTGCTTTGTATATCTACGATTCTACAAAATTTCTCATCAATTTCCTATTATCATTCAGCAAAATCCATTAGATTATGCTCATCTATTGTAACTGAGAAGACACACACTACATAATGTTTAACTCAATATGTCTCAGTATCCCCTGAAGCTGCTTATATTGGTTAAGAAATGTTGACACTAGTGATTCTTCTAATTAATCCATTTGGCAATATCTTAGTCTTTGGAATTCCTAGAATTCTTCACAGGTGATGTAACTTTCAATCTTACTTCCAAGCTGACTTCTGTTTCAAAGAAAAGAACAAAGAACAAAGAAAATTTACAGCCCAGGAACAAGCCCTTCAGCCGTCCAAGCCTGAGCCGATCCAAATGTACTGTCTAAACCTGTCGGTCAATTCCTGAGCATTTGTACCCCTCTATTCCTCACCTACTCATGCATTTATCCAGACACATCTGCATCTTAAATGGATCTACTGTGCCTGCCTCTACCACCTCTGCTGGCAACGCATTCCAAACACCCATCATTCTCTGGGTGAAGTACTTGCCGCGTGTATCCCCCTTAAACTTTCCACCTCTCACCTTGAAAGCGTGACCTCTCGTTATTCAATCCTTCACCCTGGGAAAAAGCTTGTTTCTACCCATCCTGTCTATACCCTTCATGATTTTATAAACCTCAATCAGGCCCCCCTCAATCTCCTTTTTTCAAGTGAAAATAAACCTAACCTACTCAACCTCTCTTCATAGCTAGCACCTTCTATACCAGGCAACATCCTCATAAACCTTCTCTGCACTCTCTCCAAAGCGTCCACATCCTTTTGGTAATGTGGTGACCAGAACTGTACACAGTATTCTAAATGCGGCTGAACCAATGTCTTGTACAATTTTAACATGACTTGCCAACTCTTATACTCAATACCCTGTACAATGAAGGCAAGCATACTATATGCCTTCTTGACCACTCTATCCACCTGTGCAGAAACCTTCAGGGTACAATGGACCTGCACTCCCAGATCGCTCTGCCCACCAACTTTTCCCAAGGCTGTTCCGTTCATTGTATAATTCGCTCTAGAATTAGTCTTGCCTAAATACATCACCTCACATTTGTCTGGATTGAAATCCATCTGCCACTTTCCGCCCAACTGTCCAGTCTATCTATGTCCTCCTGTATTCTCTGACAGCCCCTTATGCTTTCTGCTGCTCCACCAATCTTCGTGTCATCTGAAAACTTGCTGATCATACCAAAATGCCCTCTTCCAGATCATTTATGTATATTACAAACAACAGTGCGCCAGCACAGATCCCTGTGGAACACCACTGGTCACCTTGCTCCATTTCAAGAAACTCCCTTCAACTACTACTCTCTGTCGCCTGTTGCTCAACCAGTTCTTTATCCGCCTAGCTAGAACACCCTACACACCATAGGACTTCACTTTCTCCATTAGTCTACCATGGAGAACCTTATCAAATGCCTTACTAAAGTCAATGTATATGATATCAACAGCCTTTCCTTCATTTATCAACTTGGTCACTCCCTCGAAGAACTCTATTAAGTTGGTAAGGCATGATCTCCCCTGCACAAAACCATGTTGCCTATCACTGATAAGCCCATTCTTTTCTGAATATAAATAGATCCTATCCCTCAGTACCTTCTCCAGCAACTTCCCTACCACTGACGTCAGGCTCACTGGTCTGTAGTTGCCCCGAATATTCCTACTACCCTTCTTGTACAGGGGGACAACATGAACAACCCTCCAGCCCTCCAGTACTTCACCTGTATTTTCATTTCTACTTTCTTTACAGAATTAACTTCCAACCTCACTTCCACTAATGTATATCACACTCGCATCTGCACCTCAGCTCCAAACCACATTGTACATGTAATGTTTCCATTGTACAACAGAAGGATAACTTTCATGAAAATAATTTCTGAAACAGAACTGGTTGGTCATCATGTTGTCTATTATAAAAGGTGGAATTATATCAAGATTTTAACTTTCCCTGTCCCAGCAGTTATAGTACATAGAACAATACAGTGCAGAAAAGGCCCTTTGGCCCTCGATATTGCACCAACCTGTGAACTATTCTCAGCTTGTCCCCCTATACTATCCCATCATCATCCATGTGCTTAGCCAAAAATTGTTTAAATCCCCCTAATGTAGCTGAGTTAACTACATTGGCAGGTAGGGCATTCCATGCCCTTACCACTCTCTGAGTAAAGAACCTGCCTCTGACATCTGTCTTAAATCTATCACCCCTCAATTTGTAGTTATGCCCCCTTGTACAAGCTGACGTCATCATCCTACCCTATCTAATCCTCTGATCATCTTATATGTCTCTATCAAATCTCTACTTAACCTTCTTGTTTCCAATGAGAACAGACCCAAGTCTCTCAGCCTTTCCTCATAAGATCTTCCCTCCAGACCAGGCAACATCCTGGTAAATCTCCTCTGCACCTTTTCCAATGCTTCCACATCCTTCCCAAAATATAGCAACTAGAACTGTACACAATATTCCAAGTGTGGTCGCACTAGCATTTTGTATATTTGCAGTATAATACTGCAACTCTGGAACTCAGTCCCTCTATCAATGAAACCTAGTACATCGTATGCCTTCTTAACAGCACTATCAACCTGGGTGACAACTTTCAGGGATCGATGTACATAGACTCCAAGATCCCTCCCTTTGCACATCCACACTACCAAGAATCTTTCCATTGACCCAGTAATCTGCCTTCCAGTTATCCTTTCTAAAGTGCATCACCTCACATTTAGTTGCATTGAACTCCATTTGCCACCTCTCAGCCCAATTCTGCAGTTTATCCAAGTCCCCCTGCAACCTGTAACAATCTTCCAAACTGTCCACTAATCCTCCAGCTTTAGTGTCGTCTGCAAATTTACTAATCCATCCACCAATGCCTGCATCTAAATTATTTATAAAAATGACAAACAGCAGTGATCCCAAAACAGATCCTTGTGGCACACCACTAATAACCGGACTCCAGGCTGAATATTTTCCATCAACCACCATTCACTGCCTTCTTTCAGAAAGCCAGTTTCTAATCCAAACTGCTAAATCACCCTCAATCCCATGCCTCTGTTTTTCTCCAACAGCCTACCATGTGGAACCTTATCAAAGGCTTTACTGAAGTCCATGTACTGAAGTACCACGTCAACTGCCTTACTCTCATCCACATGCTTGGTCACCTTCTCAAAAAACTCAATCAGGTTTGTGAGACACGACCTGCCCTTGACGAAACCATGTTGGCTATCTGAAATCAAATTGTTGCTTGCTAGATGATAATGAATCTTATCTCTTATAATCCTTTCCAAAACCTTTCCTACAACAGAAGTAAGGCTCACTGGTGTATAATTACCTGGGTCATCTCTACTGCCCTTCTTCAACAAGGGCACAGCATTTGCAATCCTCTGGTAGAGTCATAGAGTCATAGAGATGTATAGCATGGAAACAGACCCTTCGGTCCAACCCATCCATGCTGACCAGATATCCCAACCCAATCTAGTCCCACCTGTCAGCACCCGGCCCATATCCCTCCAAACCCTTCCTAATCATATACCCATCCAAATGCCTCTTAAATGTTTCAATTGTACCAGCCTCCACCACATCCTTATTGAATTCTTTGAGAAGGTGACTAAGGAGGTAGATGAGGGGAAAGCGGTAGATGTGGTATATATGGATTTTAGTAAGGCATTTGATAAGGTACCCCATGGTAGGCTACTGCAGAAAATACAGAGATATGGCATTGAGGGTGAGTTGGAGGTTTGGATTAGGAATTGGCTGGCTGGAAGAAGACAGAGGGTAGTAGTTGATGGCAAAGGTTCATCTTGGAGTGCCGTCACTAGCGGTGTTCCGCAAGGATCTGTTTTGGGACCATTGCTGTTTGTCATTTTTATAAATGACCTGGAGGAAGGGTTAGAAGGTCGGGTGAGCAAGTTTGCGGATGATACGAAAGTCGGAGGAGTTGTAGACAGTGAGGAAGGATGTGGCAGGTTACAGCGGGATATAGAGAAGCTGCAGAGCTGGGCAGAAAGGTGGCAAATGGAGTTCAATGTAGCTAAGTGTGAGGTGATTCACTTTGGTAAGAGTAATAAAAAGATGGGGTACTGGGCTAATGGTCAGATACTTGGTAGTGTGGAAGAGCAGAGGGATCTTGGTGTCCATGTACACAGATCTCTGAAAGTTGCCACCCAGGTAAATAGTGCAGTGAAGAAAGCATATGGCGTACTGGCTTTTATTGGTAGAGGAATTGAGTTCCGGAGTCCTGAGGTCATGCTGCAGTTGTATAAGACTCTGGTGCGGCCGCATCTGGAATATTGTGTGCAGTTTTGGTCGCCATACTATAGGAAGGATGTGGAGGCACTGGAACGGGTGCAGAGGAAGTTTACCAGGATGTTGCCTGGTATGGTAGGAAGATCCTATGAGGAAAGGCTGAGGCACTTGGGGTTGTTTTCATTGGAGAAAAGAAGGTTTAGGGGTGACTTGATAGAGGTGTACAAGATGATTAGAGGGTTAGATAGGGTTGACAGTGAGAACCTTTTTCCACGTATGGAGTCAGCTATTACGAGGGGGCATAGCTTTAAATTAAGGGGGGGTAGATATAGGACTGATGTTAGGGGTAGGTTCTTCACTCAGCGAGTCGTAAGTTCATGGAATGCCCTGCCAGTAGCAGTGGTGGATTCTCCCTCTTTATGGGTATTTAAGCGGGCATTGGATAGGTATATGGAGGATAGTGGGTTAGTGTAGGTTAGGTGGGCTTTGATCGGCGCAACATCGAGGGCCGAAGGGCCTGTACTGCGCTGTTTTCTTCTATGTTCTATGTTATCCTCTGGCAGATCATTCCATACACATACCACTCTCTGTGTGAAAAAGTTGCCCCTTAGGTCTCTTTTATATCTTTCCCCTCTCACCCTAAACTTATTCCCTCTAGTTCTGGACTCCCCGACCCCAGGGAAAAGACTTTGTCTATTTATCCTATCGATGCCCCTCATAATTTTGTAAATCTCTATAAGGTCACCCCTCAGTCTCCGACGCTCCAGGGAAAACAGCCCCAGCCTGTTCAACATCTCCCTGTAGCTCAGATCCTCCAACCCTGGCAACATCCTTGTAAATCTTTTCTGAACCCTTTCAAGTTTCACAACATCTTTCCGATAGGAAGGAGACCAGAATTACACACAATATTCCAATAGTGGCCTAACCAATGTCCTGTACAGCCACAACATGACCTCCCAACTCCTGTACTCAATACTCTGGCCAATAACAGAAAGCATACGAAAGCATACCAAACACCTTCTTCACTATCCTATCTACCTGCGACTCCACTTTCAAGGAGCTATGAACCTGCACTTCAAGGTCTCTTTGTTCAGCAACACTCACTAGGACCTTACCATAAAGTGTATAAGTCCTGCTAAGATTTGCTTTCCCAAAATGCAGCACCTCATATTTATCTGAATTAAAATCTACCTGCCACTTCTCAGCCCATTGGCCCATCTGGTCCAGATCCTGTTGTAATCTGAGGTCACCTTCTTCGCTGTCCACTGCACCTCCAATTTTGGTGTCATCTGCAAACTTACTAACTGTATCCCCTATGCTCGCATCCAAATTATTTATGTAAATGACAAAAAGTAGAGGGCCAGCACCGATCCTTGTGGCACTCCACTGGTCACAGGCCTCTAGCCTGAAAAACAACCCTCCACCACCACCCTCTTTTTACTACCTTTGAGCCAGTTCTGTATCCAAATGGCTAGTTCTCCCTGTATTCCATGAGATCTAACCTTGCTAATCAGTCTCCCATGGGGAACCTTGTCGAATGCCTTACTGAAGTCCATATAGATCACATCTACTGCTCTGCCCTTGTCAATCGTCTTTGTTACTTCTTCAAAAAAGTCAATCAAGTTTGTGAGACATGATTTCCCACGCACAAAGCCATGTTGACTATCCCTAATCAGTCCTTGCCTTTCCAAATACATGTACATCCTCTCCCTCAGGATTCCCTCCAACAACTTTCCCCCCACTGAAGTCAGGCTCACTGGTCTATAGTTCCCTGTCTTGTCTTTACCACCCTTCTTAAACAGTGGCACCACATTTGCCAAACTCCAGTCTTCTGGCGCCTCACCTGTGACTATCGATGATACAAATATCTCAGCAAGAGGCCCAGCAATCACTTCTCTAGCTTTCCTCAGAGTTCTCAGGTACACCTGATCAGGTTCTGGGGATTTATCCACTTTTAACCGTTTCAAGATATCCAGCACTTCCTCCTCTGTGATATGGACATTTTGCAAAATGTCACCATCTATTTTCCTACAGTCTATATCTTCCATATCCTTTTCCACAGTAAATACTCATTTAGTATCTCCCCCATTTTCTGTGGCTCCACACAAAGGCTGCCTTGCTGATCTTTGAGGGGCCCTATTCTCTCCCGAGTTATCCTTTTGTCCTTAATATATTTGTAAAAACCCTTTGCATTCTCCTCAATTCTATTTGCCAAAGCTATCTCATGTCCCCTTTTTACCCTTCTGATTTCCCTCTTTAGTATACTCCTACTTTCTTTATACTCTTCTAAGGTTTCACTCGATCTATCCTGTCTATACCTGACATATGCTTCCTTCTTTTTCTTAACCAAATCCTTAATTTCTTTAGTCATCCAGCATTCCCTATACCTACCAGCCTTTCCTTTCACCCTGACAGGAATATACTTTCTCTGAATTCTTGTTATCACATTTCTGAAAGCTTCCCATTTTCCAGCTGTCCCTTTACCTGCGAACATCTGCCTCCAATCTGCTTTCAAAAGTTCTTGCCTAATACCGTCAAAATTGGCCTTTCTCCAGTTTAGAACTTCAATTTTTAGATCTGGTCTATCCTTTTCCATCACTATTTTAAAACGAATAGAATTATGGTCACTAGTCCCAAAGTGCTCCCCCACTGACACCACAGTCACCTGCCCTGCTTTATTTCCCAAGAGTAGGTCAAGTTTTGCAACTTCTCTAATAGGTACATCCACATACTTAATCAGAAAATTGTCTTGTTCACACTTAAGAAATTCCTCTCCATCTAAACCTTTAACACCATGGCAGTCCCAGTCTATATTAGGAAAGTTAAAATCCCCTACCATAACTATCCTGTTATTCTTTCAGATAGCTGAGATCTCCTTACAAGTTTGTTTCTCAATTTCCCTCTGACTATTGGGGGGTCTATAATACAATCCCAATAAGGTGATCATCCCTTTCTTATTTCTCAGTTCCACCCAACTAACTTCCCTGCATGTATTTCCAGGAATATCTTCCCTTAGCACAGCTGTAATGCTATCCCTTACCAAAAATTCCACTCCCCCTCCTCTCTTGCCACTCTTTCTATCCTCCCTGTAGCATTTGTATCCTGGAACATTAAGCTGCCAGTCCTGCCTATCCCTGAGGCATGTTTCTGTAATTGCTATGATATCCCAGTCCGATGTTCCTAACCATACCCTGAGTTCGCCTGCCTTCCCTGTTAGGCCCTTGCATTGAAATAAATGCAGTTTAATTTATTAGTCCTACCTTGTCCCTGCCTGCTCTGACTGTTTGACTCACTTCTGTTCTCAGCTGTACCATCTCAGATCGATCTCTTTCCTCACTATCTCCCTGGGTCCCACCCCCCCCCCCCCCCCCCCCCACCAACCTTACTAGTTTAAATCCTCCGAAGCAGCACTAGCAAATTTCCCTGCCAGTATATTAGTCCCCTTCGAATTTAGGTGCAATCCGTCCTTCTTCTCCAGGTCATTTCTACCCCAAAAGAGATTCCAATGATCCAAAAATATGAATCCTTCTCCCATACACCAGCTCCTCAGCCATGCATTCATCTGCTGTATCTTCCTATTCCTGCCCTCACTAGCTCGTAGCACTGGGAGTAATCCAGATATTACTACCCTTGAGGACCTCCTTTTTAAATTTCTGCCTAACTCTCTGTAATCTCCCTTCAGAATCTCAACCTCTTCCCTTCCTATATCGTTGGTTCCAATGTGGACAATGACCTCCTGCTGGTCCCTCTCCCCCGTGAGAACATTCTGCACCCTCTCTGAGATACCCTTGATCCTGGCACCAGGGAAACAACACACCATTCTGCTTTTTCTCTGCTGGCCATAGATATGTCTGTCTGTACCTCTGACTACAGAATCCCCTAACACAATTGATCTCTTGGAAACCTTCGTACCCCTCGTTGCATTAGAGCCAGTCTCAATACCAGAAACTTGGCTGTTCGTGTTACGTTCCCCTGAGAATCCATCACCATTTGCCAAAACAGCATATCTGTTTGAAATGGGTATATCCACAAAAGACTGCCCAAGGTGCCGACCTCTCTCACCCTTCCTGGAGTTAGCCCATCTATGTGACTGTATCTGAGACTCTCCCCCCTTCCTATAACTGCCATCCATCACATACTGTTGCTGTTGCAAATTCCTCATCGCTTCTATCTGTCTCTCCAACCGATCCACTCGATCTGATAAGATTCGCATCCAACAGCATTTATGGCAGATATAATCCGCAGTAACCCTTAAACTCTCTTTAAACTCCCACATCTGACATCCCACATCTATCACTGCAAAGGCCATTTTTGCTCCTTCACAATCTACGGACCCAGAAAATAACACCGTCTTATTCCTCTACAAACACTGCCCCAGGTTAAATTAATAGCTATGGCTTATATTTTAAGTTTAATCAAGAGACTTATCTCCAAAAACATATAATCAAGAAAGAATCCACTGTACCCACTACTGCAGCCTTTCTCTTGGACAGACTTAAAAAACAATTAACTTATCTGAGTCTGTGCTGTAAACCTCACCCAACAGTTCCTCTAAGATTAGTTGTGAATTTCACTGTTAGTTAATTTTCACATATGCACTCCGATGTCCTGCGATACACGAATTCAAACAGCAATGGCGATAACTGTGCAGGAGGTCTCTCTCTCTCTCTCTCTCTCTCTCTCCTGCACTGTCCTTACTATGTGCTTCCTTTGTCTGCTCTTCTCCCTTTTAAAGCTGCACATTTTTACTTTCGACTTTTTTTTCCAAAATTCCAAAACAATGCAATAGCATATAAAACAGTAATTGCTGCTCCTGAAATTCGAGGAAATCACCTCCAACATCTAAAATACCTCAAAAAAAGGAGCAGCTCTTACAGCCAGAAATTTTCCCCGTCCTCCATCTTGGATTACCCAGAATCCAATCAACTGAACCTGGAGACAATGATGACTCAAATATCAAAGACAAAGGCTCTGCTATCTCCTCCCCAGCTTCCCAGAGAATCCTCAGATAAATCCCATGTGGCCCAGGGGACTTGTCTACTTTCACTCCTTCTAGAATTGATAACACCTGTTCATAACTAACCTCGATCCTTTCTAGTATAATATCTCATATTTCATTCTTCTCCTCTACAATATACTCCTTTTCCTGAGTGAAAACTGATGAGAAATGTCGTTTTGCACTTCTCTGATCTCCACAGGGTCCACACTCAACTTCCCACTTCTGTCTTTGACTGGCCCTTTTCCTACCCCAGTCATCCTTTTATTCCTCACACACCTATAGAAAGCTTTCGGGTTCTCCTTTATTCTATTTTCTAAAGACTGTTCGTGTCCTCTCTTTGCTCTTCTTAACTCTCTCTTTAAATCCTTCCTAGTTGATCTGGCAGAGGACATCACCCGTTCTTTATAGAACTCACAAAATTGCCTGATTTGGGTTTTGATTTTATTGTCACATGGACTCAAGTTCAAAAGTACAGCAGTATCATGAAAAGTGTATAATGTCACCACACACAGTGCCGTTTTAGGTACAAGGACTTAGGTACCAGCTCGGTGGTTCAGTGATTTGCACTGATACCTCGCAGTGCCAGGGACCCGGGTTTGATTCCAGCTGTGGGTAACTATCTGTGCAGAGTTTGCACATTCTCCCCTTGTTTGTATGGGTTTCCTCTCACAGTCCAAAGATGTGCAGGTTAGGTGAATTGGCCATGCCAAATTGCCCATAGTGTTAGGGATGTGTAAGTTAGGTGCATTAGTTAGGGAGTAAACGTAGAGGTATGGGTTTGGGTTTGGGTTTGCTGAGGGAGTCTCATGTTGGTCATGGGGATGACATGCCCAGCCCATCGTAGCTGTGTAGGGTGTGTTGGCCTGGTCGAGGATGCTGGTGTTGATACTGTTCAGAGGGTTGGTGTGGACTTGTTGGGCTGAAGGGCCCGTTTCCACACTGTAGGCATTCTATTCTAGGTACAGTATCTTAAGAACAAAGTAGAAAGAATAAAGTTAAACATTGCAGTAATTATTGCATTAAAACATACAAAATAAGGTTAAAAGTTATACATTGCAGACTTCTCAACACACTCAACTCCAACCCAGTATGCGTTGCAAAAACAGACTTCACCCCTGCTGATCTCCAAACCCTGCATTTCAAGAATAAGTTATTAGTTGCTAACTACTTTGGTATCCCCTGAAGAGATGAGAACCATTTATCTTAGTCTAAGTGCTTTGATCAAGAGCAATAAAAAATCCGAAGGAAAAGGATGCATGCAAAAGTCACATAAAGGTATTGGAAACAGACGTGCCAAAGAGAGAGACCAGAGATGGAAATGCCTTTGCCCCACTTAAAACCTGTCAAATAATGAGGAAGGCAAATAATTGGACCATTTATAATGGAGGGTTGGCTGTACCTCAATGCATTGCCATTACAAAGGATTTTGATAGATTGAATTTGGAAAGAATATCTCCTCTGGTTGGAGAGTCAATGATGGAGCAATCAATTTAATTAAGAGTTCGGAAAGAGGTTTGAAGTTTTTTAAAATGCAGTGCTTTTCTGCAGCGCATGGTTCATGGAAATGATAAAACAAGACTAAAACTTTGAAAATTGTAACAAAGAGTTTAGATAAAAAAAACTTAAGTCAACTGTTTGTTTTAGATTTCATGCCAGTGAGTTCCTACTTCTACCACTTTGTATGCCATGAACACTTATCATCTTACATTCAAAATTAAGTCTGTGGCACATGGTTCAGATCTGGATTGTGATGGTGTGCACCAGTGAACTTTGTATCTGAGGTAAGTGATTGTTGAAGTTTGAGGCATCGTCATCATTGGTGGTGCCTTGTGGACAATAATGATTCTCTTTCACTGTTAGGTCAGTCCATAGGTGGCTGTACAGAACGATGTAGCTGCCACAGACTCTGTTACACTTGGGGCAGAAGGTGGTCGAGGGAAGGGATGGTTGGGCCGTTGGTGTGGCATCATGGTCCTTACATTGTTTTCTCCTGGCTTTCGCTTTTTTCCCCAATGGCTAGTCTCGAGGTGTTCAGAGCTTTCCTAGATGCTCCTCCTCCACCTTGGACAGTTTTGGGCCAGTGATTCCCAGGTGTCTGTAGGAATGCCATACTTCATCAGCAAGACCTTGAGAGTATCCCTGAAGTGCTTCATCTGTCCAGCTGGGGCTCACCTGCCATTTCAGAGCTCGGAGTAGAGCACTTGCTGAGGGAGTCTCGTGTTGGTCATGGGGATGACATGCCCAGCCCATCGTAGCCGTGTAGGGTGTGTTGGCCTGGTCGAGGATGCTGGTGTTGGTACGTCAGCCTTCAGTACCTTGAAGAGGTAGTGTGGGTCATTAGATCCTGTGGGTCAAACTTGTTGGACTAGGTACAGAGGGCCTGGGGTGCTGAGAGATAACTGGAAGGGACAAGGGCAATGGCGGCTGGGGGAAGGTAGCTAGGAAAGGGATAGGTAGATGAAGGTGGGGTGGAGGGGAAGATGATAGGTCGGAGAGTGCCCAAAGGATCCTTCAACATCCAACAGAAATGTACCTGTATTTCCACACACGTCATCTACTGAATCCATTGCACCTGATGACCTGATGTGGTGTCCTCTACATCAGGGAGACAGGACACCAACTTGTGATCATTTCAGAAAACATCTCTGGGACACCCATGTCAACCAACCATACTGCCCCGTGGCCGAGCATTTTAACTCCCCCCGCCCACTCCGCCGAGGCCATGCAGGTCCTGGGCCTCCTCCATTGCCAAAGCCTAACCACCCGACGACTGGAGGAAGAACGCTTCATCTTCTGCCTTGGGACCCTACAACTTCTCAGGATCAATGTGGATTTCACCAGTTTCCTCACTTCCTGCCATCCTCCAACCTTATCCCCAACTTACAGTCACAGAGGGAGGAGCTAGAGTTCAATTCATTTTTAAGGTACAAGTCTAGTAGATATATTCAAAGATTTCATAAGGCAAATCAGAGATCTATTGGAGACTGTAAACGTGATACAGGGTATGTCCAGGATCAGAGGAGGAATCTGAACAGGAGTGGAGAGTAGGCTCAGGTGGAGAGAATCCATGTCCACTTCCACAATGATATTTGGGCAGAATAGTTGCATTGTGGTTAGTATTGTTGCCTCACAGCGCCAGGAGCCTGGGTTCAATTCTAGCTTTGGGTAACTGTCTGTGTGGAGTTTGCACGTTTTCCTAATGTCTATGTTGGTTTCCTCTGGGTGCTCTGGTATCCTCCCACAGTCCAAAAATGTGCAGGTTAGATGTATTGGCCATGCTAAATTGCCCATAGTGTCTAGGCTAGGTGGATTAACCATGGTAAATGCTGGGTTACGGGGTCTGGATGGGATGCTTTTTGGAGGTTTCAGTGCAGACTCAACGGACTGAATGGCCTCCTTGTGCACTCTTGGGATTCCAAGATTCTTTGTCTTCGATTTCATATTAGGCAGTTCAGATGTCACTGTGCAATATAATCACTGACTCTCTCCTTGACAACTGATTATAGTGGAGTATTTGCAGAGCCTGTATGTTCCCCTATATCTCACAGACTGGTAAACATCAAAATTGACATACTGAAAGACACTAAATGAAGTCCCATACCCTCTTAAAAACAAAATATATAGTGAGGTTGCACACATTCTCCAACAGGGGTTTATTTTAAAAGTTGTAATATCAATTATGTGATGTTGCCAATTCCTAACATTAACCGATCAATTAAAATTTGTGTCAACCTAACATATTTGAAAAGGCAATGTGACAAAAGATAGATGCTATTGTCCCTCTAGATGACAGCCTAGACAAACAGCAAACAGCAGCTTCTGGCAAATTTACCAAGACAAGGATTCCAGGCAGTTAGCAACATTATAATATTTTGTGAATGTTATTGTTTTAGCCAGCTGCCCTTTGACATCCGGTACCTGATAGGAGGGCTCGAAGGCCGTAATGGAGATCTATGAGAGCCTGCTTTCCAGTCTATTGCTCCATTGGTGCTCGTATTCTTTCTCTGAAACACTTCTAGTGATAGCTGCTGCAAATTAAATGCAACCGTACTTTAAGAGGAGCAGGCTGCCTTTTATAATGGTTAGCCGTGACTCGCATTAGCCGCACGCATTGCTGGGCCTTTGGCTTTGATTGCAACCAGGCAGCACACATTCAATAAAGGGTGACATGCCACAAGCAGGGAAGTGAGCAGGCAGCATGAACATTGTTCTGTCCAGTCTGCATGACCTCAACCAGGTAATTGTGCATCGCCATGTATATACCTGCCAACTGGCCTTATTGAATTCTTAGCATGTGGTTTTAAAAGATTTTAAGAGCATTTAAGAGTGCTATATGATAAGTTTAAATGCAGCTTTTGTTTAAATAATGGGAAGATCGTCCTTAAATATTGAATATAATTTCTATTGTTCACAATTGCCTTTCTACCCAACAGAAAAGAAAATGTTCAAATTTCTTTGTAAAGAGCTTCTTAAAAGAGTGCAGTTCTAAAGATCACAGCACATTCCCAGTGCCCCTGCTACGTTCAGCTGTGTAGTCACTGTTAGTAGTAGTTAAATTTGATGTAAGTTCTTCCTGTAGTTACTCATGTAATCACCTTTCCCAGCATGCTTATTATGTCAAATAAAATGAGTGTTTTTTTCCAGACAACCTGCATTACTACAATGCATTACAAGGATGGCAGATGAAAGCTTAAGGTTGGATTTTTGAATCGAACTTCAGACGCACCAGATCAGGAGAGAGACAGATGGTTAGGAATGCCTGGAAAGTCTTCTCTGGTGATCGATTTACTCCCTCCTTGAAGGATGGGGCTTTGACTGGCACTGGCACCTCCATCTTTCAAGGGGAAAGTGGGCAGCACGGTGGCACAGTGGTTAGCACTGCTGCCTCACAGCGCCAGAGACCTGGGTTCAATTCCCACCTCAGGCAACTGACTGTGTGGAGTTTGCACGTTCTCCCCCTGTCTGCGTGGGTTTCCTCCGGGTGCTCCGGTTTCCTCCCACAGTCCAATGATGTGCTGGGTCAGGTGAATTGGCCATACTAAATTGCCCGTAGTGTTAGGTAAGGGGTAAATGTAGGGGTATGGGTGGGTTGCGCTTCGGCGGGTTGGTGTGGACTTGTTGGGCCAAAGGGCCTGTTTCCACACTGTAATGTAATCTAATCTAATCTAATTTCAAACAAAAAATAGCTTTGCCCTTTCTGTCGTGCCTGTTGCAGACATTGGTGGCCTGATTGAATCAATGAAGTGAAGTGGGGAATCACTATTTCTGAAAATCTGTTACATTTTCTGGTTTCCTTTACAGTTAAAAGCAATCACATATTACTCTCAAATGCAGAAGCTTTCTCAAGCCTATTTCTTGCTGTTCTCCACGTGGCTAATCAACTGAGAGTCTGACTCTTACTCAGCACTTGGTTTCAATACACCAGTAAGATGTGGCATGCTGGGTATAGGTTCTCATAACAATTAGTTCCTATTTCGTAATGAATAATATTACAGTATAATACTATCCTAATCCTACATGGGATTTCCCTCATACAAAAGGGATCCCAAGTCTTGACTTCAAATGAATTCATGGTGATCACAGCACAAAAATGTGGCAAAATTCATCGAATGTACAGTGCAGAGGATTAAGGAGGCATCGTTATTTTGTATCATTAAAGAAGTTGATACAATTCAAAGAACAAAATAAATTATTTTCGCTGGTTGGTAAGTCCTGAACAAAATTGTCAGACACAATTAAAGGGGATAGCTGTAAGCTTCTTTACTGCAACAACATCGTACAATCATATAGTGCCTTTGAGGTAAAGAAAAGTCCCAAAGCACCTCACAGGAGCATTATAAGACAGACTACGCTGCGTCAGGAGATTTTAGATTAGACAGCCAAAGCTTGGATGATGCCAGTTGGAGTGTCTTAATGGAGAAAAGTGAGTTCAAGAGGTGGTGAAATACTGCAGGAGTGCGGAACTTAGAGCTGAGGAGATTGAATGCAGGGCAAGCAATGGGGGAGCCATTAAAATCAAGGGCATTGAAGAGGATGGAACTAGATCAGTTGTGAGGCTGCAGAAGCTTGCAGAGCTACAGAGGGAAGTGAGGCCCTGAAGGGATCTGAAAGGAATATTATGGATTTTAAATTCAAGGTGTTACTTGCCCTGGAGCCAGTAATCAATGAACAGGGTGATGCTAAATTAACAGGACATGTCATGAGTTAAGACAGATGGAGCAGAGATCCGTGTGACCTCAGTTTTATGTAGAGTACAGGAGACAAATCTAGTATTGCGCTGGAAGAGTCAGGTTTAGAGTTATGAAAGGTATACGTGGGGGTTTCAGCAGTAGATGG